>NC_082641.1:2317735-2617735 GCF_028023285.1 Balaenoptera ricei
CCAGCCACGTGGATGAAGTAAATCCCACCTACCCGGCCGTCCTCACCCCTGCAAGGAAGGGAGGGGCCCTCCGTTGGGAGCCGTGTATTACAAAAACACCTCGCCTGTGCACAGAATCCAGAGTGTGATTAGCACAAAAGGTAAATGATGTTTTAAAAGAGGGTCAAGAAAAGATAAATTCTGCCCCTTCAGTCCAAGTGTTCCCTAAATGCATGGATGGGGAATGAAGAGGGTGAGGACAGAAAAGGTGAACGAGGTGGTACCAACCTGAGAAGCGTGAGCGCGAACAAGAGGAGGGGCTGAGACGAGGGCAGGAAGAAAAAAGACAGGAAAGAGCAAAAGAGGAAAATAATGTGTGTGAACAAGCGTGGAGATTCTTCGCTTTCCAGACGAGCAGTGGTTTTAAGGTGTAGGTACCGGACAGGTGAGAGAGACGCCGATAACACAATCCATTCCTTGCTGGGAAACGTGGGGAAAGCACATGGCCTGTCAGCCAGAAACAGGGGCAGACCTCGATCAGGTGCAGCAGCGAGGTTCTCCACCACGAGATGAGTACAAGTCACCCATTCTCTGCTCTTCCATGGATCGCTAATCAATCAGCAAACGTTGAGCTGTCCTTTCAGCACGAGTGCACTGCTGTAAGTTTATCAGGAGCTCAAGAACCCAGGAAGCTAGAACCTCTGCCTTCTCAAGCTGGGAAGAAGCATGAGCCCTCACTGCACTCCTGCAGGAAACAAGACTGAGTTGAAATGCATGGGATGGAGGCAGGAATCAGCAGAATTTGATGAACAAAGAAAGGAAGGCACTGCCATCTGGAGCATCCAAAGACATCCCAGGATGGGAGTTGGATGCTGGCTGAGAAGATGGACCCTGTTTGGCCAAACTCTGAGAAGCCTTTGGACTTTGTGCTTCATCTTTTCTTCTGGACGGTGAGAGTCTGCTAGGCTGCTGATGCCCAAACATTCTTCATGGGTGGCTTTGCTTTTGCTCACAAGCCTTAAGTTTTAAGGTTCCTGAAATTCTATGTTTAAATGTTCCCTGTATAATTCTACCAGGTAGATAAAGTCACTTATTATAGAAAAGTTGCTTTGGTTTGGGGGTAGAAGTCTGATTTCAGAAATTACCTCTTCTGCTGTAAATTGTATAAACTTGACTCCTGGGACTAGACTAGAGTCCAAATTCTGGGTTTTTTTCTTCACGTGGGTAAGATTGCAAGTACTCTGACACGTATAGTCCTGCCTCAGATGAATGGGCCCTGCACTGCTCCTCGTAGTAAAGATGCATTGAATCTACTCATTAGGACCATTTTTCCCAAGATGAGGCCAAGATCCAGAGGCCGAGGTCCCCTCCCTTCCTGGCTCCCCACCCCCTCTCCCCTGCATCTCCTTCTTAGGGGTCTTTGATTTCAAAGCCAGCTCTGCTCATCAAAGAAAGAGGGAGGGAGCATGGCCCAGAGCAGCTAACTACTCAGGACCCTCTTCCCCCATATACCCGGATCTCACATGTTCCCCTTTAGTTTCTCCCATATAAAAGAATAATAGAGAAAAAATGATTAAAGTATATTCTGGATAAAAGAGGTATAGACATGTCTCACTCCATCATTCCTCACACATTCTGAGTCTTCATTCCCATAGAGTTTGTCTAACGGAAAGGAAAACACCCACAATACTACAGGATGTAATCGACAGCCATATCATGATTTTGTTTCCACATACCCAGTGTGGAGAGTTAGAATATAAATAGCATGAGAAAGTCCATTAGAATAATTTACTCTTCATCATGAATTATAAATGACATGATGTACTGTTGATACATGTCCAATTTAAACTTAAAATTTAGCCCTGTAAATTGGTTATTGAGTGATAAAGGCATGGCTATTTTTCTTGGGGCTGGTGTTGGGCTCTGCCTGGGTTTCACCTCTTATTTGGTCGTCTGGGCTGGGTGAGAGCCCCGTGTGCCGGCAGCCCCGAGACGCCCGCGCTGTCAGGCCTGCTGGTGGATGGCCGAGGGGAGATCAGGCCATGTTTCCTCCCTGAATCCAAATTAGTCTCGCAGCTGGAGAGGCATCAGTGGCTGATAATGGCCTAACAATCTGCAGCACTAACAGATATGACCTCGGCAGCAGTGACAGGAATGCGAAATGCAGTCTCATCTCCACCCGGAGCTGGGCCGAGCTCGCACGCTGCCATGGGAGCTTGGAGCTGACTCGAAGAAGAAAAAGTCCTAAAATGAAAAGAATAAGGCAAATCCATGTGTGGCTAGTTGCACAACACCCTCTTTGTGGCACAATAGCCTATTCTCCACCAGCACCCAAGAAAAGAAGTTTGTTTATAGGGATGCTTAAAACGACGGTGGACTTTGCCATGTGGGTTGTTCATTAAAGGAGGAATCGTGGGTCTGTTCATCCCTCGACATGGTTTCAAACCAAATTGTCTTGTCTGTGCACCTCTGATGCCCGAGGAAAGAGACGTGAACCATCGCAGCGCATGGCCAGTGTGGAGACCTCCTCCACCCCCAGCTGAAGACCAGTAGCCTCAGGGGGCATTTCCCTTCTGTGTTGTATTTGGAAAATCTTTCTTTACCCGAAGTTCACGTGTCCATGGGTTGCTCAGTTACCATGCAGTCAACAGGGGCTGGGCATCTACCCAGCGCACTGGGCTGGAGACAAAAAGGGACCCGTGAGGAGCTCCATCCGCCAGCCAGAGAAGGACACAGGGATCTGGAGGGTGGTGCCGGGTAGTAGGAATTGGACAGAGGGACCCTCTGCAGGAATGTGGCTAGATGACCTACAGCCCTGCCCTTGGCTTGGGAAAGTCTTCTGCTCTGGGTTCAGATGAACTTTCCCCTCCTCTAAGGAAATAACAGCACTAGGTCTACTTCACCTTTATGGGACAACAACAGGTATTCCTGTCTTAAACAAATGAAATTGTGCAATATACCAGTTGCGTGTGGACCGTCCAGCCACTGAGATCTGAGCCAGGACTCCGGGAAGTGAAAGCCCTTCCCAGCCCAGCCTGTGCTGTGAGACCCTGTTACCCACACAGGCAGGATTGACCCCACTGATCTTCAGGGTCTTGGACTCCGAAAAAATGCAGAGCATGTAATAAAACCTTTAAAAAAGGGGCCTTCTCTGATGGAGAAGTTATATCTAATGCTGGACAATGGTGATGCTTTGGGAAACATAAAACAATCAGAGAAGAAATTAATTGTGCTTTTGCACAATTGCCTACTTTCAAAGGCAACTCTAATGGTTTCTACATGGAGCAATGATATTGACGCATAAAAGATCTACTGATTTTAATTTCATCTTGAAAAACATATGAATGCAAAATATATTTGTGAAATGCAAACGTATTTTACCATAAAGAACAGACAATCTAAGTGCGTGTGTCCAGCGCGAGGCCAGGGGGCAGAGGCGCCATCAGGATGGATGAGGGGCTGCCCCAGCTTCTGTCCGAGGTGGATGCAGCCACGTACAACACATGCACACACACATTTACACACTCTCTTACACACTCAGACACACACAGGAGAAGGTAGTCTGCCTGCTCACCGGACTCTTCCTATGATATCCGCAAAATGAAGGGCCCACAAAGGCCAATCACAAAATACTGGGAGAGATTTTGTTTGCTTTTTTGCCTTTTTAAAAAGTTACAATTTCAATCTGAGTTGATTTCAACTGATCCTAATCATACAGAGACTTCTCTTTCTCCAGCTCCACGTGGGAGGCTGGGGACTGCTCTCTTCTGACCCAACCTCAGTGGTTTGCTTCCTTGCCTTCCGCCCCCTAGAATACATTTCAGTGGATTTTCAAGACCAGAAAATAGATGCTTTAAAATCCTACCCCAGAAACAGGATCGATTACGCTGAGAAGGGCATTTGAAAGATAGGAGCCGGTAGCTCAGAAATAAAGGCTATTAGAAGTAGGAAAAATACAAAACTAGGTAGAGACGACAGGGAGTAACAGGATTGGAGTCAAGGGTGTTCTGAATGAAGGAGACCCCACAGAGACCCCGAGACTTGATCTTAAGCTCTGAGAGACAAGCCACGCCCTTGGCGGGAGGTGGGAGGAGCTGGGCTGAGGCTGTGTCCACCCCACACCCGTCCATGCTCTGAAGGCCTATGGCTCAGGCTCGCCCCCTCAGAAATACTCTCCCAAGTGCCGCCTCCTCACCCACCCTCCCCTCTGAGCTTCTCCCTCCTTGAGTGTTTGCATCGCAACCATTTCCATGCAAGTGTGTCCATCACATATTCTGCTCTAAGGATTCATGGTTGTCTATGGCTGGTTTTCCCAACTTTGGAGGCTGAGAGGCCTTTTGCATTCACCCTGGAGCCTAGCATCATGTTGGACCGATAACACTGCATCAGTGGAGTGGCCAGGATGACCTGTGTGTTTATTTCTCTCCGTTTACTTACATACTTACCATCTCCGTCCATGAGGTGGACACTCACTTTTTGACTTAAAGGATGAAATCTCTGCTCTTTGGTGGGTTCTTCTCTCTCCACCCGCATGCTACCTGGCGGTTCAGCCATGCCTGCTGGGCACACGGAGTGGACAAAGGGGAAGATCGCATAGTTGGACACCGTGGATCCAGAGGCGGTGAACAAACATCTCCCTGAGCAACAAAATACAAAGTAACTATAAGGGACTAAAAATAACTGTGTGCATGCGCAGTTGGGGCAAATTCTGGACAACAAAATACAAAATGACCAAAAAAACACAACTGCCACTTCGGAAGATCTGGGAGCAAAAGCAGGGCACTGACCATGCCCCCTGAACTCAACACCACCAAGGGGGTGGGCAGATCACCTAAGCCATCCCTCTGGCCCAAACCCTGGACCCACCCCTACCCTCCCCCCATATAAGGAACCAGCTTGCACTGCCCCCATCCCCGGTCAGGGAACAAACATGCGAACCTGTTACTTGTTTTCATTTTCTCCTGCGGCCCCAGGGGCCACAAAAAAGCCTTGCCTACATTTCTTAACTGGCCTCTTATCAATTTCTATTAATTGGGGAACGCCAAGAACCCTTGTCGGTATCAGGAAGCGCCTCTGTGCTTAGGGGCACCGGCACCGTGCACTTCTCATCAACACCCCATCAAAGCCCCTCTCAGTGGAGCGTCTGTCCACACCCACCGTGGTCCGGGATGTACTGATTTCCTTAAAGCTTACTATTGAATATGCACCTTGGATTTTTTCTCTCTTTTCCACTCATTTCAGTAGGGCACAGTGAGACGTCATCAGATACTTGGGGGAAAGCTAGCCTGAGTTTGTAAAAATCTAAGAGTCTAATTTGAGACACATCAGCCCCCTCTTTTGTAAAGATCATGCTGGGGTTAACTTCAGCTTCGGAGACTGGCTGATGTGAATTGAGAATGCAGCTCTGGTGCTTGCTTGCTGTGAGGCCTTGGTCAAATTAGCACACTCTTAAGACCTGGGCATTCTCAACTGTCAATGGAAATCACCACAGTACCTACTGAGCGGCATTCCTGTGATCACTGAGCAAAATGTATTCAAGTGCGACGTTCTTAGAACTTTGCGTAGCCCACTCAAAGGTATCAACACCTGCTATTTTTAGGAATAGTTCATGAGGATCTAAGTTTTTCAAATAGAAGTTCTACATACATTGGATTATTAACACATTTGAATTTAGAAGGTACAGGAGCATACCAAACCCATGTTGACATTCTTGGGGGACTATGGCTTCCAGTCAAACTTTATAGTCTATCAACCTTTATGTATAATGTGTATGTTATTTCATGGAAGCCTCATCACCTGCTCTGTGATCTGCATAGTTTATCCAGTCTCTAGATGAGGAAGCTGGGACAGAGGGGGCTAAAGTACTGCTGTGACCATTGGAGTTTGGGTGGGAACTCTGTCTCCAGGATCCTTCACACTTTTATTAGTCAGGATGCTCCAGAGAAATAGAGCCAATAGGCTCCAATATATACCAATAGGATATATATACACGTATATGTATATTATACCACATTTCATATCAATATAGATCATATGAAGAGATTTATTGTACGGAATTAGCTCCTGTGATTACGGAGGCTGAGAGGTCCCCAGATATTCCATGTGTAAGCTGGAGACCAGGAGAGCTGGTGTAGCTCTGAGGCCAGGGGGCAGATGATATAAGGCCCCACCCAAGAACAGGAGAAGATGGATGTCCCAGCTCGGCCGTCAGGCAGAGAGCAAACTTGCCATTCCTTTACCTTCTGTTCTGTTCAGGCCCTCCGTGGATCAGACGAAGACCACCCAGACTGGGGAGGACCACCTGCTCACCCAGTCCATAAATTCAAATGCTCATCGCATCCAGAAACACCCTCCCAGACACACCCAGAATCACGCTAAGTCAATATCTGGGCCCCCATGATCCAGTCGAGTTGACCCATGGCATTCACCATCCCCCTGCAACACAATGAAATTCTCCTAGAAACCACTTTATCCTGAAATGTCTTCACATGTGGTTCAAAAGCAACCTTCGGGGCAACCAAGTCCCATCATGATGCCCACCTCAGTGGGCACCAAACACCATGAGAGTGAAAAAAAAAAATCACACAGACTCAGGAAACTCAAGCCCAAGCATCATCCCCCTCCTTCCTCTGCGATTCCGGTCTGAACCCAGGATGACCGTGCTTGGGTCCACGGGCCCCCGGCCTGTGGAAAATGATGTGGCTGGTCTCTCGTCACCCTGAGCCCCGCTCGTGCTTTCACCTTGATCTTATTAAACAAAGCATAAGGAGCTGATCGCACAGCAGAACGCAATTGGATGGCAAGAAGAGTTCACTCATGTGAGGTAGATTAACCCCCATGAAGCATCACTCTTTAATTTGCCCCATTGTAAAATGTCATTGACTACATGGGTCTTTTTTTTTTTTTTTTTTTTTAATACTCAAGTCCTTTGGCCTGGATTTTTTTTTTTTTTTTTTTAATTTATTTTTGGCTGTGTTGGGTCTTCGTTTCTGTGCGAGGACTTTCTCTAGTTGCAGCAAGTGGGGGCCACTCTTCATCGCGGTGCGTGGACCTCTCACTATCGCGGCCTCTCTTGTTGCGGAGCACAGGCTCCAGATGCACAGACTCAGTAGTTGTGGCTCACAGGCCTAGTTGCTCCACGGCATGTGGGATCCTCCCAGACCAGGGCTCGAACCCGTGTCCCCTGCATTGGCAGGCACATTCTCAACAACTGCGCCACCAGGGAAGCCCTACATGGGTCATTTTAATGTCTGAAATTTCTGACCTAACTATTAGCAGCCTTCCCGTGACCACGGGGAGAATTGACTGTCCATCGCACCAACACGCAGTCCCTGTTCCCATCTGATAAAATGCACACCCACCACTCAGGTTTCCCAGTGTCGCCCGACTGTTCTGGGGTCTCCTTCTTCCATGACAGATAAGTGAATTCTATATCATTTTAGTGAATATTAGTTGCTATATCATCCAAATCTTTTATCCAAGTAAATGACGGCACCATCTAGACTTAACGGTTTTTCCCTTAATAAAATCACCTGATAATATCAATGTACCTAGGTCTTCATTATAGCTATTTTTGGAGCTACATGTGGCTTGTGAGATTGAAGTGAGAATTTTCGAAACTAACATTTTGTTTTCTTTTCTTTGCCAAAAGTATGTGTATTTCAGTAGCGGAATATAATCCATGAGACAAGTTGCATCGGGGGCTCTTCGTGGTACAAACTCTAGAATATTCTCTGTCCTGAATTCACTTATTTTACTTTGAAAGATCCTCAAGCAGCATCGTGGTTTGGATTGTATAGGGTTAGAGTTATAAGCTTTTGAGAATTGTGTGGGTTTGCGGACGTGGGTATACGCAGGCGTTTTGGTAAGTGTGTTCCTTTTTCTTCCTCTGCATCTTTTTAAGGAATCCTAATGCTACCTTTTCTCAAACTATTTCCACATGCTGTACAAGTGACCTTTTGTCCAAAATCCCAATGTCCTCTTCTGTGGGAGGCAGAAGGATAGACTCCACCTCAAATCCTGGGTTCCCCACCTTACACAATGCCCTCAATCCAGCTTCCATGCCCAGGTCACCCTGAGCCATGAAACTGCAGGTCTGCTTTCCAGCCCAAGGCTCACGGGAACCGTGCAACCTGCCACACAGCAGACGCTCCACACAGGGTGCCAAGCTGCCTGTCACCTGGTTATTATGACCTGCGTGTCTGGAAATTTCCACACTGGTTCCCAAGGCCAGGCCTTTGCTCCACAGGAGTCTATATGCAAAATGGACCCTAATCCCCATACACTCAGGGAGCACACATTATCCCGTGAGGGTGGGAAGGGTTGGAGCAGCTTCTCCAGGGCAGATGTACGTAGCTCAGGCTCCCTTTCAGGACTGGTAGCCCCACACTGGGGGCACAGAAGACAGACAAATCGACAGTATAGTGTATCTACTGCTTAGGAAGTTACCTTCCAATGATGTAAAAGGACAGATGATACACAGATGTAAAATATGTGAAGAGTGTGGACCAGCGTTCATCCCCTTAGAAGTCCATGGATTCACAGAACTCATGATGCTGGATGCATTAATTACGGGGGCCCTTGCATTTACTCTGTACTTTTAAATATTGCCTATGTAATGCACATTTCTATAAGGCTGATTTTGAATGACACTTTCAGAGTGGTTTTACTAAACAGCAAGCTGTATTTGGAGAAGAAGTAATTTGTAATAAAGAACACAAAGCTATAAGTAAAATTGATTTAATCGCATTTGAAACATGTGGTGCTGATTTTAAGATAGAGTATACAACAAAAAATGTTATAAGACGTGCACATCTATTTGAGACAAAGTTTATATGGTGACAAAATATTTTCTATATGATGGGGGAAAAGGACATCCAGTCTCCCCACAAATGGACACATCATCCATGAACCTGGCCCACCACCCAGAGAAGCTCGACCCTCGGATGAGGAACCACCACCTCACTCACCCTGACTGCTGAGGACCCACAGCCAACACCCAGCCTGGTGAAAGGGCTCGCATTTTAACTGCTGTTGCATAACTAATCCACAGGCCTATATTCATACTCGGCTTGGTTCTAGAAAAGCCCCTGATAACTTAGAAAGTTCATTGGTACACCATCCATTCTCTGTTGCTCAGAGCAAGGTGTAGCTGAGTTTCTGTAACTGAAGAGCCCGCCCAAAGAGAGGACTTTTGACTCACAGGAGTCCAAATCCTCTGGCATCAACTCTGAGCAGTGTCAAGTTCCTCAAACAATCCCCACATCACCTGGGCTCTGTCCTGGGTTCTTGCTACAATCCCGTGTTAGAACCCCTGGTCCAGCACTAGACGGACAGGTCCACCGCATCTGGGGGCTGAAAAAACAGATCCTTTGACACCTTCTGGGGAGAGTCAAACACACCTGGGAAAGGCTGCCAGCTGCCCTGCTTCCCTTTTCATTCCCACTGCTCTCCAGCAGTTAACCTGCTCTCCAGGGGTTAACCTGCTTTCCTGTGGTTAACCCGCCCTCCATCTAACTGTCTTTGCACTTGACTTTACATTCAGACGTCGAATTTTCTGAGTTGCTCCAGATACACAATCTTCTCCTGCTGTTCTATGAAAAATATTCTTTCTGCAGAAAGAGCACCATTTTCAGCCTCTGGCAAACTACAGAGTGACCCCAGGTCCAAAGTGTGACAACCAGAATCAAGTGAGAGCATCTCAAACAAGGGCCTCATGGTCTGTGCACATTTTTCCACATTCAAAGCAGATTCCATCAGGGCACGGAATTCAGGAGATATATAAGAACACAAGTGAAGGCATCATGCAAATGATGACTAATGTACATTAAAAAGACTTGAATGTGGACCACAATTGCATGATTATGTAGGTATTCGGTGATTCAACAGGTATCCAATTACTTGTATGTCAGGATCCAGTGTGAGAGTCTTCTTATTCTTGACATAGTTCACATGGGGTACTTGTGTTGGGCTCCCCTTCTGGTCCTAGCACAATTGGAAATGGTTTTGATCACAGATGTTCTTTTGCTGGAGACCACAAGGCAGAGGGGGGAAGACTACACCAAGCAACGTTAAGGGCACATCCACACAGGCTGGTTATTATGAGGGTCCAATAAGGTTACCTGTCTCGGGGCCCCAAGAGCATCGCCCATGAACCATAGCAGGTACAGTGATGGTGACACACGACCATGAGTGACTGGCCAAGGAAATTGTAGATTATGTTGTATTTGCTCTTTTTAAGGAAACATAAAAGTATCTAATAAATGTGGGACGAATTTCATCCAATGGGCTCATTTTTGTTCACTCTTTGACGCTTAGGTTAAGGTAGGATTGATCTAGAGAATTCAATACACATGGAGCTCCCCTTTCCCTGACTGGGTGAGTCAGGTGTTACCACACTTAAAGCAAAGCCAGGCGAGTCTCCCCTGGCATGGGAGCGACTGGTATATAAAAGAGCGTGTCAAGTTGAGTCACTAACAGTAGATGGGATGAGCACCCAGTGGTCACTCAGAAAACAAAGCTGGACAAGTCAGAGGAGGGAATGGGGTCTCGTCCCCCTCCTCTCCCTCTTCCTCCTCTGGTCACTAAGCCTGGGACCTTTCCACGGGCAGAGCAGGCATTCAGTGCATTCCAGGCAGGCAAAGCTCCCAATTTCAAGGCCCCCAGTAGTTGCAGAAAAGAGGAGCTGATTGATGGATGATATCAGAAATGTAGGAAGATTATTAACTACCCCCACTCTGTCCATGTGGCGGCATTCACAGCTTGGAGAGTTTGAATTAGTATTTCAGTTTTCAATATTATTTAAGGCCAAACTATAAAAATAAAAGTAAGTGAAAAGAAGGAGGACACAAAAGAACATAGAGTCTTCTGAAATAATAAACAAGGCCCAAAGAATTACAGAGGGAGTTGGAAAAATCCCCAAATCTGAGCCAGTGAAAAGCAGATGAGCAGCACATACTGTAACCAAGGAACCATTGATCAATACAATAGCATGCGGAATGTTACTCTGTTCACTGTTTTTTCTCAGTAGTTTTTAGCACATTTCTTACAGAGGTAATTAAATTAAGAAAATGGTTCCATGGTACCCCCTGGATTTAGCAACCGCCCTGATGAAAACGCCTTCCTTCCATTTGGAACCAATTAATATATGCAGTCTCCCATTTTTTTGAAGTGGTTGAACAATTACCCATCTCCCATTTACAATTACTCCCATAGTAATTATAGTAATTGTTACTATTAGGTTCTACCACATGAAATGGCCTGCACTTGGCCCTGTTTGACCCATAAAAAAATGACAATTTCCAATGGCTCAAATGAATACATATTTGGATGCCTTCTTTAATGAAGAAATAAACATGTTTATCAAGGATTATGCATCCCTTACAAATAACCTTCTTCTACAGAAATTAGCCACTTCTAAGCCAAAGTCAGGGACCCAGAACTTGAGCCACTTGTGACGTTGTGACAAAACCATTTCTCCAACACAGTTGGCAAAAGCCAGATTGGAAGTCAGTGGGTGTCAGAAAATGTGGGGAGTATAAAAATGAAGTCTTGAGGGCGCCTTCAAGATTGTGGACGAGTAAGACGTGGAGATCACCTTCCTCCCCACAAATACATCAAAACAACATCTACATGTGGAACATCTCCTACAGGACACCTACTGAACACTGGCAGAAGACCTCAGACTTCCCAAAAGGGTGCACAAGGAGAGGGGATTCAGAGCACCACCTAAACGAGCCCCAGAGACAAGCACGAGCCATGGTTATCAACACGGACCCCAGAGACAAGCATGAGACGCTAAGGTTGCTGCTACAGCCAACAAGAAGCCTGTGTGCAAGCACAGGTCACTCTCCACACCTCCCTTCCCAGGAGCCTGTGCAGCTTGCCACTGCCAGGGTCCCGTGATCCAGGGACAACTTCCCTGGAAGAACACATGGCACGCCTCAGGCTGTTGCAACATCACACCAGCCTCTACCACTTCAGGCTCACCCTGCATTCCATACCCCTCCCTCCCCCCGGCCTGAGTGAGCCAGAGCCCCCTAATCAGCTGCTCCTTTAACCCTGTCCTGTCTGGGTGTGGAACAGATGCCTTTGGGTGACCTACAGGCAGAGGAGGGCCAAATCCAAAGCTGAACACCAGGAGCTGTGCGAACAAAGAAGAGAAAGGGAAATTCTCCCAGCAGCCTCAAGAGCAGCGGATTAAATCTCCACAATCAACTTGATGTACCTTGCATCTGTGGAATACCTGAAGAGACAACAAATCATTCCAAAATTGAGGTGGTGGACTTTGGGAGCAACTGTAGACTTGGGGTTTGCTTTCTGCATCAATTTGTTTCTGGTTTTATGTTTATCTTAGTTTAGTATTTAGAGCTTATTATCATTGGTAGATTTGTTTATTGATTTGGTTGCTCTCTTCCTTTTTTTATTTATATATATATATTTTCCTTTTTCTCCTTTTTTGAGTGTGTATGTGTATGCTTCTTTGTGTGATTTTGTCTGTATAGGTTTGCTTTGGCCATTTATCCTAGGGTTCTGACTGTCTGTTTTTGTTTGTTTGTATGTTTGTTTTTTGGAGGTTTTTTTAGCATAGTTTTTAACACTTGTTATCATTGGAGGATTTGTTTTTTGGTTTGATTGCTCTCTTCTTTTTTCCCTCTTTCTTATTTTTTATTACTTTTTTATTTTTTATTTTTAATAATTCTTTTCTATTTTAATAACTATTTTCTTTCTTTCTTTCTTTCTTTCTTTCTTTCTTTCTTTCTTTCTTTCTTTCTTTCTTCCTCTCCTTTTTCTTCTGAGCTGTGTGGCTGACAGGGTCTTAGTGCTCTGGCAAGGTGTCAGGCCTGAGCCTCTGTGAAGGGAGAGCCGATTTCACGACATTCGTCCACCAGAGACCTCCCGGCCCCACGTAATATCAAGTAGCGAAAGCTCTCCCAGAGATCTCCATCTCAATGCTAAGGCTCAGCTCCACTCAATGATCAGCAAGCTATAGTGCTGGACACCCTATGCCAAGCAACTAGCAAGACAGGAACACAAACCTACCCATTAGCAGAGAGGCTGCCTAAAATCATAATAAAGCCACAGACACCCCAAAACACACCACCAGACATAGTCCTGCCCACCAGAAAGACAAGAGCCAGCCTCATCCACCAGAGCACAGGCACCAGTCCCCTCCACAAGGAAACCCACACAACCCACTGAACCAAACTTAGCCACTGGGAGCAAACACAAAAAACAATGGGAACTAAGAACCTGCAGCCTGTGAAACCGAGAATCCAAAAACAGTAAGTTAAGAAAATGAGAAGACAGAGAAATACACAGCAGATGAAGGAGCAAGGTAAAAACCCACGAGACCAAACAAATGAAGAAGAAATAGGCTGTCTACATGAAAAAGAATTCAGAGTAATGATAGTAAACATGATCCAAAATCTTGGAAATAGAATGGAGAAAATACAAGAAACGTTTAACAAAGACCTAGGAGAACTAAAGAGCTAACAAACAATGATGAAGAACACAATAAATGAAATTAAAAACTCTTGAGAAGGAATCAATAGCAGAATAACTGAGGCAGAAGAACGGATAAGTGACCAGGAAAATAAAATAGTTGAAATAACTACTGCAGAGGAGAATAAAGAAAAAAGAATGAAAAGAATTGAGGACAATCGCAGAGACTTCTGAGACAACCTTAAATGCACCAACATTCTAATTATAAGGGTCTCAGAAGAAGAAGAGAATAAAAAGGAACTGAGAAAATATTTGAAGAGATTATAGTTGAACACTTCCTTAATATGGGTAAGGAAATAGTCAATCAAGTCCAAGAAGTGCAGAGAGTCCTATACAGGATAAAACCAAGGAGAAACATGCCAAGACACATATTAATCAAACTATCAAAAATTAAATACAAAGAAAAAATACTAAAAGCAACAAGGGAAAAGCAACAAATTACATACAAGGGAATCCCTATAAGGTTAACAGCTGATCTTTCAGCAGAAACTCTGCAAGCCAGAAGGGCGTGGCAGGGCATATTTAAAGTCATGAAAGGGAAAAAGCTACAACCAAGATTACTCTACTCAGCAAGGATATCATTCAGATTCGATGGAGCAATTAAAACCTTTACAGATAAGCAAAAGCTAAGGGAATTCAACACCACCAAACCAGCTCTACAACAAATGCTAAAGGAACTTTTCTAGGCAGGAAACACAAGAGAAGGAAAAGACTTACAATAACAAACCCAAAACAATTAAGAAAATGGTAATAGGAATATACATATCAATAACTACCTTAAATGTAAATGGATTAAATGCTCCAACCAAAAGACATAGACTGGCTGAATGGATACAAAAACAAGACCTATACATAGGCTGTCTACAAGAGACCCACTTCAGACATAGGGACACATACAGACTGAAAGTGAGGGGATGGAAAAAGATATTCCATGCAAATGGAAATCAAAAGAAAGCTGGAGTAGCAATTTTCCTATCAGACAAAATAGACTTTGAAATAAAGACTATTACAAGAGACAAAGAAGGACACTACATAATGATCAAGGAATCAATCCAAGAAGAAGATATAACAATTGTAAATATTTATGCACCCTACATAGGCACACCTCAATACATAAGGCAAATGCTGACAGCCATAAAAGGGGAAATCAACAGTAATACAATCATAGTAGGGGACTTTAACACCCCACTTTCACCAATGGACAGATCATCCAAAATGAAAATAAATAAGGAAACACAAGTTTTAAATGATACATTAAGCAAGATGGACTTAATTGATATTTATAGGACATTCCATCCCAAAAGAACAGAATACACTTTCCTCTCAAGTGCTCATGGAACATTCTCCAGGATAGATCATATCTTGGGTGACAAATCAAGCCTCTGTAAATTTAAGAAAATTGAAATTGTACCAAGTATCTTTTCCGACCACAATGCTATGAGACTAGATATCAATTACAGGAAAAAATTTGTAAAAAATACAAACACATGAAGGCTAAACAATACACTACTAAATAACCAAGAGATCACTGAAGAAATCAAAGAAGAAGTCAAAAAATACCTAGAAACAAGTGACAATGAAAAACGACAACCCAAAACCTATGGGATGCAGCAAAAGCAGTTCTAAGAGGGAAGTTTATAGCAATACAATCCTACTTTAAGAAACAAGAAACATCTCAAATAAACAACCTAACCTTACACCTAAAAGAACTAGAGAAAGAAGAACAAACAAAACCCCAAAGTTAGCAGACGGAAGAAATCATAAAGATCAGATCAGAAATAAGTGAAAAAGAAATGAAGGAAACAATGGCAAAAATCAATAAAACTAAAAGCTGGTTCTTTGAGAAGATAAACAAAATTGATAAACCATAAGCCAGACTCATCAAGAAAAAAGGGAGAAGACTCAGATCAATAGAATTAGAAATGAAAAAGGAGAAGGAACAACTCACACTGCAGAATACAAAGGATCATGAGAGATTACTACAAACAGCTATATGCCAATAAAATGGACAACCTGGAAGATAAGCACAACCTTCCGAGACTGAACCAGGAAGAAAGAGAAAATATAAATAGACCAATCACAAGCACTGAAATTGAAACTGTGATTAAAAATCTTCCAACAAACAAAAGCTCAGGACCAAATGGCTTCACAGGCGAATTTTATTAAACATTTAGAGAAGAGCTAACACCTATCCTTCTCAAACTCTTCCAAAATATATCAGAGGTAGGAACACTCCCAAACTCATTCTATGAGGCCAACATCACCCTGATACCCAAGCCAGACAAAGATGTCACACAAAAAAGAAAACTACAGGCCAATATCACTGATGAACATAGATGCAAAAATCCTCAACAAAATACTAGCAAACAGAATCCAACACCACATTAAAAAAGATTATACATCATGATTAAGTGGGGTTTATCCCAAGAATGCAAGGATTCTTCAATATATGCAAATCAATCAATGTTATACACCATATTAACAAACTGAAGGAGAAAAAACATATGATCATCTCAATAGATGCAGAAAATGTTTTCAACAAAATTCAACACCCATTTATGATAAAAAAAACCCTCCAGAAAGTAGGCAGAGAGGGAACTTACCTCAACATAATAAAGGCCATATATGACAAACCCACAGTCAACATTGCTCTCAATGGTGAAAAACTGAAACCATTTCCACTAAGATCAGGAACAAAACAAGGTTGCCCACTCTTACCACTATTATTCAACATAGTTTTGTAAGTTTTAGCCACAGCAGTCAGAGAAGAAAAAGAAATAAAAAGAATTGAAATCAGAGAAGAAGATGTAAAGCTGTCACTGTTTGCAGATGCCATGATACTATAGATAGAGGATCCTAAAGATGCTACCAGAAAACTACTAGAGCTAATCAATGAATTTGGTAAAGTAGCAGGATACAAAATTAATGCACAGAAATCTCTTGCATTCCTATACACTAATGATGAAAAATCTGAATGAGAAATTAAGGAAAAACTCCCATTTACCACTGCAATAAAATACCTAGGAATAAACCTACCTAAGGAGACAAAAGACCTGTATGCAGAAAACTATAAGACACTGATGAAAGAAAATAAGATGATACAAATAGATGAAGAGTTATACCATGTTCTTGGGTTGGAAAATGACTATACTACCCAAAGCAATCTACAGATTCAATGCAATCCCTATCAAACTACCAATGGTATTTTTCACAGAACTAGAACAAAAATTTTCACAATTTGTATGGAAACACAAAAGACCCTGAATAGCCAAAGCAATTTTGAGAAAGAAAAACAGAGCTGGAGGAATCAGATTCCTGGACTTCAGACTATATTACAAAGCTACAGTAATCAAGACCGTATGGTACTGGCACAGAAACAGAAATATAGATCAATGGAACAGGATAGAAAGCCCAGAGATAAATAAACACACATATCGTCACCTTATCTTTGATGAAACAGGAAAGCACGTACAATGGAGAAAAGACAGCCTCTTCAATAAATGGTGCTGGGAAAACTGGACAGCTACATGTAAAAGAATGAAATAAAACAGTCCCTAACACCATACACAAAAATAAACTCAAAATGGATTAAAGACTTAAATATAAGGCCAGACACTATAAAATTCTTAGAGGAAAACATAGGCAGAACACTCTATGATATAAAACACAGCAAGATCCTTTTTGACCCACCTCCTAGAGAAATGGAAACAAAAACAAAAATAAACAAATGGGACCTAATGAAATTTAAAAGCTTTTGCACAGCAAAGGAAACCATAAACTAGACGAAAAGACAACCCTCAGAATGGGAGAAAATATTTTCAAATGAAGCAACTGACAAAGGATTAATCTCCAAAATACACAAGCAGCTCATGCAGCTCAATATCAAATAAAAAAATACATCTGTGTCTTTATTCCTGTCCTACCCCTAGGTTCTTCAGTACGATTTTTTTTTCTTTTTTTAGATTCCGTATATATGTGTTAACATACGGTATTTGTTTTTCTCTTTCTGACTTACTTCACTCTGTATGACAGACTCTAAGTCCATCCACCTCACTACCAATAACTCAGTTTCATTTCTTTTTATGGATGAGTAATATTCCATTGAAAATATGTGCCACATCTTTATCCATTCATCTGTTGATGGGCACTTAGCAGACCTAGAGAATGGACTTGAGGACACAGGGAGGGGGAATGGTAAGCTGGGATGAAGTGAGAGAGTGGCACGGGCTTATATACACTACCAAATGTAAAATAGATAGCTAGTGGGAAGCAGCTGCATAGCACAGGTAGATCAGCTCAGTGCTTTGCGACCACCTAGAGGGGTGGGATAGGGAGGGTGGGAGGGAGATGCAAGACGGAGGACATATAGGGGTATATGTATATGTATAACTGATTCACTTTGTTATAAAGCAGAAACTAACACACCATTGTAAAGCAATTATACTCCAATAAAGATGTTAAAAAAAATAAAACAAAAAATATAAATAAATAAATAAAAAGTCACTGAGGTAAAGGTTAAAATCTTATATTCAGTTTGAAAGTCAATTAAAATTGCTTAAAAGTTAAAAAAAAAAAAAAAAAAAAAAACCAGATAACCCAATACAAAAATGGGCAGAAGACCTAAATAGACATTTCTCCAAAGAAGATATACAGATTGCCAACAAACAACATGAAAGGATGCTCAACATCACTAAGCATTAGAGCAACGTAAATCAAAACTACAATGAGGTATCACTTCACACTGCTCAGAATGGCCATCATCAAAAAACCTACAAACAATAAATGATGGAGAGGGTGTGGAGAAAGGGGAACCCTCTTGCACTGTTGGTGGGGATGTAAATTGATACAGCCACTATGGAGAACAGTATGAAGGTTCCTTAAAAAACTAAAACTAGAACTACCATACGACCCAGCAATCCCAGTACTGGGCATATACCCTGAGAAAACCATAATTCAAAAAGAGTCATGCACCACAATGTTCATTGCAGCTCTATTTATAATAGCCAGGACATGGAAACAACCTAAGTGTCCATTGACAGATGAATGGATAAAGAAGATGTGGCACATATATACAATGGAATATTACTCAGCCATAAAAAGAAACAAAACTGAGTTATTTGTAGTGAGGTGAATGGACCTAGAGACTGTCATACAGAGTGAAGTAAGTCAGAAAGAGAAAAACAAATAATGTATGCTAACACATATATATGGAATCTAAAAAAAAAAAAAAAAATGGTTCTGAGGAACCTAGGGGCAGGACAGGAATAAAGATGCAGACGTAGAGAATGGACCTGAGGACTCTGGGAGGGGGAAGGGTAATCTGGGACGAAGTGAGGGAGTGGCATGGACGTATATACACTACCAAATGTAAAGTAGATAGCTAGTGGGAAGCAGCCGCGTAGCACAGGGAGATCAGCTCGGTGCTTTGTGACCACCTAGAGGGGTGGGATGGGGAGTGTAGGAGGGAGACTCAAGAGGGAAGGGATATGGGGATATATGTATATGTATAGCTGCTTCACTTTGTTGTACAGCAGAAACTAACACACCAGTGTAAAGCAATTACACTCCAATAAAGATGTGAAAAAAAAATGGAGTCTCGAATAAACTGGATGAGAAGCACGTTCCTTTAGATTGTTGTCTCCTGCTTTTTAATGTTCTCAGCAAATGGCTGTATCTTTCAGATTCTCTCAAGGATTTTTAGATAAAAAGAGAGGTTTTATCTTTGCATGTCTGTAAGCAGAGAAAAACTCCAGAGACCAAAACCTACAGGCAATTCAAATAAACTAAATCCGATCAAGGTAATATCAATGCCAGAATTAGAAGAAAACCCAGAGAGAATATCAATAACAACATTAAAACAGCAGGTTTCAACTGGAATCAATAGGCAGAATAAACAGAAAAAATTAAGTCACAAAGTGTTAGTAGATAAAAGCTCCCCACTCATTAAAATTCTGTTTGTTTTGTCTTTTTATCAGTGTACCTATATATCTATGCAAGTATATCAAAGTTTGTAATGTAAAAGAATGATGAAATAATCTAATTAATTTCCGGTGTCATTTCACATATTTCTTTCAAGTTAGAACTGCAATATTAATAGTGGTTTGCAGTTTAATAAAATATCTTTATGTCCTATTAACTCCTATATCAGGTTGTTATAAAAGCCACTTTCTATCAAATAGCTAAACTTCAAAAGAGTTTTGCTTTGATCAGAAAAAAAAAAAAAAATCAGGTTCATTCTATTTATACTGAATAACCTCGCTCAGTTGCTCACTTTCATAGAAAGACAGTTGTCTGGAGTTGCCATTCGCTCAGGAAAATATTCCAATGTGCAAAAAAATCTCAAAACGGCAGAATATATTGAGGCAGCCAGGAAACATGGGAATCTCGCTTTTTACCTCCGTGGGCAAAGGGGAACCTGGCTCTGGCACACACTGTGGGGACTGTTGGAAGGCAGCAGCACAGGGGTCCCCCCGGTGGAGGTGGGTGGCTTGTACCCACCCAGAGCATCAGCAGGTCCTGGCCAGGGCAGTGCAATTTCAGGAATGCATTTCCAACTACTGGGTTCTCCTTCTTCCACTGACTAAGACCTGTGAGATAATTTTACATCCTTGCCAGGATACAAAAATCGTTATCTGGACGCTTCCCTCGATGGTGAGGAGTCGTGCCTCCATCCCCACCCGAGAGGTGTGGTTAGCCATCTTGTCCCAGCTCAGCTCTCATCACCGGACACTACCTATCTCTGTAGTCTCTGCCCCGGCCTATGCCTCTTGCAAGGCCAGGTGCCAGGCTGGCAACCTGGATTATTCACAAAGGGTGCAAGCACTGAGCCCAGAAACCAATACTAAAGGTCTGGGGTGTCCTCGGGTTTTTCTTTTTAGCAGCAGCTGAAATAAACATTAACCACTAACCAGGGCATTTCATTAAGACTTTATTTATTTGGTGTCTTTTCACAAAGGAGACTTCAAATGCACTTGTTTTTCTGGGAATAAGCCCAAATGGTCAGGGGTCCTAGGAGGGACAATATGGGGAGGGTCCACCCAGAGCCCCCCAGCCACAGTGCCAGAGGCCAGCTCCGTCCAGGGGAGGGGCGGGCAGCCTGGGGTGCAGACGAGACAGGCAATCTGGTTCAGAGCCCCTTGGACAGGGGGCAGCTGTGCCCCAGGGTTTCCACCCCTGCTGTTCCCAGCCTGGTATCTGGCACCCAGGAGGTGCCAAATCAATGCTCCTTGAGAGAGTCAATGGCAGGTGTAAACAAAGGGCATGCTGGATTATATTTGAACAGCTTCCACTAAACCTGGTGGATCCTTATCTCCATGGGTATAGGCAAGGCCCTGCTTTGGTGAGCCTGGAAATTAGAGGCAAAGCTGCCCTATCCTCTGAGAGGGAGGGGAAGAAGGCCAGCTCTTCTGTGCCGGGGGCTCCTCCAAGTCAGAAGGGGGTGGCCACCACCTTCCAGCCGCTGGGGAGAGCAGCTTGCCCTGGCCTGTGGGTCCCCAGGGAGGGTGCTTGTCCCAGTGACACCCCTGGTCTCCTTGGACTCACAGTGGAGGTCCTGAGTTTGATGCACAAACACACACTTCTCCTTCTCCTCCCTGCCTCCACCCCCGCCATGTGTCCAGGTCTCCCACAGCACAGGCAGGTAATGGGTCCGCCTCTTACATACAGAAAGGAGTTTAGAGGTAATGAGATGAGATTGGAGAGCCAGAAATCATCCCAAACCCCTGAGGGGAACCTGCAGCGTGTCACACTCCCAACAAACAGTAAGTTTCAAAGAAAAAGCCAGTCATAAAAACAGTAGTCCAAAACATGATCCTGGAAAAAACTGGGGGGTTGAGAATACATACTGTGGATTGAGGCCCTGAAGGAGGTGGGAAGTTGTTCCTTTATTTGCATGTAATATTGTAATTTCATTCACATTGAAGCGTAACTTCAGAGTCTGTTTAGTGTGATCAGAATGCCTTTGCGGCAGGACCTGTGGGTTCCAGGGCACCAGCTCCAGCATTTGGTGTGAATTCCCCTCCACCCTTCAGCGTCCCTGGCCACCAGCACGACCTCCACTCACTGTGGCTGAAGCTGCTCTGGACGGGTCCAAAGGCCACACCCACCTGGGTTCGGGGGTTGGGGGGGTGTGAAGTAGGGCGTCCCAAGTCCATGCAAATTCAGGCCATGTCTGGGTACCTTTTTGCAAACCGTAACTTTGTCCTGTAAACAGTATCAGTGGCATTTTATCCAAGGTGACTCTTTCTGGACACTTTTTTTCCTCTTAGTTTTTTTCATCCTGATGTTTCTGTTGAAAAACCTCAGTTTGGCACAATCCCTAAAAGTCATCTCCAAAACTGAGGATGTGAGCAAGATGACCCACAGAGGCACCGGGTAATAGTTAGAAATAAGAGCATAGAGACATTAGACTTTCTTAATATCATTGTACCGTCACTAGTGTGTGTATCATTTAAGAATAATTTTACATATATTGGCTCATTTTTTCCCACTAATGGGTGAATGATTTTTATAAATGGAGGCACCATTAGTCTATCACAGTGGTTCTGGATCCAAGCGATTTGGGCCCCAGGGCAAATGTCTGGGGATAGTTGGGTTGTCAGCAATTGGGGGGTGCTACTGGCATTTAGAGAGTTGAATCTATGGATGCTCCTGAATATCCCATGGTGCACAGGGCAGCTCCCACACAAAGGATTACAAAGGTCACACGTAGATTGGGCTGAAGTTGAGACACTCTCATCCGCCAACTAAAACTCAAGAGCTCTAGACTGGAAGGGCAGGGGCCAAGGTGGCGGCACCCCTGGGACCCCAGAGGGGTGCTCGGCACCTACCAGCACCCCCCACCCACAAGCCTTTGCTGTCCTGCTCCAGGCTGGGGTTATCCTCCTGCCCCATGAAACCGGCCTGGAGGTCTGACTCCAGACAACATGCCTGCTCCACCAAGTCTACACTGAGTCGTTCAAACATGGGTGGCCACCTACGAGAGGAGGTGCAGTCCCCCTCCGTGGGCTCAGTGGCTTCCAGGGGACCCATGTGCGTTGTCTTCCTCAACCCCAGAAAGGTCGTGCATGAGCAGAGGGATTGCCAGCTAACCTTGGAACTGAATCGTGTGAAGGTTTTTAGAAGCCAGATGGGTCTTAGATCATCTACTCCAACTTCCTCATTTTACTGAGATCTGGAGAGATGATTTCATGATTCTAGGTCACAAATCTGGTCATTATGACACCAAGGAGTATACACTCTGCTTCCTCCTGTAGGCTTTCATTGCTATTTTTAACAAGAACAGCTATAAAACCCCTTTTGAGTCAGGACCAGAACTGTATCCATTCTACAGCAAGTTTACATTTCATTGGAAAATATTTGTCTCATGTCTGCTGCAAGATGGGTGCCTTAGGGAGACTTCTGTTTGCTTC
Organism: Balaenoptera ricei; assembly: GCF_028023285.1. NCBI lineage: Eukaryota > Metazoa > Chordata > Mammalia > Artiodactyla > Balaenopteridae > Balaenoptera > Balaenoptera ricei. The sequence goes on from NC_082641.1 coordinate 2,340,628, forward strand.
CATGAGTAGACAAAATTCTGACCAGTTTCCCCCAAATGAAGCCAAAACACTTCATAAAACTGGTGGGAGGTGGGGAATTGGATAAACCCTTACCTAAGCCTCTCAATAGACTATTACAACGTTCCATGAGAATTGTTTCATGTCTTTGGGCTCGATACTTTCCACCAATGCTTTTCAGTGGTGAAGCTGGTCCTCAGAGCTTGACATCAGTACCCGCTCGCCTTCCCCCCGCAGATCTGCACTATCTCCAGCCAGATCAAAATATTCTAACACCGCAGGCTGAGCGCAGTGCCAAAGAAAACTGAACTGGGTTGGGTGCAGCCCATCTGAGTCAAATTCTGCATGTGACAAAAATTAACTAAAGGAAGTTCCGTCAAAAAGAAAACAGTGGCAAAGTTTTTCAAAACACAGGTTTCCCAACCCAGTAGAGATTAGGTGAAATGGATCCCTCGTGACCGAGGGCTTATCTTCTGAGTGACGGTGTGATGACAGAATTTGGTTGCCAGCTGGGACTTGGCATCTACAGCCCATCCTGTATGTCAGGAGAGCAGATCCACTCGCTGAGACGTGGGCATGGCTCCCACAAGCGTAATGAATTTCTGTGCCATCTGACCACTGCCTTTACTAGTGGTTTCTCAGACGTGTTCAAGAACATTGGTAAGCTGAGGGGAAATCTGGACGAGGGGATCGGAAGGCACTGCCGTTTTCCTATTTTAATAGGATGCTAAGAAAACAGGTGCCCCCAGGCCTGAGCACCCAAGGTTGCCATATACACAGATCTAGCAAGGAAGGGCGGGGCTGGCCAGCTCTGCGCCGGAAGTGACACGGCAGAAAATATTGTTACAATATCTCTGAATTGGCTCTTTCTACCAAAAAAAAAAAAAAAAACTTATTCACATATAGAATATGTTTTGTAACATACTTTAGCCATGATGCTAAGGTAGAGAACACAATGAGATCTTCAAATCATATGCAGTAAACATATGAATGTCTATATCTCTTCTAACCCCTGTGCAGAGCTCTCACTAAGTCTGAGCTGACGGAGAGACATCAGCCCAGTTCCCAAAGGCAGGGCTGTTTATAGGGAGGAACGGGTACCACTGAGAAGCCCACAGAGGAGGCTTTCCCTGCCTGACCGACCTCTCACTTCTCAGGCTTTGTCCTGCTCATCTACTCCTGAGTGTGGGCTCCAGAGAGAAATAACTTGTTCTTTAAGCAGCAAGTGTTCTGTGGACTGACTGGTGCACTGGGGCCTCTGCTCACACGCTCCGTCTGGCTCATTGAGTTCCCATTACAGGCTTGTGATGTGAATAAGTCCACCTCTTTCTCCTAAATATGAGTCACTAGTGCAAAGACGGCACAAGGATTTCGGACAGGGAGGGCCTGGTGCGACCCATCTCTGTCCCGATGGCACAGAAACCAGACTTTTCCGAGCATGAGAAGCAAGGTGAGACGCTGTCCTGTGTTCCTCCCCCATGATGCTCGGTCAGTGAGAGCTTAGTACAGGAGCCCCGACGTGGGGAGTATTACCAGATGGGAATGGCAGGACCTCTGAAAACACACACACTGGTCTCACAAGTCCTGAGTCACCTTTGTTGCTGGCACAGGGGGCTTCAGACCCCTGTCCTCACTGCCACCAGCCCCGTAAGATCGCTGCCTATTATGGTGTTGGTGGTGGCTGTCGCCAGTGCCAGCACTGAGACGATCTCAAATTCTCCTCTGTTCAGCTGCTCATGTCCTTATCAAGAACTAGCCTTGAGGGGTCAAAACGCCCATGTTGATCAAGGAGTGAATTTTTATGGAAAGTTTAAGCAAAGTGCCCTCCGCCCTGGGTTCTGGTTTGAAGAGCAGTGGGAAACTCTTCCCAGGGTACAGAGAATATGCTGCAACCGATGCTTCCCCACATGCTGGGTTTCACTATTAAATAAGAAATTCGTTGATAAGATAGCCAGAAAAAATAAAACAAAATTAGTGGCTGGCTCATCAGTGATTTGGGAACACTCTCAAAACAAAATCTTGTTGAGAAAAAGGATGTCCTCAAGTCGGAATAAACTACTTTCTCCCAACCTGGCCTTGCCTTTCCCTTGAAAAACCCAAATACCTGCTCTGTTCACACTGGGAATTTTTTATGTGAATATGGAAAATAAGTAACACCTGGCAGGAGGGGCTGTGACCAGGGAGGTGGTGGCTGGAGGCCTGGGGGGCTTCCTCAGCAAACGAGCTACATGTTAGGGTGAAAGTGGCTTCCGTCTGCTTCTCTGCTAAGCAAAATCGAACTCTTAATCCGATAGAAAAATGCATACATTTTAACTTTAACCTCTTCCGATATTTGAAGGTGAGACTTGTGGTATGTGAGGGAAAATCCCCAACTTGCCAAGCCCTTCCTTCTTTCTCCTTTGCTTCCAGATGCTTCCATTTCAGGATCCCCCTCCCCCCTCCCAGATTGCCTATTCCACTAGCATGAGCCCCTCACTTCTCATGTAAGTCGCCTCCTATCCTCTTTCCCATCGACTTCAGGCCCAGTGAAGGCTCAGAGCTACCCCCTGAGCCACAGAGGGTACCCCTTAGCAGAGAGTCCTATAATGTTAGGGTAGGAAGGGGCCTTCACATCAATTGAACGCAAACTGATCTTCTCACCAGTGAGTAGCATGGGGCTCAGACATTTTGAGTGACTCCCCAGCTTCTGGGACGGAAATAGAGGCCAACCCAGGATCTCAGCCAACACTCACGGGGCCTTGCTGATCTGTGACCCTGAGGGCTCTTCTCCCCCTACAACATTCTGCCCACCCTTAGGGAGGGGGGACACCGCCCATCCATCTCCCTAAGGTATCAGAGTGTCTGGCTATTAATAGCAGGCACTACTCGAAGTGATGGGCTACATTTAACTTGACACAAGAAATCTGGGCATTTGAGGACTTGGAGGAGCATTTCCTAGGAATCCATGTGATGACATCATCTCTCATCAACATCGACGGCTCCTTGTGTGATGAGGAGGTTGAAGGGATGAGAAGATTCCCCAGTAGCCCACGGCGTGTATTTTGCAGATGTGCGTAGATTCCTTCTCTTGTATATGAAAGCCCTCAAGTACGTGACCATGTGAGGACGCCACTCGGACGCATGGCCTCCCCTCCTCTGGCACTGATCCCGCCGCTCCGTTGCAGGGGTCCCTGGCCTCCGCCCCGGTCAGATGCCGTGCTGGTAGCATCAGCTCAAGGCCGGTTCCTTCATCCTGATTCTTGCGGGGCGACTGTCCCAACTTCAGCCCCTCCGCTCCTGCTCTGGAGGGAATCCCGCTGCTACATTGCCATTCAGCCACTTTGGCAATGAGACGTGGGCTCTACAGCATCCTGAAGAACCTCAGAGGGGCCTTGCCCGGCGCCCCCCTCGATGTGAGGGGTCAACCAGGTCACAGCGCTGGGTGCTGAGCCCAGCCTGCCGGAGGGCACTGGGCCGACGTCCTGACGGCCGTCCCGCATCACCCACCAGGCACACCTGCCACCACCGCTGCCATCTAGGAAGGCTCTCTGTGCTCCACTCAGAGATGGCCTGGGGGCTTGTGGCCACCAAAGCATGTCACGCCCAGCTCCCTGAACCCACCTACCACCGAGACCACAGGAAGTGTCCCCAGGTGAGGTCAGGCTAAGAGAAACCTGCATTTCTTCAGAGAGTGGTCCAGCCCAGGGCTGGGAACACTAACAGGAAGGGGCAAAGGCAGTGGCTCACTGGGTTTTCCCACCTGTGACATCGGCATGCGGGGGTCAGCAGACAGCTGGCAAGACACCGAGGCCTCCAGGGTCTTTGGGGCACTCACAGCCCCGAGGGACCACCGGGTAAGTCCAGCCTGGCCATGCCCTGCTGGTCCACGGCTCTGCCTTCCCAGAAGGCTGCCCTGTTTACTCCCTGTCTGATCTTCCCCCGGGCAGGGATGAGACAGGAGATGATGGGGATCCCAGCAGAGGGGAAGGAAACCACGGGCACTCGGCACACGGAACCCCCGAAGCCCTTTCCCTGCCCACCTCTGGCCCCGACATGCAGAAGCCTGGAGGGCAGGTGCGGGGTCCTGGTCGAGCGCCTGGCACACAGCGGGGGGTGGGCGAGCGTCCCTTACAGCATCCAGGGAGACCTACGGAGGGGGCAGGGGGAGGTGGCACAGGAAAGATGTGGCGAGCCTCATGTCTGCTGATAAATGCCAATAAATATGCAAATGATGAGTCTAGAAATGCTCTTCTTACTTTCCAATTCAATTCCAGTAACCCAGGGGGTAAATCTCTATAAATTATAGTGGAGTGTGACTTGTAAATAACATTTTTCTGACATCCCTAAAGCACTGCTGTATCTTTGGAGTTTATAAATTGTTGATGTAAATGAGTTTATATAACCATTTCGTAGTTAATAAAAATAATCATCAGAGCAGTACCGGAATTCAGGTATGCTTCCAAGCTCATAATCGTGGTGGTTTGGGGTTTCGGAGCCATGGGCTGTCATTTGGTTGTGCCCTTACCCTTGGGAGCAGAACAGGTGAGCTCTGTAAGGGGCGCAGCCCAAACAAGAGAGTCTGCAGGTGTCGGCATCACCCCCACCTGCCTCTCTACTCTGAATCCCCAGAAATGTGGATCCAGAGCCATGCTTCCCTAGGCCTGGGCACGGTGCTCGGGGTTAGGAATATGGAAACCCTCGAAAACCCACCCTACTCCGAGAGGACAGGTCCGATGGAGTGAGGTGCACTCGAACGTCAGCACAGAGAGAGAGGCACAGGTGTGTGATGGAGAGTGCTGGGCCTCCAGGAAGGAGCCAGCCCCCACCCAGGGTGATGGATGCAGAAGGGGGCTGAGGATGCCAGGGCTCACCAGCAGTCATGGCAGGGACGTTGGCTAAACAGGAGTAACCTGGGCGATGGCCAAACGCTCTGCCTGGGCACGGGTCGGATCTGAGAGTGGCCCTGCTGCTGCAGGGCAGCTGGGAGGAAAGCCTTTGCTTCATGCCCACCTGGCCTCCACCCTTCATCCATAAGTGGGGAGGGGTCTCATACCAGAAAGGAAGTTACCGCTTGGCCTGTCCCCTTTGCAGACATCTCACGTTTTGGCGGCTGAAACAGACAGGAACCTCAGCACGTACTCCCTCAGGAGACCTATAGGAGGGGTCCTCGAGCAAGTGACCTGGTTACCAAAAGTGCCTGCTCGGGCATGCTCCTTCAGAAATCACGGGGTCAGGGGCTGCCCTGCCGGGCATCTCAGAAAATTGCTGCATGAACACAGCACAGTTCATTCCTAAGGATGCTTGTGGGCTCTGAGTCAAAGTCTCGGGTTAGAGGCTTCAAGACTTGGGCCACCCTGCCCTCGCTGTGTTCTCTCCCACCTGCGACATGGGCGTGGGGGTGTTCTCACAACACGTCATACTGTTGCATCACATAGAAAGGAGGAACAGCTTTAGGAGGAAGCTAATTGCTTCTGATTTGTTCTAGGACACAAGCACACACAAAACAAAACATGACAGGCACCCAGCACACACACACACTTACACACACATGCACAGAGCATGTCCACACAGACCTCTAAACCACCTTTCCTTATGAAAGGGATACACACACTCTAAATACAGTATTAGCAACCTAACCTACCAGTGTCTTAAGAATGACATATTGTGACCAGGTAAGTTTATTGCAGGGATGCAAAAAGTGTCTGACCCCAGAGTGGAGGGTAAAAACTGTATGGAAACAGTGATAAAATTCTACAACCATTCTTGAATTTTAAAATCGTTTTAAAAAGCCTTAAAAAGTTAGGAGAAAGTTCTTTAATTTATCATCTGTATACCTACCTCTGTATCTTTATGTGTGTCTGTGTGTGTGTGTGCGTGTGTGTATGTGTGTGTATTTGATCAATGTCTCTTCACACATGCAGCCCTGTGTGTATAAATCAGAAAACCACAGAAAACATCCAATTTGATGACACCAGCCCAGCATTATCACTGCCCAGCCGGGAGAGCACCAGGAGGCCGGACCCCCGCCCTGCAACTGTGCTGGTGACATGTGAAGTCCATACGTAATTCCACCCCCTTCAGTCTGAAAAGGGTCCTGATCTGACTAATAAATTATATAATCACCCTATCTAAGACATGAAATAAAAATAACTTTTTGACATTGCAAAGAAATTTGCCAAACATATTTATTTCTGATGTTATGATCTCAGAAAAAATCAAGGAAGCAAAGAAAAAAAGGATTAGACTTCATAAGAAAGTTCAGTGTCTGAATATATGTGTAAAGATATAGTTTTCTTCTGTTGGCCTTCCATAACTAGTTTAAAACACAGTGGATTAAAGATCCTAGCCCCAATAATGATAAAACTGTAAAATACAGGAGAACGTTAGAAACATGAAAGAAGATAAAGATCACCTAAGTAACTAGGGAGATATCCATTTTTATGGATGAGGACTATCCGTATTAGAAAGTTGCCCAAACCAGTCTATAAATTAGATTTTAGCCTCTTGCCCCACACACAAGAAGTCTAAAATTACTTGAAAAATTGATTTTAAATTTCTAGAAGAATAAAAGCAGAGAATTCTCAAGAAAGTTCTACGGTGATTATTATAGACAAGTGTTAGTCTACAACCTTTTCCACACACTGTAAGTCCCGAGAAGCTGTCATTGTCCCATTTTATGGATGAGGACACTGAGGCAGAGAGGTTCCTTTATCCTTCACCTCAGTACATGTGAACGTCACTGACGGCCACCACCCCGAAATGTGCCACCACAGCCTGTGCTCTGCCCTGAGGGTGCTGAGGCTCGGAGCTGCCTCGTGGCCAGCCCAGCTCACAGAGGGACAGTGACATAAGATTTGTCCCTAGGGTTTGTCCACTGTACAATCCACCACTTCTCTACAGACAAACGAGACGCACCCACGATCGTCACGGGCTGCAGATCATCATCGACACCAGCCCAGGCTCTGGGCTGAAGTCAAGATGTGGGTGGGCTGGCTCCCCAACCAGGGCCTCTGATGAAAACTCGCTTCCAAGCTAAGCCTCCTCACGGGCAGAGTTCAGTTCCCGTGGCTGCAGAGCCGAAGCCCCTGTCCTGCTGGCTGTCCCCCAGCCACTCCAGCTCCCCCCATGCGGCCCTCCATGACAGCAGCAGGGTCTTCCTGAGGCAAACTCTTCCCACTCAGGATCTCTGACTGCCTGGCTGGCGACCAGCTGAAGAAAACTCTCTGACTTTTCAAGGGCTGGTGGCATGAGATCAAGCCCACCTGCCAAGCCTCCCCTCTTCAAGTCATGGGACAACCCAACTACGGGACCAAATCCATCCAGTTCCAGGTCCTGGGGACCCCAGAGGCGGAGCAGTCTTGGACCCTCCTGCCTGGATTGGACGCCCTGGCTCAGGGGCAGCTCTGGAAGGTAGCCTGGAGGAGGGGACTGTGATCGGGGGCCACCCTACAGGGTGATTGTTGGTGGACACCAGAGTCAGCCAGGTGGAAAACTGGAGAGCCCAGGGTGGCTGGAGACGGTGGGGCAGGGGTGGGGCAGACCTTCCCGAGGTGGGCCCCAAACTCGGGAAAGGAGAAGGACCCCAGCCCCTCCGCCTGCTTCCAGCCCTCCCCAGGCAGCCTCTGAGCAAGTACACCTTGCACGCCGTCGGCACGCCCGCCTCTCCTCCCAGGCCTCCCCGTGCACATCCCACTGCCCAGGCTGATCTCGTCTCCCTCCAGGAAGAAGAGGACCTGCATCCAGGGATGGAGAGGGTGGTGGGTGTCTGCTGCAGAGGAAGCGTTCAGAGTGGACTCCAACATGCCTGTCGCCCGTCACCTCCACCACATGAGGTCAGGACATCCTGGTGCCTCCGGAATTGGACGCAGCGGTTAGTGTGTAACTGTGTATGTTTTCTGTGGGAAAACTTTAACTGTCATTGGGACTTTGAGAAACTATGGCCATCTCCTCTAAACCCCAGCAGAAAAAAAGATATAGAATGTATTAATTAAGAAATAAATCATTGCTCTAAAGCTGTGCCTACCATGATAGTAGATGCTATCAAGGTGCCACCTGCTAAGCCATCACCACCTCTCCCGTCTCTAGTCCAGACTCCAGCCTCCCCTGGAGGATCACAGGGACGGCTGGGTGAGAGGCAGAGACCCCAGATCTCTCTGCCCCGCACCCTGGATGTCTCCCCTGCAGACAGGAATCGTTTCCAGGAACACCCTCCAAGTAAGAAAGGGTCGTTGGAGGTACCAGGATCATGGAAAGAAGCCGATTTGGAGTCTGGGCACTTAGGAAGCACGGAGTCTGTGCTTTCTGTGTGAACTGCCTGAAGGAACAGCTCGGGTGACCCCGGGCCAACACAGTCGGGGACCATGCTCTCCTGTCATCTTGGAAGCCTTGCCTTTGGTTTGAAAACCACACCACAGAACGGGCTCTGGCTTCCCTGGACACAGAATAACTTTCCATCCAACTTAATTAAAGTGAGACCAGTCATATTTATCTTGCGTTTTCTCTCAGGCAGTGTTTTTCTTCTAATTGGGATTTGAGGGCGCCCCCCCAGCCAAAGCTCCTTTTGCTACAGAGGGTGGCCTCTCCAGGCAACCTGACAGGCTCTCCCCAGAGGAGACACAGGCCCGCCTGTGGGTTCATCCAAAGGGGCTCCACTAAATCATTTCCATCCCAGCCATGCAGATAATTTCGGCTTGAGGTTTATCTGCAGAAGGACTCTGATACTCTCAAACAGCCCAACCGCTGTAACTCAAGACAGCGGACGTCGACGTGTAAGTCGTGCAGGCCCCCCAGAGCTGCATCGCTGCCCACCTGGTGTCCCCTGTCCCCATTAATTTCTGCCAGCTTGTCCACTGGGCAGCCCCAAACAGGGTGGGATGGGAAAGATGTGTCCTTGATTCAGGAAGACACTTTGAGTTTTAGGTTTTGCATTTCTGTCTGATCCCAGCGTCTGTTAGAGGCAGACGGGGCTTGGGCTGATACATCGATCATCCTAGGGAAACGTTTCAGAGATTGTGAGCTACCTGAGCTGCCAGCAGTCGGAATTCATCAAATCCTATGACACTGCAGCCGGAAGTCCAAGCCAGACACTCACGTAATGGGACCGTGGGGTCCCCCATTTCTGGTACTGGGGCAAAGCTTTTCTACAAAAACGCCCAGTGCCCCCACTTGCTTCCTCCTTTCTGGGGTCAGCACTACCCCACACGTCAGTCATCCGCAGCATTCCAAGGCCCACAGTCCAGTGGCTGGTGAATGGTGCCGGGCTCGTCCCCTTCCCAAACGCACGCCGGTCAAGATGCCAGGTAATTCTCTCCTTGACTTTCAAGATAAATGGCCCTCCACTGTCTACACGGGGTTTTGTATCCACAGCTGTTTTCGTTTTATTTCGTGTCTGGGATTTCACCAATGTCATGTAATTTTCACATTTTCCCAAATTGAGCAGTTTTATTTTCTACTTCTGCTCTACTGCTACATCACAGGAATTGTCTGGGCTCTCTTAAAAGGGCAGCATTTTTAAAGTTTTGAAAGACAACTTTACTTGAAAAGGAGCTCTGCAACTTATTTTCAGGGTCTCGTGCTTTTTGGATATTCAGGTCTGCTCTTCATCATTCATACGTATGATTTTCCATGTGACTTGAGGATAAATGGCCTTAATAAATCCCATTATTCTGAAGAACAATAAAAATAACAGGTTTGTGACACTGGAGCCATGATAAATAACATTTTTTATTTTGCCACGTCATTATTTTCTCTTTCCTCCCGCCTGGCTGCTGATAGACTGTGTCCCTGCAAACCCAGCCAGGGACTCTGAGCCCTGCCGGCGAGACAGGCAGCCTGGGAGCCTGTCTTCAGGCTTCGGCAAGTGTGGCGTCGACCATTCCCTGCAGTCGGAGACAGACACCAAACACTCCGACCACAGGAAACTACGCTTCCAGCCACAGCAACCACGGTCCCTCCTTCTCCTCGGTGGAAGGATCCGGAATCCTGGATTTGTGCACCCACCTTCTGCTTTACTTAATTATTGGAGATCCAAGTCCGAAAGCCAAGAGTTCCTCAAACTGGGGTTAAAAGGGCAAAGTGGAGGATATCAGAACAAGTTAATAAGCTTCAAGGTTCTCACAGAAGTTCTGGAGAGCACAGTGGGATGACAGCTTGTTCCACTGGCATCGTCAAAAGGAATGAGCTTCTAAAATGGGTAACCAACAAGGACCTACTGTATAGCACAGGGAACTCTGCTCAATATTCTGTAACAACCTAATTGGGAAATGAATTTGAAAAAGAATACATACATGTATATGTATAACTGAATCACTTTGCTGCACACCTGAAACTGACACATTGTTAAACAACTCTACTCATCGGCCCAAGTCCTGGGTGCGGGAGGGGCAGGGGCCTGTGTAGTCTGGGTAGAAAACCTGCCCGATAGAGTCACGGCCCCCAGAGCAAGGCCAGCCCATCCTTACGAAGCTACGGGCAGTGGGGGACGCCCGCACTGAGCCCTGCCTGTGGTCCCTTCTTTTCCCGACATCTTCCCTCCCATTTGTTCTGTGGAATTCGCACCCACCACCCGTCACTCACGCCCCCTAAGGAATCTTCTTGCTCACACATCTGATTTGGGCAGACTCAATGTCAGTCTTCATGGAGAAAGTCTCTCCTTTTCACTTTCGCCAGCTCTCACAGACCCCCACCGTGGGACCTACTGTATAGCACAGGGAACACCCCCCGCCCCCCGTGGGCCCGGCGTAAACGGTGTCCCCGGGGAGCAGGAACAACAGCCACGGCCCTCTCTAGCCCCGGCCGCGGGTAGGCCTGGTTCTGAGGGTCGGCCTCTCTGCTCACACCCACCGGCCCGGCAGAGCAGGACCCTGAGCTCAGCCCCCTTCACAGGAGGGGCAGGTGGGGTGCGGGGGGAGGGGGACTTGCAGTCAGACCCCATGAACACGGAGCGGGGCCGAGGGGCCTCTGTATGCACACTGCAGCGACTGGGGACTATTCGAGGAATGCTCAGCAAACTTTGCAGCTCTTCTGGGCTCCGTGGTTGTTTGTCCGGGAAGGCAGGCTCCTCCCGGCGTGGTCCCGCGGCCCGGGAGGGAGACTCAGTGCACAGGACACCAAGCGGCTGAGGGCCCCTCCCTCATACCCAGACCCATCTTCCGCTCCCCTCTCCCCTCTGACCGCCCCACCGCCCCATCTGTGATGCCCACCCGTCCTCCTCCCAGACTTCTCACATCTGCTCCAGTCTGGGGAGGCGCTGAGCTTCAGAGACAGGGCTGAGGGATGGGGAAGGGGTCTGGGGTCTTCTCACTTCTCTCTTCCCTCTCTCGGCTCCACACCCAGCCCTCAAGCCTGCGTCTCAGGACTGTGTTTCCTCCTGAACACCCCGGGCCCTCCGCTTACATTCCCCGGAAACACTCCTGGCCTCTGAAAGGCACCACAGCCACCCCGGCACGCAGCCTGCCCTCTGCTGCTCCGACAGCTCAGGCCATGATCACAAAACACCAGAGTCATTTATTCCCCATGGTCCTGGAGGCTGGAAGTCCAGGGTCGAGGTGCAGGCAGGTCTGGTTCCTGGCGAGAGCCCTCCTACAGATGGCACCCTCATAGGTGGAGGGAGCGGGATCCGGTCACCTCCTCTCATTGGAAGGGCGCTGATCCTTTGAGGGGGGCTCCAACCTCATAACCTCATCTAAACCGCATCAGCGCCCAGAGGCCCCACCTCCAAACACCATCAAATTGGGGGTTAGGGCTGCTGTGCATTCATATGGAGTTCCTTAGGGCTTCAGTTAATTCATGTGAGTTCTGGGTGCGGGGCGGGGAGGAGACACAAACGTTTGGCCCATGGCTTCTTCGTCCTTCCCGCTGAAGACACACGACACCTCCAGCAGTTCCACCCTGAACTCCCATCACCTCCTGTGTCCCATCAGCTATCCAGCCTCACATCCTCCCCTGTGACCCTACCCGGTGTCTCCATTCTGAACCACCCTACCTACTGCTGCAAGCAACTTTCCATAAGGGTTCAAAAGCTGTACATACTCCCCAGGTGCTCCTAAATGGGAGACGGACCCTCCAGTGCTGACCCAGGGCTGCAGAGACCAGCACACAACCTCCCACCTCACCTAGTCACACGTTAGACTCCCATCCACACGGCTGTCTTCTCCCAGGGTCTGTCCCACCTGGACACAGACCGCTGGCCACACAGCCCTTCACCTGCTCACTCTCTGCATGTCAGACTCTTGGAGTGGATTCAGGGGTGCTGGGGGCCTGGGTCACATGCACACCTAAAAACGTGGAGAGGATGCAAACCAGAGATTCACCCACCAGAGAGGAGCCTGATGCATCCCCACTCAGTCTCCTCTTACCCAGGTCCCCAAATGTCCAGGGTCATCCAAACACTGGCTGGCATGAGGAACCGTCAGACAGGATGCTGGAGGGGGTGCACCAAGGACTTAACCGACCATGGATCAAATACCTGCCATTTTCAAGAATGGGTGACCATGCGAATACACTCCTCGCAGAGCTTGGGAGGCTGTGCGTGTGGGTCCTTGAATGTGCAGCCCCGTTTCAGGGTAAGGCCATGGGGCCTGTCGGCATCTGTCCAATTGGCCCACTAGCCCTGGAGTCGCAGCCCCACGGATACCTGCTTCCTCCCTCTTGCATGTCCCATGATGTTCTAGCAAACCCACTCAGAAGGAGCTTGCTGAGTAACGAAGGAATGACGCGTGTGCTTTCCATGGCAGTAAGGGCCACATCAAGGGGACAGAGCAGGTTCCCAGGCCGGGCCTCTTGCCCTCTTGGGGGCTGCGGTGCGTCTGGCCACTCACTGGGCCCCTCTGCGCTCCTGCGCCGCCAGTGAGATGGGGCTGGGCTGAGGCCGGGTGATGCAGCAGCGCCGGCCTGCATCCTCGTGCCTGGCTAGCCAGCCTCGCCGCCCACCCCACCCCGCCCCCGGTCTCCATCCTTAAACTGAAACTCGTCCAGACTCTAGAGTCTGCAACATGGGTAAACAGGCCATCTGAGGATAAGGCAGGGGAAGAGACGGGCAGTAGAGTGCCCGTGGAGAGACCGATTGTCCAGCCGAACCCTGCTGTGGGGCTGCACCACATTACCCGCTGTCTGCAGGTTCGGCCAACCCAGGCCGCATCTCCTGGGGTGTGAAGAGAGCTGTTACAGTTGAAGAAGTCATCTGAAATTATGAAGACCGAAAATCACAGTGTTCCCCAGGGTGTTAAAAATCCCAGGACGCTAGGTCTGAATTTGGCACTTCGTCTACTTACCATTATGGGGTGGGCTGGGCTTCAGAACTGGGGGGATACAGGACAGGGTGGGCAGACCCTTGGGTAAGGATGTAGCCTCTGCTGCAGGAAAATGACAAGCACACACACAGGCATGAGGACTGTGATGGGGGACGGGCATTCTGGTTGGGAAGGATGCACCAGCTTTGCCCTGCACAGGACGTCCACCCCCATGGCTGGCTTCAGGGATGTGCCACTGGGCTTCCCAGGGGACCGCCCCACAGAGGTCCTCAAGCTTGATCTAATGCTACTCTCTTGTCATCTTGAAATGCTTAGTAATCTTTGAACCAGGGTCCCTGGAATTTCATCTTTCACTGAGTCCTGCAAATGACGTAGCCGGCCCTGTTCACCACAAACACGGTCCACGGAGGATGCTGTGTTGTCATTTGACTGGAAAAATGGATGTCATTATTTGGGGGAAAATAAGAGACTTTGGGTGATTCAGTATACAACCCCAGAATATTCCTATAGAAAAACTACCACCTTGAGTTATTGACACAAGTTGCGTTTCCTGAGGGCTGGGTTTGGTTGGCATGGCGCTCTGGCTGTTCTCTTTAACAATCTTCAGTCCTATATTCCCCAAAGGGTTCAGATTTTATCTGTGAAAGTTGAGAGTTTTGGGGGGGAAAGGATGAAAGTCTTTTCTTTGTACTCAACAGGAAGTATGAAACTGAGAATCATGATTCAGAAACTAGAACGTACACAGTCATAGGGGTCCCTCTACCCCAATAGGAGGGTCAGAAGCCAGGGGTGGGATGTAGACGGGACCTCCAGCCCCCCAGCCCTAATCAGGTCTGTTGCTGGAGGAAACCTGCATCGCAGACCAGCAGAGCTGCTTGCACGGGCGGTGGGCACCCCACACTATTCAGGCTGCCTGCCTTACATGCTGGAACTCAGAGCTTTGGGAGCTATTTCCGGGGTCTACACACACAGAACTCAGTGCTCCTTACAGATTCCAGACCATTTAGCTGGGGAACATGGCATCTGGAGAGAAAGCCAGGGGTGAGGGGTGCTGCAGCTCTTTTCATGCATTTTCCTGGTTGATCATCAGCCAATCTGGAAAGAATCCACCCTTGTGTTCGCAAGTGTACTGAGAAAACAACCCATTATTCTGACTTAGAGGAGACGCTAATTCATGACTTACTATTCACACGGCATTCAGACCCTCCGATCCAGGAAATGGACTGACGGGTCCCCCTAGGATCGGTGGCCAAGGCACAATCAGCTTTGATATTTTAAACACTTGGGGATCCCTCCGGGGATCATACAGAAACAATGAGTTTCAAAAGGACAGGCTTCAAACTAGCAAGAGAATGTTTAACAGCAGACTGAGGGGGAAAGTTTAGAAAAAAACTTAAGAAAATATAGAGTCAGCTTGCAGGCTCCTTAGAAGAAATACTGGGACCTTGCACGAGATGCCCAGAGAGGCTGAAATGCAAACCCCAGTGGGCTGAGGAAGAAAGCGAGCCTGTGTGAGCAGGAGAGGCAGTGGCTCGGCCCCGCAAAGCAACTCCTATTTAAAGGAGGATCACAGCACAAAAGGGTCTCATTAGCCTCACATGAGAATGTGAAATGCTAGAGACAATTGTAAAGAGAGGAAGATGAAGCAGTTTAATAAAAGCTCCGATAACTCCCTGTGAGACAAGAAGCCTGGCTCGTGCTTTGGGGGCCCGTCCAGTGAACCTGGGGAGGTGATGCTACAGAAGGTACTTGGCTTCACCAGGTGACACCTGGCCAGGATCCCGATAAATGAGTGACCACTCACTCCAGGCCACCTGGGGGAAAGTGTCTGGATCACGACAAAGATTAAAGCCTCCAAGGAAGAGATTTTAGGGTCATTGTACAAAGTGAAGGGTGGCCAGGTAAGCTGGGACAGGTGTGACATTCGTAGGGCTTGGGTGAAGCGGAGTGCAGTGCCACTTTCTTCAGTTTCCTGCGTGTGAGCACTGAAATGAAACCTCAGTGCTGGTTAACGGGAGGAGCAAGGCTCCGAAGAGACACCAGGATGGATGTGCGGGCAAACCTCGCTTCCTTCTCGGTGTAATTCGTGGAAGAGTTAATAAAAAGCAGTAGTGCAACCAACACTTGGTTCATCACTCGTAGAATGCTAGGTGAAAATGGCCACAATTTAAAATCACGTGGGCAAAACAAAACCTGACCAAGATTACAGGTGGTCATCTGCTCAGGGGCCCCAGCTTAGCTGCTGAGCTAGGAGACCTAGAGACAGACGCATCCACAGAAGCCGACTAAGGACGCAGAGATGTGCTGTCTAAAAGCACGCTCAGCGATCACTGGTCACCAAGCCCTGACGCAGGAGCAGTTGGAGAGAGAGTCCTGCAGTAAACACCAGGCTTGAACGAAAATACTGAATTATCAAAACCCATGTGAGGAGACCTGCATTTCTGTCCTGAAATACAAGCATACTGGCCGTTTTCAGGAATACTCAACATTTTGAGCTGCTCACCAGCTAGTCTCAATTTTCCCCCAGTCGACCTGATGTTTCAGCAAGGTCTCTGGCGTCAGTCCACCTGGTTTTAAATCTCAGCTTCCACATGTAGTAGCCATAAGACCCCTGGACTTTAAATTGGGGATGAAAAGAAATCTTGCAAGGTGCTGAGGACAAGACAAGGAGAAACCCGTGAGAAGTACTTTGCATTGTTTCGGGGGAAAGTTAGGAGTTCAATAAGACATTCTTTGCGTATTAGCTTAAGAGCAGGTTTTCTATCTACTGTCAAGATTCCCTCTCTTCCAAGTACCCCCAGCATCAGAGGTGGTGCCCACGTTTCAGGATTGTGCCACTCAGGGATGACAGGCTGCAGGTTGACAAAACGTCACAAATGGAGACTGCAAGGAAAGAACATATGCAGTGGGCAGCAGGATTGTTTCAAGGCTGGACTTCCTGATGTGCAGGTGAAGGGTTTGGAGTATAAACGCAGAGGCTGTGACAGTGAGCTGAGCTGTAGTCACTGGCAGGAAATCCCTGCAACAGTTGTGTCCCAAAGTCGTATTTTGAATAAATCTTCTCTCCAGCTCTGTTTAGGTAGCACCCTGGTCATCCGCCAAACCTAATTCACTGCTCAGGGGTTAGTCCAAGCTCAGAAAAAAAAAAAAAAAAAAAAAAAGACATCCTTCTGGGTTATACCAGGAACAAATAAACAGGAAAGGACAGTATTCTATTTGGAGTCCTGTTTCATTGATTCCTGTCAGTTCAGACTTCCCCACCACCATGCTTCCCCTGATGTTTCCCAGAGCCAAGTCCTTCCATCTGGTAGAACAAGTAATAAGAGAAGAAAAAATGCCACTTCTATTAGCCAGTGTATAGAGAGTATGTCACTCAATTCTCAGAACTGGAAAGCAGGTTGTTTTTTAATTTCCGTTTTGAAAATAAAGTCATAGTTCAAAAGAGATGTAAGTAACCCACGCAAGTTCACAGAGGTAGGAAATAACAAAGGAGAACTTGAGTATGGTCCTCTCTGGCATCTCCCATCAGAACAGGCTCCTGTCCCGGCGCTTCCCCTCCTGAACCATTACTGTTGCGTTGAGTGTCAGACACTTCATCACTCCCCCCCAACCACGCGCCCTGGGGCTGAGATGGGCTCAGAGCTCCTTGCGGCCCTCGGGATGTGGGGTGGAATTGGCCTGGTTCACAGGTCCTGGGCCACCTGGAACCTTCACTCCCAGGACACTGGGTTCACCCCTCCCAGCACCAGATCCCCTGGCTGATCCTCACACGCCCTCTACTTCCACGGTCCTCTGAGCCTCTGCACATGGCTTTCCAACCAGAACGTCCTTCATGGTCACTGGCACGGCTGACCACGCACAGTCCAAGCCCAGCGCACCAGCCCGGCCCCTAAGGGGGCTGGTGAGTCAGGCGAGGTGAGTCACCTGCGCCCAGGGGCTGCATACAGCAGTGGCTCCCCTTAGCCCCACAGCTCTGCAGGGAATGGTCCTTGCTGCGTTCGGTGCTCTGAGCTCCTACCCCCTCTGCATTCCCTGGACGCTGCCATGCCTGACTGTGGGGAGACATCAGAGAACGTCGATGGGAATGATGGAAGGGAAAGCCTCCCCAGAGCTGGGGAAGCCTGCACTGACCACTCCTCCTATTCTGTGTGTCTGCGGTTGGCAGCGTAGAGGGTCCAGCCACTGTCAGGAGGACATTGCAGTGGGGAGCGTCTCACTCACCCATGCCTATGATGACTAACAGAGGCTCCGAGTTCCCTGAGTTAGCTGTCGCTCCTAGGTCAAGAATGAGGGGGTGCAGTAAATCTGAGTCTGGGAGGGAAAATATGAACCCATGCCATGGGCAGGGGCACTGCCCCGAGGGCCTCCTCATCTGGGTAGCGACAGTGATGCAGCTGGAGCTTTTGTTTAGAAACAGGCACTTTCAATGCCGGCTTCTCCTTGAAGTTTCTCTCCACATCGTTTTACGGTTAAATGAGAATTTTTTTCCAGTGAAGTTTTGTTTTTCGGGTTTGAAAATGAACTTGCCTCCGCTTGTGTGGTTTTTGCCTCTGAGGAAACCGTGTCCCCAGGTAAGAGCAGCTCCTGAGGAAGAGAACCGAGTGGAAAGGGGGACGGCGTCTGCAGAACCTCTGTGATCTCAGGCAGAGAGCGCAGAAAGCGGGATTAATGGTGAATTTCACTCACCAGCAGAGGCAGCGGTATGAGAGCGGAACTCTTCCTCCGCCGCTGCACCTGCTTGTACAGTTCAAATTAAAACCTGAAACCCAGCAAATCCCACTTCACAATGGCTTTCCCTGCCGGAGCCTGGGAATTAAAGGCCTCCGTTGTTTGGACGGATTATTTCCCTGCCTCTACCAGCTTCAAAGAAATGCGAATCTTCCCTCACTCACTCTTCTATTGATCCTCGATCAGATGACTTTGTTTTGGATTCCTACCGAAACAAAGACAAACAGATACATTTTAAGCACTTTCATGTATGGCTTTGTTTCAGTTCAGAATTCTTACTGTGCAGCTACTTCCTTGTTATAAAGATTACTAGGCAGTTGGGGGGAAATCAGGGAATTACCATAAATTCTGTTCACTAAATACCAACACTTTCAGGCAAATTATCTCAATTGTAAAATACTTTGGCATCCCAAGTAATTATATGCAATTAAAACCCCACTGTTCCTTTCCTTTCCCTTGTTAATTTATAATAGAGTACCTGCTCTCAGGAAAACGAAAAGCTTAGCAAGCACTGGAAATCAAAGACATCTCTCAACACCGCCAAAGTAAAGCCAAACATTTATCCTACTCATTGGGCACTTCAGATTTCAGATGAAATTATGTCATACTCGCCTCCTCTTTAATGAACTATAAAGAATCTGGAGAGTGTTTCCTTGAAGACAGAATGTTCTCAGGCTCTTTGTAAATACACCGAGGAGGGTTTCTGCCCTGCCCGCTCTCCACTCCAGGGCATGACTCAGATACCTGCGCTGGGATTAATGAGTTTCGCTCTGGGCCACACTGCACTGCTTTTGACATGCTTCCTGGTCCTCCCAAGGGCTGCTGCTGAATCTGCATTTAAACCTCCGATTAGTAAGTCGACCTGCAGCTGCCCCAGTGCCAGGCACCCAGGCAATCCGCCTGGGCTTGGCCCACGAAGACCCTCTTCTCCTCCCACCTCACCTCCCCAGCAGTGACCCGGGATCCAGCTCTCCCTCTGGCAGGTGCTTGCAATGGGACCAGAAAAAGCTCTCCTTGGGCAGAGCTCCTTCCCCCACACCCTAAGTCCAAGTTCTGTGCAAGTGACATTAATTTATGGGAGGTAAGAGGGTAATTATCTCATGAACATTCATTTGCAACCAACCATACAAAAAAAGGGACTCTTCTTTAGGAAAATTGTTAAGAACTCAGTCCATGCTTGCTGGGATACAAGGGATGACCAACAGTCCAGATTTTTCCAGGATGGAGGAGGGTATCAGGACTGAGACTTCCAGTGTGGAAAACCAGAAAATCCAGGGCAAACCGGACAAGCTGGTCACCCTCACGTACCTTGTGGCTCAGTCGTCCATGTGACCCTGTATGACCAGGACCTGACTGGGCATGTGCGGCTCAAACTGTAGCTCCTGCACCTAAGGGCAGTTACCCCCCAGCTTTGGTCCAGCAAGGTTTGCGCACAGACCCCACTGGTCCAGCCCATTATCTGGGCTCCAGGCACTGATACAGACAAGAGCCCAGGGCTCCTGGGGCTCCAATCCTGCTACAGACAAGGCCACATGTTGGAGAAGAGTCTCCACACCCCCCTGCCTGCACCACACAGCCCTTATCAATAAACGAAGAGGATTTTCCTTATCAGCCCCCTCATCACCAGCTCCAGGGTCAGAGTCCAGCAAACAGGAAATCCTCCCAGTGGCAGTAGGAGAGAAATCAATCTGGGCAGAGCCCACACTTCTCAGGAGAAATTTACTTCCATAAATATCCTCTTCTGCAGTATTTGGGCTTCCAATGGGGCAGGAGGAGGGGCCCTGGGGGTGAACCCCACTGTACGGTGGTTCTGCCTCATTGCGAGGCTGGGCCTGGATACAGGGCACTGCCCATCTTCAGTCCGTCATCCCAGGATGCCCCTCACTGTTCACTCTCCCCCAGCCTTGTGGCCGCCCATCTCTGAGAGGCACCTGCCCTCCTGCGCCTCCAAGGAACACATGGGGAGCTTTGCTGCCCCTTCCTGCCTCTCGGGACTGGCTGCAGGGCTGCAAGGGACGTTTGGGGTAACCACACTGGGTGCTGCTGGAAGGGAAGGGGGGACTGAGCACGAACCCCACCCCCACCAAGGGCTGAGGGCAGAGCAGGACGCCACACGTGACCACCCCCTCTCCACATCCTCACAGTCGTCCACTGGAATGTGCGCTCTTCAGATCTCCAAAAGCCTGAGTGAAGCATTTTCTCATTGGAAGCCAAATCTGATGGTTTGTTTTTGAGAGATCCTTCACGTTAGGGTTTACCAACGTTCTCAAATCTAAGTTGTACTGAAAAAATAAAAACAAAAAGCCAAACAACCTGGCCATGAGACTCAACTTGACCGTTTGTCCATGATCAGTCTGGAGAGGGACTTCACAGGCCCAGAAAGAGCCGCACGTCCCTCACCAGCTGAGCTGGCACCCCTCTCTGTCTTCCGCAGTGGTGGGGACTAGTTAAAAGAGGCAGCAAATCTCAAAGAGATGAGCACTGGTTAACAACTGTACTATAATAATACATAGTAACTTTTCCCATTGAGTTATTTTCACCACGTCTCAATGCCCAGGGGAAACAGAATCACCAAGATTGTTATCAGGGAAACTAAGTAGCAGAACCCTTCAAAAATGGGGCATTCTGATAAATATCTGTCACATTAACGTGTCCTGTGTTTTAATTTAAAATAGAGGCCTGAACATTTCTTGACAGTATCAAGATGCAGGATGAACCTGGCCCCACATGAGATCCATGCCCCCTGAGTGATGTCTGCTCCCTTAGGTTATAGAAGCTACAAGGTTTCCCATCCTGAAGAAGTGAAGTGTTTTACCAATAAGGCAATTGGAGAAGAGTGTTACCAACTGCTGCAGGTGCCCTGATAGACCCAGTACCCATGTCTGTTGAATCCAGGTGGCCCTTCCCAGCCCACCTCCTGGGTGTGATGCTAGAGCACTGCTCACTAGAACTTTCTGCCATGATGAAAATGTCCTGCATCTACATTGCCCACTGCACTAGCCATTAGTCTCACATGGCTACTGAGCACTTGAAATGTGCCTGGTGAACCTGAGGAACTATATTTAAAATTGTATTGTTTACATTTAGATTTGATAGCACGCATGGCAAGCGGCTGCCATATTGCACACCACAGGTTCCGAACTTTAAATGAGCAATGGAGCAAAAGTAAAAAAGAAAAAAAAAGAAAAAGAAAAAAAGACACTTTGTAGTGTCTTACTAGGCAATTGTAATTATGTATCAAAAGCCTTTACAAGGTGTACATTTTTTTTCCTAAGTATTTCATTCCTAGAGATCTACCCTAAAGAGCTAACTGAGGTCTCAAAGACTATGGTATACAATTGTAAACAACACTGTTATCTAGAATTATTTAAAAACCCCAAACCAACTCAGTGCTCCAAAATAGAGAAAGGATTAAATGAATTATGTTTATCCAATAGGATGACATATGTCTAAGAATATTAAATGACAGTGGGAAATGTTTTAATATAATTTTAATTGAAATGTCTGGATACAAAACACTATATAAAATATGATTCTTATTTTATTTATGTTTGTATTTATATCCCCCAAAATACTGCCTAGGGTTATACCTGAGTGGAAGAATTATTTCTCTTTTACAATTTTCTATATTTTCTTTCATGTGCCTAAATTATTTTTACAGAAAGAAAAAAATCAATGGCATGAATTCATTTAGTCCCCCAATGTGTCATTCAGAAAGTGGGCATTTGGAATAGTAAATGGTACCCAGGGAGTAGAGGAAATAGCTCTCAGCACTTACCATTTGGTTCACGCCATTAGGGGACCACTTAGGTGCATTCTTAACTGAGTAAATTAACTGACTATTGGCTTAATGTATGGATCCCTTCCGGATATTGTCCCTTTCTTTGCTGTGCACGGCTTTGCACTGTGTCCCAAGGAAACTGTTTGGTTCCAAGAGAGAAATGGCATAGACCCTGATTATTTAAAATAATAATAGCTACAAAACAATCAAATGTAAAAACCCAATGACAGGAGTTGATGGACTTTGAGAAATACCTGCCTTACGCCTTCCATGCCTTGTAGCAAGGCACGCATTCGGAAGCTCTGGGAGGGGAGGAGAGGCTCCCTTTTCAAGGATCTGTATCCTTCCAGCACTTCTGGTCTGATTGGTCCTGCAGCTTGAGATGAACCCCATGGCTGGGAGAAGACAGCACAGTCTACTTCCTTGCCAATGGGAGGGCCGACCAACAGCTCTAAACTTGAACTCTATGCAAACTTGTGATGACTAACTTAGTGAATCATGTCAAATTTTAAACTTTATTTCATTTTATTTTTTATCAGCTGCTGGATAATTGAAGGGGAGAAGATGCCCAATTGACATCCCGCCCCAGGCATCAGCCTGTCTTGTCACAGCCTTGCCTCCCAAGACATGTGTCAAGAGGATGTGGCTTCGCACAGAAGTGGTCCCCCTCTACCTTGTCAAAATTTCCTGGCTTCCTCCTGCTGTCAGAAAGCACCCGCCCTCTCTGCTCCGTCAGCCGCTGCTTCCAATAGAAGGTAAACATCCTCCAAACCAATAATTAATGAAAAGGACTTTTAAAAGAAGTAGTGACCCTCAAATCTCACTTCGATATTCTTGTTTTGACACAACCATTATCTGTCATCTTTAGAAAACCACCAAAGTCTAAATTATCAGCGAAATAAAGTTTAAATCACAGACTACATTTTTTTCCTGTATTGAACTACTTGAGGAGGAAGGTACCAATTTTAAAAATAAATGAATGAATGATGACCCATCCGGTACATTCCACCTACGGACAAAGTGGCATTGTCAGTCAGAAATGAATCCCTGGCTGCCCTAACCCAGCTGGCACCCCTCCTGTCACACCACCCACACCTGGATGGCGAGCTCACCCATATTTGGAAACAGATTTCACATCAGAATCATAATACCTGAAAAGTTTAACTTGAAAAGCCAAACATCCAAAAAGTCTGTGGTATCCCCAAATTTAAGATTCTGCAAGAGTGGTAGCCGGGTTTCATTACACATCCCGAATCTTAGCTGAAAAAAAAAAAAAAGAATATAAAATAGCACAAATGTGAAAAGCAGTGGAGTTGAGTATTTCCTCGGGAGTTTCCTTCATTTTGCTTTTTAATTCTAACTTCAAAAATGCATTTCTACACATCAAGAGGATAATTCCAAAAGAAAACAAAGGGAGAGCAGCAGCTAGGTGCAGTGAGTGGACTCATGTTTTGAACTATTTCGTGTGGGCAGCGATCTTGGCTATTGGCCTAGATTTTAAATGTTGGTATTTGGAGGGCTGGTGGTGTCTTTCACTGTCACCAATTCTGACTATTTTAAGTACACGTATTGGTGTCTTCAGCATAATTTGCAGGTAATTATTTATTTTTCAAACATATTCATGATTGCCTTCATTTAAATATTAAGCTTCCAAATGTATTTTAAATTAATTCATTTACATTATACACGCACACATTTTCTTTTCAAATTGAAATCTGTATTCCACAGAGGCAAGCCCACCTATAATATGGTATCTTCTGTGGGCAGAATTAATGCGTCAAGGTGGAAGGGGTTGAAAGAAGACTCTCCGTCTTTTTTGGAGAATATGGTGCATTCCCACAGCCTAAATCAGTATAAAAGGCTGCATCCCTCATTCCTGGCGCCCGCCCCAATTTTCTTTCTTCTCTATTGTTACCCTCTCTCCTTACCCCCTTAAAACAGTGACGGGTAAATAAAAAGAATGGATCTTAATTAAATGCAAATCAACATAGGAACCAGCTATTGTGCATGAAGTGTCACACAAGGATAAGGCCTAAGGGAGTGGGGTAAGCTCTCCGCCCTGAGTGATGGTGGAGGGGACCTGCAGACCCTGAGATGCCCTCGGATGGTCCTGCATCCCTTCCACCTTGCACACTGATATAGCCAGTCAGGGATGGTGAGAATCAATCAGTAACCCACAGCCTCAGACTCGCGGAGACTTCACACACCAAAGGCTTCTTTTCGTTCCTGTCATGTGTCCATCAGGGAGGCCATGGGGCCTCTGCTCACCCTCCCAACAAAGGTCCCCAGGCTGATGGAGGCTTCATCTCCGCATGTGAATCGTGCACCTGCCCTTATAGCTGCTCTAGGGAATGGCACGTGTCCCTCTACTCACACTTCACCCTCCACAAGACACACGGCCACATCCAGTCCCAAGTGAGAGAGCAAGAGCCACCCGCCATGTTCCTGGAAGTAGGGGCTGGGGATGTCTGAGCAGACCTACAGACCACAACAAGCAGGAGTGTCCTGGGCCCTGGGGCCCAGGCTGGGAACACAACGCTACTCAAGACAACCCATTCCCTTTGCCATACAGCTCAATGTCCCCAACTTCCTTGGCATCTGGCATGGCCATTGACCTAGTTCTACCATTGCGACTTATGAAAGCTCTCCTGGGGGACTCCTGAGAATGACCATTCTTTCAAGGATAAGTAAATTCTTGTTCTTCTGCTTGCCTTTCTTTTCTCCCTATTTGAACATGTGTGTCTGAAGGTGTGATGGTTGGAGTTGTGGCAGTCATACTGAAGCCATGAGGCAACATCAACAAGCCGTGGATGGCGGAGCAGAAAAAAAGAAGGAGTCTTGGCCTTCATGACACCATGGAGCCACTGCGTCAAACCCTGAAATGCACACCTCCAGGCTGCTTATGTGGGAGAATGGAGCGACTGTTCCGCTTAAGTCAGGACTAGTCAAATATGTTGTTGTGTGTAATGGAATGAATCCAAACTGATTCAATCACACTTCTGCGAGTAACCAGCCAGAAAGGAGACTATCATCAACATTGCAACAGACATCTAAGAGCCAGTGAAGGGACCATGAAGGGGGATTAATTCCACTGGAGCAGTTGGGGACACTCTCTTGACTAGTAAAGATGCTGAAGAACTGGTAGGAACCTGGCACCAGGCGAGCGTCTGCAGCATCCGAGTGCAGAGGATAACGCCCTTTCATTGCACCTTTCATTCGACAGTCACTGACTCAGCACCGGGCTCTGGGCTAGACAGTGGGCGGAGGAGAGGTGGCTGATTAAGGTAGGTTATTTTTTGCCAATGCTCTCACATCTCCAGTTGGGAAACTGGTTGGACGAAAGCACAGAGAGGCTGATGTCTTTGGGCCACACGTGGACAGAGCCTTTTTGACAGTGACAACAGGATCACACAAGCCAAGACAGGCAAAAAGGTGGGAGATGGAGGTTACCAACAGGACCTGGGGACCCATCTGTGCCCTTGGTTCCCAGAAGGTAGCAGAGCACCTGAGTCCAGGCTCGGTTACAGGTACAAGAGCTACCACTGCTCATGTCCTTTCAATGTAGATTTCTGTCCCCCATGGGCGCCGACTTTTACTTTAGTCTAGTACAGCCTAGAGTGCCTGACTTAATAGGAAGCTGTAAGTGACTCAAAAGCACTTCAGAATTCCTGGATGAAAGCAGCTCTAGAAACTCAGAGTGTAATTAACCGTGGAAAAGTTAAGAAGTCCGGACTTGGCAGCAGCAATTGAAGTAGCTTTAAAAGGGCTCCCCTTCCCTCTCGTGTCCTTAATGAGGGTAACTTTAATTACATGACATTAAAATCTGGCGGCTTTACCCTCTTTAATTTGATCAGTTGTAAGTCAGACAGCTTTGGTGCCAGTTCTCAAAGGGTGTCTTGTTAGTTCACCAGCCTGAGTGCTGAAGTGTAGGAAGACACGTAAGACAAAAACACGTTGATTTTTAGTTTGGAAAGGCAGAGAGGCAATATAGTGGAGCTCCATACAATCATGACAGGCATGAAAACAGTTAAAAGAAAACTCTCTTCCGAGTCTTCAGTATGACTAGAATGTTCACAAAAACAAAAGGAAGGCCTCACTTACCTAGTAAGTGGCAGAAGGGAACAAACTCCCAGACACCTGGGCTCAGGGCACCAGGGGGCCTGTCCCATTGCTCGTCTAGGGCATGGCTGGGGCCCTGGTCATTTTCCTAAGGCGTTTCTGAGACTATCTTGTCATCATGCAGAAACCCCGCTGTAAGGCGCTATTTCCCCCTTCCCCACCGTGACCCCAGGCTACGGTGTCTACAGTCCTGTCAAAGTTTCCTCTCCACATGCCCATCGCTGGGAGTTTGTCCAAGACTTCCTCCACCAAGAGCGAGAAGAACCATGTGTTAAGTCCTGTTGCGTGTTCGATGGTGGCCGTCAAAAGATACGTCAATGTCCTAACACCAAGCACCTGGGAATGGGACCTCGTTTGGAAAAATGGTCTTTGCAGATGTAACTGATTTAAGGATGTTGATGTGAAGAGATCATTCTGGATTATCTGGGTAGCCCCTAAGTCCAATGGCAAGTGTCCTTATAAGAAACAGAAGAGAGACACAGACACAGAGGAGGAGGCCATGTACAGACAGGGACAGAGTTTGGAGTGATGTAGCCAGAAGCCCAGGAACACCTGGAGCCCCAGCAGCTGGGTGAGGCAGGAAGGGTCATCCCCGGGAGCCTGTGGAGGGAGCTGGGCCCCAAGACACCTTGATCTCAGACATCTGGCCTCCAGACTGTGAGGGAATAAAGGTCTGTTGTATTAAGCCCCCCAGTTTGTGGTGCTGTGTTAGGGCCACCGGGATACACACCGAGCCCCATGCACCAGGGGCCCCAGGACACCCTGCTGAGTTGCTCTTCAGGTGCTGCCACTTCCAATGGCAGGGCTGGACTGTGGGGGGCACAGGGGTCCCCTGTCAGTCCCCTCGGCTCCAGAAGCCCCTCCTTCCTGGGCCTCGTGCGCAGGTAGAGCTGGGAGGCGACACTGATCGTCCCTCCGGGCTGCCCAGAACCGGCCATTTCTCTGCATGAGTGCTGTGTGCAGGCCCCAGCTGTGCTGAGTCTCGTCCCAGGACATTCAGGGGCCCTCAGTGTCCCTGCATAGGTTGCAGTCTCTTGATCTTCCGGACCCCGAATCCCCGCCCAGCCCCCTGGTGGCTCAGGGCTGTGGCCCCAGAAATCTCTGTGTAACAACGGTCTCTTGATCTGCCATGAAACCTACTTCAGATAAAACTGGGTGTGCCCTCGGCATCTTATGCCTAAAACTGGGGCCAAAAATCCACAGTGGGAGGTCACTGAAGTTTTAAGTTTTCAACAAGCTCATGTACAAAATCATTCTTCACATTACTGTAAGTGTTCCAGAAAGCCCCTGGTTAGATTTTTTTTTTTTTTTTTTATAAAGACTGTGATGTGGGATGGAGTTTTTTTTTTTTTTTAATTTATTTATTTATTTTTGGCTGTGGTGGGTCTTCGTTTCTGTGCGAGAGCTTTCTCTAGTTGTGGCGAGCGGGGGCCACTCTTCATCGCGGTGCGCGGGCCTCTCACTGTCGCGGCCTCTCTTGTTGCGGGGCACAGGCTCCAGATGCGCAGGCTCAGTAGTTGTGGCACACGGGCCTAGCTGCTCCGCGGCATGTGGGATCTTCCCAGACCAGGGCCCGAACCTGTGTCCCCCGCATCAGCAGGCAGATTCTCAACCACTGCGCCACCAGGGAAGCCCCTGGTTAGATCTTTTAATGACCAGCTGAGTGCAGGTTTCCATTTGGGTTTCTAACATGCGCAGGACCCGCTCCACGTGGGTCCTGAGTTACCGAATTCATGGTTGGGGGAAGCTTCCCCTGTGGACACAGCCGGGAGCCCCTTTACTCTCTTGTCATCTTATTCCGAACACCGAACTCACAGTGAATGGGAGAGTCTAAGCACAGACCAGTTCACCTTCCTGCTGGGGGTCCATTGATGCCGTTTAGTGAACAGAGAACATGAAAATATGAGGTGACTACCTATTCCAAGAGAAGAATTCCAGAATATTTTATAAATCCCCAAATAAGATTCTGGGGGACAATACACAACCACAGAGAAACTCAGATTAAAGATACAAATGTTTTGTCTTTTTGGGCCCTTAGCGTTAAGGTATATTCCCCACAATATCTAGATGCCCTGTAGCCATAACTGCATTTTCTAAAGTCAATTGCATTGACGTCATATTGTTTTGACCCCAAAACTGACCCTTTAAGTGTGTGTCTATGGGTGATTAAGGCAATTATGAAGGTCATTAATTCTGCCCTATGCCTCCCCGACCTGTGTTGGTCACCCTGCAGGTATGGAAGGACACACAGCAGAGGATGCCTGTCCTGAAAACAAAAGTAGAATTCTCCTGGAATGGCCTTTATGAATTTATCATCAAAATACACCCCTCAGCAACAGATACTCAAGTCAGTTTATGAGAGGAAAGCAGACCTGCTCAGTTGAGAATAAACACAAGGGCAGAAGGAATTATAACAACTCTGAAAAATTGAAACAAAGAAATAATGGTGTAGGAGCCCAATGCAAATTACGCCATTTATATTTTAGACGAGGACTCCAGCCAAAGTCTGTGAAGAATTTTAAGGTTTGAATTAGACTTTAAAATACATTGCCCATGTTTGAAATGAATAATAATAATAAAGTAGCTTTTCTAAACGAATGTGCTGTTGACTGACCTACTCTAAAATGTGACTGATTCGGGCTTTCCGTCCACACAGACTCACAGAGCACCTGCCACGGGGATGCAGGGGCCAGGACCCTGGGTCTCCCTGCCACCCTCTGCTCTCAGGGTCCTGGGCAATGTCCCTGCTCTGGATCCTGCAGACAGAGCAGCCCGAGGTGGGCACTGGTCACTGGGCTGCTGCCCCCTGTGCCGGCCTCAGCAACCCCCAACAGGACCAGCCCCCTCTACCTGCCAGTCCTCGGGGTCCCTGAGGCACATCAGCTGCTCCCTCATTTGGGGCCAATCCCTTCCTAATGTCCCCACCCCCGTCCAGGGCCCCAAAGCAGAAGTGTGTGTGAGACATGCATTTAGTGCGTTGCAGATTGCCCACTTTATACATGGGATCCCAGGTTCCTGGGTGTCTGCTGGTGACCCCAGGAGCCTGGCCCAGGACACCAATGCCACAGCATGATGCCCGGTTCTCAGACTGGCCCCTGCATGCAAACACCATCTGCCTGTCCTCTTCCTTCCTGGAGTGAGCGGCTATCCAGAGGTGTCCCCTGTTCCCAGCACCCTTCACACTTCTGCCTGGACCTCCCCATGACAGACACCAGCAGGGGCAAGCAAACCCCCCAAAGGGTGCAGTGAGGCTCCCATCTCACCAGGGCCCCTGGCTTCCCCACAAGAAGCCACCTCCAGTTCTCAGGTGGGCTCCCCTCACAACCGTGGAGAAGACATGGGCACCTTCCTCAACAGGAGCCTTAGCAGATGTGCAAACGCATCCAGCCTGGAGAACCCTCACCCAGGCAGGAAGGCAGGTGGGCAAGATTGCTCCACAGCCCCACGTGGACTAATAACTGATTGAATACCATTGAAATGCCCTTTAATTGTGAGCTAATTCAATCAACTCTGGGATCCTGAGCAACGGTGTTTGACACGTGGTGAGGATCCATATGTGCTGCCATGAAAAAATAGGGAAGACGTCATTAAGGGGAAATTGAGCTGCAGACAATCGTCAAAATGGGCCTGTATCACTTGCACAAAGACACATGCAAAGCTATGCACAGGCACATACCAAGGTGTGCACGTGTCTCTCTGTGAGTGTGCAGAGGGGCAGAAAGGATAACCACAGGAAAGGGATGGTGGGTACCTCTGGGAATGGAACAGAGACTTGACAGAGGAAGGTAGGGGATGGGGTTGTCAAGGGATATTTTTATTTCACATGAAAATTTTAATGACAGAGGTGTACGTATGTTGCTCCCATTGCAACCAAGCAGGACCCTATGAGACTTTCCCAGAATAGACCCCTACCCATGTCCTCTCCCTGCCTTTTGTCTGTAGAAAAACTTTAGTCAAAGAATACATTTAATCAGAAAAGTGAAAAAATGCAGAAAGAAAGGAAAACAGTCAAGTAAGAAAAAATAGTAATATCTTAGCCATTAAACAAGGTCAAGGATCTTCAGTTCTTCCTCAAGGACTATAGATAATATTCTGAGCCATGTCCTTTGAGCTATTTTGCAGATACTGAAACCCCCATCAGGTGGAAGAAGTTAACTGTCTGATGCCCACAAGCATGTAGACCCCAGACCAATAGGAACCAGAAGGTTGATGATGCAGACTCCCAATTACCTCACCACCAACCAATCAGAAGAGCGTCCACGAGCTTATCACGCCCCGCTCCTTGAGCACTATAAAACTCCTCACTACCCGCTCCAGGGTGGGACACACACAGTCTTGAGGGCATTAGCTCAACATGGCCCCCTTTGCCTGGCAAAGCAAGAAAGCTATTCCTTTCTACTTCACCCAAAACTCCGTCTCCGAGATTTAATCCAGCCCCGGTGTACAAAGGCCAAATTTCAGCAACATCATCATTAAAAAACAAAAACAATTAAGATGTGTAATAGTAATAGTAATAGTGATTAAGATGTGTAATAGTAATAGAGTGTGGTGCGTCTTCCTGGGCTGCCTGAAAGAGGCAGGGTGAACTACACCCCAGAAACTCAGGGGCGGGGGCTGGGGTAAGAGGTCCCTAGGAAGGGGGGTGAACAATGGGAAATGCTCATCAGCCTGGGAAGGGGAAAAGGATGTTCAGATGAAAGCAAAAGACAGGGCAGGGGTAGCAGGAGGTGTTGGAGGCTCAGGTGTGGACAAAGCAGCTGGAGAATAAAGGGCTTACCGAGGTAGACGGGAGATGGATCAAGAAGGTGACAGGAACTCTTTACACCTTGCCCAGGATGCTGGACTTAACTCTCTAGGAAATGGGGGAACCTTGATAACTGGTAACTAGATGAGTGTAATTTCGTCAGTTTGTGATGTCAAGAGATGGTCCTTGAAGCAGAATGGAAGACTCGTTAAAATGGAATCAGACTGATGGCAGGGAGATCTTTTCAGAAACCCTGACAATAATCCAGTCTGTTGAAGATGTCAGTCAAAGTAAAAGAATGCTAATAGATAGGGTGCCCATATAATTTATTGTCCAACCTAGAACATTCTAGAAAATGAAATATCATGTCCAGAGCAACATTGGGATTGTCCCAGGCACACTGGAAGGTAGGAGCACCTCCTTAATGGGGGATGAGAGGAAGAGATGCTTTGGAGAGAGAGCTGAAAAGTCACGCAGTGCCCATGTCTCCATGAGGGCAAGACGACACCCACCTCTCCTGTTCTCCATTTCCATTGTATCTCCAAAGCCGGCCCGTTGCCAGGAATATCGTGAGCGTTCAATAAATAACCATTGAATAAATGGATGGTGAACAAGACAGAATTGAAGGTGGACGGTTGAAGGAGGCATCAGGCTGGCTGCCAAGATTTGAGCTACTTCATGCAGGATGGTACCCTTCGCTAGGACCACAGACACATGAAGAGAAGCAGGTATATCTGCAGGTTGTCAGGTGAAGATGAGTCCAATGCAGTTGAGTATTGTGTTCTGTAACTCTTGGCTGAGATTTCAATGAGAGATACCACTGGTAAAAGCCCAGAGTGTGAAGGAGGGTTTCCAGTGAGGGTGCCTAGATGGAGAGCAGATCTCATCAGGGCACTGAGGTGAGCGGACAAGAGATGGAATTAAGGGCAAAGTAGGCAGACAAGGAGCAAACAGAGAAACAGAAGGCATTTGTGGAGAGGGTGGTATCAGTGACAGTGGGTGTCAGGGCCAGGTATCCAAGTCGGACTTTAGGGTCTGCAGTAGAATGCTGTGAAGTTCACTGGGGTTGAAGGATCAAACTGTGCGTCTAGTACTCTTTTTCATGAAATGTGCTGTTCGTAAAATGTGTTTTCTCAACCAAATTCCAATCCAATTTATTTAAAATTCAAATGTTGGACCCAACTCCATACCTAATGAACCAGAAGATTTCTAGGCAAGAACCATACATTTTAACATGCTTTCCAAGGGGTTCTGAAGTTTTAGAATTTTAAGATAATATATGGGTTTTCCAACTGGATTTTGAATACCAAGGAATGAA
Organism: Balaenoptera ricei; assembly: GCF_028023285.1. Classification (NCBI taxonomy): domain Eukaryota; kingdom Metazoa; phylum Chordata; class Mammalia; order Artiodactyla; family Balaenopteridae; genus Balaenoptera; species Balaenoptera ricei. Next base: position 2,372,544 of record NC_082641.1, read on the forward strand.
AGATGAGCTTGGAAAGGAGAAGACAATTCTGGGCTCAGACTGTGGGCTGGAAAATGGAAGCAATCAGAGGACTAAGTGCTGGATCCAGACAAATGCCAAATCTAACATTTCACTGGGAATACTCTCTCTTCTAAAGGAAACACTCAGTTGCATTAAAAGAGACCTTCCAGGAGATAGGAGAAGAGACCCACAGCTGCTCAATTCCTTCCAGCTTCAGTGTATACATTCCAACCATGAAGGGTGACATATGATGTGCTAAGGAGATGGACCTCTTTCCTCTGCAGTCAAGAGCGAACCAAGGGTATTTCAGTAGGGGAATGAAATGAATGTAACTGCTGGTAAAATGACCCCATGCAGCATGGAAAGACGGAAAGATGGTGACTCAGGAGGCTCTTGTAATAGTCTATGGGCTTGAATTGGGGGCGGGACAAGGCTAGATCTGAAAGACTTTTAGGAGGTAGAAGTAACAGGTCATAGTAAATGGATATAGGCAGCCATGGAAAGAAGGAATTAAAAATAAGCACCTGAATGAATGATAGTGAGGTACCGGAGGAGGGAGCAAGTTTGGAGGTGGACAAACGGATGGGTGGGGGAGGGGTGTAAAGGGTGATTCTTCCGGGCAGGAAAGTCAATATTTATTTTAATAAAGTTCTGGGAAACTCACAGGTTTGTATTTCAGGTGGGCGGTAGTAAGGCTTAGAGGAGTGGTTTCTCCTCGGATGGCTTGGCTTGATGATAAAATTAAATAGGGAATTCAAGGGGCAGAGAAGAATTTGCAGAAAGTCAACAACCATCAGATCCTTGAAATAAGTACGTTATGGCCTTGCAGTGCTCCAACATAGAACAGAATGAGTCTCGAGAAGCAGAAGCTTTCATCCTCGTGTGACGATAGAGATCTCTATGCGTGGACAGAGAGACTTACACAAACACACTGTTCTACAAAACCGCATCTCTTCTGATAAGAGTAAATCTTCCTGGGGGGATGAGTGTTAACGCCAGGGTTTTAATGGAGCTTCTTTTATTTAACTTCTACATAACCCGTTTACGTTTTGATATAATTAAGTTAGGGGTGAGCAGCCCAGAAATTGACTACACACTTGATGACCCTGTAAACTACCCAACTGTTAGCAAAACTGCAACAGTAGCTTTTGTCCTTCCTCTGTCTAGATGAAACCAAGTTAACCACTGGAAGCGTGACAGGGTCTATCTCCCAGTGAGGACTCCAAGGGGCGCTGATAAAATGGACTAATTGACATTGAGTTTGTTCCATGCAGATGCTAATCAATGATACGTTTTGCATATATTACGTGTGCATTATGGAGTCAGCAAGGAAACCAACTAGATAGAAACATCACTCTTTCCCTGTGATATTGAACGACTCCCCCTTCACGTGTCAATCAGGAGTTTTGTGATACAACACACGGAAGGATCGTTATTCTACTTTATGACCACTCTATTTATCAGCCCTCATGAGGAAACTATTAACTCGGTCTTTGTGTAATGGCCTGAAGTTTTGATGCCGGGGAAGGCTTGCAATTAAATTATTTTCATCTTTATTAGTCATGATAATAATGGTAATTGCCTTTATTTGACAGCATTATTTTCCCCCTATATTTGTGTCATTCCAGATTTCTGCTTAATTTAACATTTTATACATCATAAAGAATCAATCAAGTTCTTCAACATCCTGTCATAAAAGATATGACTGTACATTCCGGACCTGTAGAGAAAACCCACTGAATCTGACCAGCAAGGAGGTGTGCAAATATGCCAGGTTTCACAAACAATTGGAGGTTTCTGCATCTTCAGATCACGTGAAGATAAGAGAATCAGAATCCTAACAATCGTGCACTTCAACGATTTTTCACGTTCATGTTAAGGCACAAAACCCTTTGTTCAGACAAAAGCTTACCCGGAAATTCAAGACGTAAAATGAGGAAGTGGAGCTGTTTTTCCTGAAGGATGAGGAGGAGGGCCCCAGAGCCACCCCATGTCAGCTGCCTCTCACCTGCCCCAGGTTCTCCTGAGCGGACCCCCAGGGACCCCCTCCTTATCTACCCACAGGAGCACTCAGGAGGAGCCAGCAGGGACACAGGGGTGCTGGGCACTGGGGGCATGGACCTGGCTCACACTTCACTCCCAGGGTACTCAGACAGGCAGCCACCTTGGCTGAGATGCTTCCAGCCCTACACAGCCTCTTGATTTTCCTCTGACACGTCTAAAGGTGCCCTGCTCCTCCTCAGATACGTGCCATGTCTCCTCATGGCCCAGAATACAGTCCAAACTCATCAAGCGCTCTTGAAACCCACTCTGATGCGGCCCGACTTCCACTGCGTCCCTGACGATGCCAGCTGCAGCCTGGCCGCGTGCTCACGGCTTCTGAGACCTGTCACGCACACTGGGATCACCCTCTGATCACACGCTTTACCCTTCCCCAGCCAGGTCACCTTTCAATGCCTGGTTCAAGTGGCAGGTCGCTGCATCCTCTCCTCGTTGATAGAATGGATCGCTACCTCCTTTGATTCCTAAAGTCTGGGTCCCTGGCATCAGTCCAGGGCTAGTGCAGGGGGGAGAAACTTCCCAGTTATTTGGACAGAGGAAAGTTAATATGACAAATTCTTAATTAGGTATTGTTATGAGTTGAATTGTGTTCCCCCAAGATTCATATGCTGGATTCCTAACCCCTATTGCCTCAGAATGTGACCTTATTTAGAAATAGGGTCCTTGCAGCTGAAATTAGTTGAAATGAGGTCACATCAGAGTAGGTTGGACCCTAATCCAATATGACTGGTGTCCTTGTGAAAAGGGGGAATTTGGACCTGACGTGCACACAGGGAGAAGCCCTGTGAAGATGAAGGCAGAAATCAGGGTGATGCATCTATGAGCCAAGGAACTCCAGAGATCACCAGAAACCTCCAGAAGGTAGGAGAGAGGCCTGGGGCATATTCTCCCTCACAACCTCAGCAGGAGCCAGCCCTGCCGACCCCTCAATCTTGGACTTCGAATCTCCAGACAGTGAGAGAACACATTTCTGTTGATTAAGCCCCCCAGTCTGGACACTTTGTTAAGGTCGCCCTAGCAAACACGGTATAAAGAATGTTCCAGCTAGTTTATTGAAAAGGCGAAAAGAAAACAGGAGGACACCTCAGAGGCAGATGTGGGAAGCAGCTGCTGCCCCAGGGCCAGGAGATAGAAGAAACAGGGTAGAAACAGTAACATTAAAGGGGCCCCACAGACCTGGACCCCAGACCTCTGGGGCAGAGACACTGCTCACTGGCTCTGGCTCTGGCTCTTGAAGAAACACGATGCGCTGATCCTGTGAGGCTGCAAACCTGAAAACAGGACTCAGCTGCTGCTACAGGGAGGGACTGGTGCTCCTGGGGTGAAGTGTACCAGGGAGGATGCTGAGAGTCACCGGATGTGATCGGGACAGGCTCCTTCCTTCCAGCAGCGCCCTACCTCACCTCGCACCCCTGCAAGCACCCCCTTTGGGCAGAGTCTGATGGAAAAAAACCGGCAATGCAGAAATGGGGTTTGTGGGGCTCAGCATCACAGAGCCAAAGGTAGGAGGGGATTCAAAGCTGAGAGCCTAAAGCGAAATAACTAGTATATCCCTCTTTGCACTTATTTCTGCCTTGTGGAATAATTAGGTGTTTGCATGTGTTTCACCAAACTGTCTAACCAACCTCAGACACTTTTAGGTATTCAGACAGCTGTCTCCTGTATCTCAGCGTCCTCCACAGTACGTGACATTGTCCATTTCTTGAAGTGGTTCCTCCACAAATGTCTGCTGTTAAGGGAACAATGGAGGAAGGGGTAAAAAAGGAAGGAAGGGATGGAGGGAGGGAGGAGTCAGGAGCTCCTAACAGCTGCTTGCTGGTGGTCCCGAGGCAGGGTCAGCTGGACCCAGAAGCACAGGGAGCAGGGGCTCCCACAGGGCTTGGGTGGAGAGGGCGGGAAGGGGGTCACATCCTGAGATCAACAAGTCTGTCTGTCCCCGTCACACTGCTGAACTGGGTGCCAAGTTTCTAATCCTGGATTTATTACACACTAGCTAAGTGACCTTAGACAAACCACTTAACTCAACCCTAGAGATAATGTCACATGGTCTTCAGCTTGTAAAATGATCACTGATGCTTTCCCACCACCTCACCGCCACGCTGATAATGCATCTGCTGGCAGGGAGGCGCAGCTGCTGATGAAAGACAGAATAGGGCTCAAATTTTCCATTTTTCTGGCAATTCTTTCTCCTTCACAGACTTATGTCCATACACTAACCCTCGACCTTGGGACCCAGGCTAATTCGAGTCAGGGGCTTAGCTACTGTAGTCTTTTCCTCTTTAGTGAAATCTGGGAAACACAGTTTCACTGACATATTTGGAATTTTCCTGCAATAAATTATAGGGAGGGTGCAGGGCTGTGCAGAGGCTCCTGGGACAAAGCCAGCCTCCTGAGCTTGCGGACGGCCTGGGAGGAGTGGGGACAAAGCAGAAGTCACATGGGGCTCGGAACACACTTGCTTCCCAACTAAGGCCGTTGTCCAGAGAGGTTACGAACCATGTAAACTGGAAAGTCCTTTTAGACTTGAAACGAACAGGGTGGGAGATTTCAACCTCTGATAATAACCGACACCTGAAAGTGTTCATACAGGGAATATAATACCCTCCTGAACATTACACACTTTTGTTTTTAATGGAGACACCCTTGTTGTCTACAAAATTGAAGAAGGGAAAACTCTGGAGCTTCTTTAAGATTTTTCTGCCCCCAAACCGAAGGATGTATTGCAGTGTCATAAATGAATGCAGCTTCAGCTAATAAACCCTGATGCTGTTTGGAGTTGCGGCAGGGACAGGTGGCTATGGATGGTGTTCTGGGCTGAATTGTGTCCCCCTAAAATGCCTAACTCCTAGCACCTCAGAATGTGACTGTATGTGGAAATGGGGTTTTAAAGATGTGTTTCTGTTAAAATGAGCTCATTTGAGTGGGCCTAATCCAGTCTGACTGGTATCCTTAAAGAGAAAAATCTGGACACACAGAGGACACCAGGAATACCCAGGCACAGAGAAAAGGCCACGTGAGGACACAGAAAAGAAGCTGTCTCCAAGCCAGGGAGGGAGAAACCAAACCCGCTGACACCTTGATCTTGGACTTCCAGCCTCCAGAACTGTGAGAAAATACATTTCCCTTTTCGAAACCACCCAGGCTATGGTATTATGTTATGGCAGCCGGAGCAGCCTAAGACAGATGGCCGGATTCTGAAGGTCTCTTTCAAACTTGGTTCTGCCATCAGCTGCATCTGAGAAGCAGCAATCATTGCCCAAGAGGGTGTTAATCCTTCTTTTCTTCAAAGAGTGATTGGGAAGGACCTCCCTTCCCCCCACAGTCCTCCATCCAGAGTGTGGATCTCTCCTAGGAGCTTTGGGTCAATGCATGGATGGTCCTCTATTAAAGTGTAATATTCCCTGCACAAGAGGTTAAGGTCACCTACCTCTGTCCATTGACAGCCATCCTAGGTCTAATCAGGAGCTATGAAGAGCCTTCCAGCCACTTATTCCCAAGAGGGTGGACCACAGGCCATGTGTGTTTCCACTGGAGGGTGGAGGGAGCCCCGGAGCCTGGAGTAGGTGGCATAGACAGCACATTTTGGCAACGTTCCTCAGCAGGAGAGCATTAGGAGGGCCTCTGAGACCAGGGCCTTGGGAAGGGCATGCATACAGAGGTTAGAGAAGGGAAGTGTCCTGACTCGGGGCTTTGCCCAGAGTGGCCTCCTCCTTGGTCATGGGCGTGTCATGTCCTTTGGGTCAAAGGATCCTCTGGAAGTGTGTCTGGGAGAAGAAAACCTTCCCTCCTCTACTTCTTCTATCTCTGTGCGCATCATTCCCACCTTCCATCCATACTCACTCAACACCCCCAAAGATGATATAAAGTCGAGAGGCCTGAGGCTTCTCTGTGCAGTTTTTCTTGCATGGGCAAAGGAGGGATGGAGCTGGCAGAGCTCCAGCCGAACACTCTGAATTCTGGAGCAGCTCTGGAGACAGCCCTGGGTGACCTTAGAGTGTGAGGTGACGTCTGCGCAAAAGCAGATGAGGGACCCCTTGGTCTAGGGATATTTCAGGTTTCTCCCCTTAGACCCGTCTCATACCCCCAATTTTGTTCTTCTATGAGAATGGTCCTGGAAGATGCTGGTGGACTCTGAATATCTTCAGAACTTCAAGAAACTGTCTCCTGAACTCCCAAAGAGTCCTCTGTGGGGCATTTTTGTTGAACGGATGCCCCTTAAATGAACAGATTTTAACCTATCAACCAGTGACTTCCATTCCACACATTATGCATGAAAGATGAAACTTTCTACCTAGGATGTTGTGTGGGCCTGTATTTATCAACTGGTATTTTAAAAAGGTATTTCTTTTAGGTAGGTTTTATCTTTAATAATATAAGTGATTAAGGGCTGAGAGGGACACATGGGAGATAGTAAACTATTTGGTCTAAATTTCAAACATTTTTGGAAGAGCCCAACATAAATATGCCATTTAGTATTTCCCTTCTTCTATCCCTCACATAACATTTTCTTTGAGGGTTTTACTAGAAAATCATCTTTGGATTTACTCAGATCTAAGAAATGTATTATCATCCCTAAGCTATTATCTCATTTCCTTTCTGGTTGTTATTGTCAGCTGTTATTTGGAAGAATATGTGAAGTAAATTTATAACTAAGTTGAAAATAGGTATTCATGTAGATCTGTTTCTTAAGAAGAAAGATGCTACTGTAACCATAATTTAATATGATTAAGTTTATATTATAATTTAACCACTATTGGTTGTTAAAGCCTCAATTTTAAAATGCACAGCTATGATAAAAATCAGGGACTCTAAAAAGAAAACAAAACCCAAATTAATAATTCTTATCAAAATCTTGTATTTTTCTTTTAAGCCCATTCCTACTTAGTTGAACACTATATTATTAATATTTAATATTTATGTGAGAATACTGCTCAAACCTGCAATTAAAGTAAATATTTGATTAATGAGCCATTAATGAAAATAACAGTGGAATTCAACCAAGTGGATTTGATATGTTCTTCTTTCCTATTCTCTCTTTAGTGAGAGGGTGAAACACTCTCTGGGCCACCCACCCCCCAGCCCATGTGTACATTTCTCTGCTGAAATTCCACGACACAGGGACAGAAAATTCTGTCCATCACACAGGGTAGAGTAGGAAACGAAGCAGTCTGATGCTGCAGCAACTTGACCACAGAAAACAGCCATCCTGTTAGATTTCCAGCAGGTCACACTCCTCCCCAACGACCCCAGTCATGAACTTTGTATGAGCTGCACCCAGTGTTACAGTTAGCCAGAGACAAGTCAACTTCAGAGCCCATCAGAAAGGCTGGCACGGCTTGGAATTATTTGCTCTTGCTTTTGCAAAACAAGAGAGAATGAAATCCTTCCATAATTTAGGAATTAAGCATTAATAAGATCATAGTCTGGGCCATCGTATCTTCCCTTCCTCTAAACTTTGATGACCCCAGAAAGCCTTCCTGCAGCTAGTGTGGATGCCTCAGGGGCCCAGAGGAGCTGGGCTGGAGTCTTCCTGAAGGATGCAACACTTCATTGTAAATACTAATCATAAAATGAGTCTTCTAATAGGCACCTGTCATCTGGCACCAGGGAACAAAAAAAAAAAACGCTACTGAAAGAAAAAAATTAAATAAGTTTAAAAATAGACTCGTATGAGGAAACGTTGGAGGATATTCATTTCAAAGGGGACATGTGCACATGACAGAAAAGAACCTCTGCTTGGCTAATAGGACGCCTCTGCCCTCCCCACATCCTTCCCGCGATGATGGCAGTCTGTGTTGGAGTGGTACAGTAGCAGTTACACACTCAAAGAGTTAAAATATAAGCCTTAATACATGACTGCTTTTAAACTGTAATGTCCTTATAACGCAAGGTCTTATCAGAGGTCTGCACTGCACTTGGCAAACAAGACGTTCTACCTTTTAAACAAATAATTCACTAGGTAATTAAATTCAAGTGAGATTACTCTAATTAAATACACACTGCTGTTGAATCACAATTTCTATGTGGTCTAGTTAAAGATGAACAATCTCTTATTCCCGACCGAAAAAAAAAAAATAAAAAAAGCTTTAGAAGAATTCCCTGGAGGCTGGAAGAGTAGATTTACACGCACTGCACAGAGGTCATTTCAAGAAGAGAAACTAACAGGACCTGGGGGTGGAGGTGAGGTTCTCCTGCCTGGGGATTCCCGAGGTTTTCCGGCTGTTAGCTCTGGGTTCTGTGTTGAAAGGCTGCGGAACCCCACAGGAAGTCGCAGTGACCTACCTCCTGCGCTAGTTACGTGCACGCGCGCACAGCCGGGCGTCCGGGGCGCGAGCCTAACGCAGGGTCCCCCGCGCTCCCTAGGCCCCATGCCCAGGGCGCGCCGGAGGCCAGCGCCGGCCCAGGGACCCCAGGACTCGAGCAAAATGAAAAGTCACTTTGTCCCCCACGCCGTGCTCGGCCCGCCTCCCTCTAACGGCATTAGGAGCCGCCGCCACCGAGGCGCTCCGGGGGCGCAGAAGTCCCCTATGGCTTTGATCTGCGCCTCTCGGCTGCCGAGAGCTGACAGTCGGCTGCGCGGCCGCCCGGCTTTCATTTGTCAGACACGCGCTTCCCCGTGTTCCCGAGCAGGCAGCTACACCTGTACTGCGAGAATTTACATCGCCGTGATCCGGGATGGCATTGATTTGGGACGGGTGAACTACAAACACAAACTAATTAAAAACTGCATAATGGCGCCCTACAGGAACACAGGAGAAAAACAAATAAACACAAGTGCAGCTGGCACGGCGATCGCACCTCTGCCCCCGCGCAACCGTCTGGTGACATCAAATTATAAACCCTGAAAACCCGCACACCGCTGCCGTGGCTCATATTGGAGGCCTAACGGGAACGATCTGGTTAATTAAGGGGAGGTTTATAAAATATTTACGTGTGTGCGCACGCATGTAATTCACTTCCTCCGACACTCGGGGACGGCGACGTCGCGACACCCCAGGCCGGGCCACTGTGGCCCATTTGTCTACCCTGGTAAACGCAGGCCGTTGGGGAGGCTCCGGGCGCCGGACCGCGCTTCGCCCGCCCGCCCGCCGCGCCCCAGGGAGCCAAGCCCCCAATACATCCAGACACTCGTTCTGCGTGGCAGACCGTGCGGGGCACTGCCCTGAGCATGTCACCGTCCCGCGTCCCTTGCCTCTGGGCGTTTTGCTCCCCTGGTTTTCCTGGCGTCTCCTCCGCGGGCCCCCCTGGGCTACTTCTGCCCAGGCGCGCACGTCTCGCCGCGGGGTCTCCGCAGTCCCGCGCGCTCAGGACTTTAGGTGGGTGCTACTCTTGGCCAGGACGCACCAGGGGTGTCCCCGGTCGGGCCCCCGCGTGGGTCTGAGCTTGGAGCGGCAGGAGCGCGCAGGCCGGGCACACAGGGATCGGGGTCGAGAGGGCCGCGGGATCACAGTCGCCGGCCTGACCCACCTCCTGGCCTGGCGCCTATGGGGGCCCGGGTTACAGCTGGGCGCTCCGGAGAGGGTCTCAACTGCCCGGGACTGTTTGACACTCGCCTCGCTGTCGCCGAGCGGGGTGGCTTTCTGGCTGGATCTCGCTGGAGAAACTAAGTCTTAAATGAGTGTTTAACAAGACTCATAAATCAGGGTGCGAGCTTCGGGGCGGGTGGACGGGCCGCAGTCGCGGGGCGCGGACCAGGGTCAGGCCGCCCCGCCCTGCCACCGAGCTGCGGCCCAGCGCTGTATCCCTGGCATCTGCAAAGTAAATAATGGCCATTTTGAAAGGCAGGCGATGAGGCCAAGGCGACGACCGCTGCATCCCCGAGTCGGATCTGCGTCGCCCGGTTCTCGGCGCCAAAGGCAGGTCTGTGACGGCTCTAGGGAGTGGGCTGGTTCCCCACGAGCTTCCTCCTTTTCTTCAGAGACCTGGGTCAGCAAGGCTTCAAAATCGGTGGAGAATTATTTCAGAAGAAATGAAATTGTAAATGAGGATGCCGTTTGGTTGGTTTAATCTCATCCTTATGTAAATGTGCGGGGGGCAGGGGGAGGGAAGAGAGCTGGATGAACTTTTATCGAGGGGCTGGGGAAACAAAAAGGACACGATATTTTTCAGATTGGTGATAACAATTCCCTCCTATTAGAAAACTAGCACCGCCCCGCAATAATGAAAACGAGCGAGTAAACTTTCCATCGAGTTGGTTCAAATGCGCGCTGTGCATCAGTACCTCCGCCCCCCGCCCCGCCCGGTACACAGCCCCGGGCCCTCTCTCCCCCGCCCACCAAGAGTCACCTCCCTCCGGAGCCGAGTCTGCACACAAGCGCCCTGCACACACACACACACACACACACACACACACACACACACACACACACACACACGGGTGCACCCAGAGGCCCACGTCCCAGCTGTGGCGCGCCGAGGGTCCTGGCCTTCCAGACAAAGGGTCCCAGCAACTGCCCCTGCTGAGCTCCGGGGGGTCGCGCCGGCGATGGGGGCCAACTGCCGCGGGTCCCTGATTGGGGGTCCTTATTCAGCACAGGGCTCCCAGACCCGAGCCAGGACACCGCCCGGGCGGAGCTCCACTTCGGCCGCGCAGCGACCCCTAGGTCTGGCTTTGCACCACTCCCAGGCCCTGCCTCCGGCTCAGTGAAGACCGGTGGCGACAGGGTCGGGGAACGCTCTGGCCGGCGAGGCTTCCAGACCAGTGGCCGGGCCTGCCTGAGCAACCCCTTGCGAGGCGGGGACGGGGGCTGAAGATCTGAGAAGCGGGTCTCTCCCCAGTCACCCATCCAGAGCAGCAGGGCTCCGGGCCGTCGGTTTTCGACGGCGGGGCGGCCGAAGCCCCGCAGCCTGCGTACCCCTCCGGTGCCCGCGGGTCCGGGCGCAGGACCAGGCTGGTCCGTTTCTTGACCCCGCGCCTTTCGGGCCACCAGAGTGACAGCCCTGGACGTCAGAAGGGCTTAGGTGGTGCACTGGGCCGGCCTCTTTGGGGAAAGTTCTGGATCCATTAGGCGGTTATTTAAGTCATCACGAGGTTCGGGCACAGGGCCTGTTCTCTTGGCTCAGGCACCCTGGGCCTTCCTGGGCCCTCCTTCACCACTTGATGATAAAAATGAGTAGAGGGCTGGCGGGAAGACGTCGAGCCAGCAAGTCTCTAGATCCTTCTCTGCCCCTCCCCCTCTCCATGATGGGAGGCAGATTTCTTCTTTTTTTAATTTTTATTTTTGTCGACGTTGCTTCCTAGTTTTCCACGTGCAAGTTTTGGGGTAAAGGGCCAAGGAGAAAGAAGGGAAGAGATGGGGAGTGGTGGTTGCCAAGCTCCATTAGGATCCCAGCACCTGGCCCTCAGGGAAAGAGAAAGGCCACAGGCACCTCTCCAGGGCTCCCTGGGGGCAAGGCCACAGGCCTTTCTAGTACCAGTTCCCCCATCACCTCCTAATCCTCAGGCACCATTTCTGGTGCGCCATTCCCACTCACCTCCCAGGTGCCTTCAGGAGCCAACAATCACTTCATGACCAGAAAGGAGGTGGTACAGACCGGGCACAGCGGGTGGCACTGCTGGGCTGGTTGAGGGTCAGGACAAAGACCGCTGCCCTGTCTCCCTCCACCTCCCCCCAGGTTGTGAGGGTTACAGCATGATGGGAGTCAAGGTGGGCTGTTGCAGGTAGGAGGTGGGCAGGTGATTCATCCCTGTGGCTGAATCTTGACACCGAGGATTTTCTCTGGGCTTACATTCCACCTGGTTCTCCAAGTCACACAAGAGGGCTTATCTCACCTGTATTTGCCTGTCACCCTGAAATGTGACACTGAAGTTTGCTAAACAGGACAGTGGTGGGGCTGGCCGGTTTGTTTGTTTTGGGGAGAGGGAGTTGGGGGAGAGGGAGCTGGGGAGTGCAGGGTGGTGGGCTGGGCAGCAGGAGGAAGCTGCGGTTAGGGACTTCCCAGAGCAGGACTGACCACCTGTGGCCCCCCAGAAGCTGTCAAAGGAAGCTTTCCTCCTTTGAAGGAAAGGAGCCCAGGCAGTTGCATGGGGTTTCTGGCGTGAGCAGGGGCTGGTTAGTGGGGTGGGGGTAGGTGTTGGAGAAGAGGGAGGACGGTATGAACAGGAAGAAAGCCTGACTCTGAACACAGAAAATAAAGCCTGATTACACAGCTGGTAATTAGTAATTACTATTACGGGCGTTATTGTCGCTAATTATAGGCGGTGGCTCTGTGACTGTCCTCAGGTCCCCAGATGGGGGAAACGGGATCCTTCCTGATGCTCGGGGAGTCCTTGGACCTAGCAGGTTGGGCCCTCTGGAATAGGGAACTAGAGGATGGTGATCGGGTCGGTGTCCAGGGTACAGGTGGCCCAGGTCACCAGCATCACATTATTCTGGGGGCATGGCCTCTGTTCTGTTGCCCCAAACGAGGCCGCCACCCAGGTCCCTGGATGAAATTCCTGCCGGGTTCCGCGTGCCCGAACGCAGCAGCAGGGAGTACACGCCTGGCGCCGGCTGCAGTTTAGGAGATGGAGCGCAAAGTGGCCCCGGGAGGCCAGGCAGGTACCCTGGGTGCGCTCCCCACCCGGCCTCCAGGACCAAGCCATTGAGCGCAGCGCAGAAGCGGCCTGCCCGAGAGGTCCAGGGCACAGGGAGGCGAGGAGGACCTTGCCCTCGGCGTCTGCGCCCCAGCCCCACAGGACCCCAGGCAATCCGGAGCCACCCCCCAGCGTGCGCTCTGCCCGGCCGGGTCGCTCGCCGCTCTTCTGGCGGGAGGAGGAGAGGGAAGCCCGGTCCCCGGCCTGGTCGCGGCGCCGCCTCGGGCCGGCGCGCTCCACACAAGTTTACTTCCTGCTTTTGCTCACCTAGTGGACAAACGTGGGGGGTCCAGGCCGCGCTGGCTTCTCCCATCGCCGGGGTGGGGGCGGATTGCTTCCCTCCCGGCCGCAGTGGTCCTTTCTCCGAAAAGAAAAGTGGTCCTTCGCCTCACCCCCAGGAACCGACCATCTGCTTCCCCCAAGCTAGTGGCTTCCCAGCTGGGGTTGCCCTTTCTCAAAGTTTTCACAATTGGAAAAGCCTGCAGGGTTCGGCCGCTTCCCGCTTCTCCAAGTGCAGCGAGGCCAGCCTAGCCCCTGCCAGATGACCTGTTAATACCTAGTGGGGGCCACGGGGACGCCACGACCGCGTCGGGGTGTCACGCCACGCCGGTTTAGTGGCACTTCCGCCAAAGATGACCCGGGGAGCCAACGGCAGCCTGGACATCGGAGGAGAGGCCGCTCCCCGCCGGCTGTCATCGCGCTCCCGCCCGCCCCTTCCCCGTCGCCCGAACGGTGGAAAAGCAGGCGCCGAGGTGTTTTTCGTGAGCAAGCAAGACACACCTCGGCTGCGAAACGGCCAGCTGCGGTGTCCGACAGCTGTAAACCGGCGTCGACAGGTTGTCAGACAGCCCCGGGGGCCGGCGGCGAAGGAGCCCGCGGCCTCCGGGCCCGCACCCGCTGCCCGGCCGCTCGCGCGGCCACCGCGGGCGGAGGTGGCCCGGCCGGCGCTGGGCACCACGTGCTCGCCGGGAGGGGCGGGAGCAGCCGGCGAGGGCGGGCGGGAGGCAGGGAGGGGGCAGGAGGGGAGCCGGGGGCGGGGCCAGCGCTCAAGGGGATGCCAATCAAAGCATCAACTTCAAATTGTGTCTGAAAGCCCCGCCGCCGAGCGGAGGGCGGCCGCCGCAGTCGGCGCGCGATCGCGGATCCGGGCGCAGGCGGGAGCCGGGCGCCAGCGAGCACCCGGCCGAGGAGCAGCCACCGGCCCCCGCCTCCGGGCCGGCCCGAGCGCGCCCGGCCGGCGGCCCGCTCCCCAAACCGCGCCTCCCCCGCCCCCTGCGCTCCCCCCCCGCCCCTTTAATACTTGCCCGCCGCCGCCGCCGCCGCCGCCGCCACCGAGTCCGCGGACATGTCCTTCCCGCAGCTGGGCTACCCGCAGTACCTGAGCGCCGCGGGGCCCGGCGCCTACGGCGGCGAGCGCCCGGGAGTGCTGGCCGCGGCTGCCGCGGCCGCCGCCGCCGCCTCGTCGGGCCGGCCCGGGGCGGCGGAGCTGGGCGCGGGCGCGGGAGCGGCCGCCGTCACCTCGGTGCTGGGCATGTACGCGGCGGCCGGCCCGTACGCGGGCGCGCCCAACTACAGCGCCTTCCTGCCCTACGCCGCGGACCTCAGCCTCTTCTCGCAGATGGTGAGTGAGCCTGGCCTGCTCGGCGCCCCGCACGCCGCCCGGGTCCCGGGTCCCGGGGCGGCGCGGGGCGCAGGAGGCGAGAGCGGGCGCCAGATCGGCCCTCCCGGCGGGGCCGAGGAGGTGGTGGCCGCGGGCGCTCAAAGAGGCCGGCCGGGAGCGGCCCCGCCACGGGCCCGAGGAAGCGGGGAGGTGGGAGGCTTGGGCTGCTCAGGGGGTCTCGCTGGGAGTCGGCAGGCCGCGGGAGGAGGCCCGGGGCGCGCGGCCGGCGCTGGAGGTCGGGGCCAATCTCGCCCGGCACCCCTGGCTTGGTGGCGGCGGGGGGGCTCGGCCCGGTTTGCCCGGACGCCCCTTCCCGGCCCGCGGGCCCCGCTGGCGCGACCGTTTCAGCGTTTGGGCTGAGCCAGGGAGACTCGATTTTCTCCCTCTTTGGCAGGGCTCGTGCAGTTGTATCTGAACCCTTTAAAGCGTAGTGGAGGCGGTCAAAATAAGCTTAACAATGGAGATCGGACGGGCCGAGGGGTCTCTTAGAGGCCTGAGCGCAAATTTGAAATTAAAAAAAAAAAAAATGAAGGCGAAATAATTGTTGGCATCTGAAACGGTGTGTGCTTTGACTTTCGTAAGTTGCCAAAGTTTTCATTTCATTTGCACTGAAAGAAAAGCACTTTTCTTCCTGCGTTGCATAATGGAGGATTGAAGAGACCGATGTCCCTGGGCTTAAAATAAATGCTGTCCTCTTAGGCTCCTGCCCCAGTGGGTGTCAGATGGAGAAGTCGGGGGCTGCAAATTTCATGCTCCGCGGGGCCGTTGATCTAAAGGGTCCATTTTCCTAGGTCTGACTGCAAAGCCTGCCTTAAACTTCGGGCTGCTGGGAATGGCTCGCCGGGCGCGCGGGTCGGGGAGGCAGACCCCTCCTGCACTGCTGCCCGCGGGGTCACGCAATTTGCGAGGACCCCCCCCCCCCGCCCACCCACACACCCCCGCCACGTCTCCCCACTCCGAGAAGAAGAGACAGGAAATACATACCCGACAGTAGTAAAGGAGCAAAGCAGCCGGTGTGTTTTCCTGTAACTTTTCTTGTAGTTTTGAAAAGAAAGCCTATTTCTCTGAAAGCGGCCCCAGCTGCCTTTCAGATCGCTTGCTATCAAAAAAGATCAGCTCCCATTTTGTTCTGGCGGCCGGGATGCAGGAGGAAGCGTTGAGAGATTTACAAGGTATCCTTTCAAAAAGAAGTCCCAGCAGAGACGAGGCCGAAATGTCTTCCTTGCAGTTACAACCAAAATAATTAGAAAAGTGCAAAGTACATTTTGCAAAGATTAGGCAAAAACGAAATCTGGCCGGAGAAATCTTGTCTCTGGGCCTCGACCACTGAACTAATTAGTCAAAGAAATCTTCTGCTTTTTGCAACTTTCTCCAGAGTCCCGTGTCCCCCCTCTGCTAACACAACAACTCGACAATTTTTACATGGAGGATTATAATTTTTTTTACAGAGATTTTGAATACAGATGTGTGCCAGTTGGGAAACCCGCGTGCGTTTGTAGGGGAGGGGGGCCTCTATGGTGAGGATCTGCTCCCATTGTAGTGAGGTTGGGAAGGGAGATGCTTGTTTTTTTTTCTCTTTTACGGAGGGGAAACTATATAGAAATCCAACCACCCCGCCCCCAAAGGTAGATGTACGTGTGTGCATGTGTTTCCTCCCGGTCTCCTGATGGTTCCTGGAAAGGAAGACTAAATCGAAACCCAAATTCTAGGTCTAGGTTTCCAAGCCTTTACGGTGGAGGATTTGGAAGTCCAAAAGATAAAATTGTGAGTGAATGTCTGTCTGGGCAATTTATGGTAATAATGAGGCCTAATGAGGTTGTTAGAAAGATAAAATGTTATTTACCAAAAAACCTGATGGGATAATTTGACTTGCTGTGTTTTACTACCGATGATAAAACGAATATTGATTGCAAATAAATCACGGCCTCTAAATGCCTTGCAAACAGTTTGTGCTTGCTTGCTCCTGATCAAAGTCAAACTTGAGAGATAAAGTCTCCGAGCAGAGGCCTAGGAAACAGTTCTGCTCCGCGCAGTTGGTGCTCCGGGCCCTCCCGTTAATGTTTTACCGGATAAACCCTCTTTTTGTATTTAAAAAAAACACATGGTGTTTTTGTTATTGTTGTTGATGATGGCCAGGATTAAAATTTTAAATTACCTGTCACCCACTGTAGACCTTTAAGTGCGGGGCGGGCGAGCCATTCTATGCAGGTTAATTTGGGAGCTAAAAGGAGTGTGCTTTCATTTTAAATTGCTGGTGGATTTGGACTCTCAGAAAACCCAGGATGGTTTATTTTGTTTGACCCCCTCAGGGTCAAAGGGAGGGGGCCTGGGCTCTTGGTTCTCTACGTTTGGAGAAACTGTTTCATCAGCCTGGTTAAAAGGTTTTCCCCTCTAGCGAGTGTGAGATAAACTTGGACACCCGGGCTTCTGGAGTTGTTTTGGGAGGTGGGGCTGGGGGCCCTGCGGGCGGCCTAGGGAAATCCTAGGGGCTGCGGCTCCCGCTGTGGTCTTCTAGAGATTCTAGGATTCTGCAACTTTTCTTGAGTGACAAAAAAATATCTCCATGATTGGTGGAAGGGCAGTTTCTGGAGGCAGCTTGTGGTCTGACCCCCTCTTCCAACCCGGGTGGTGCATTAGGACCAAGCTTCCTATTCTGGTGCCGGCTGGAGCGTCTGCCTCCCACTTTCCCAGTTTTGGGGACTCATCTCCCTCTCTCTCTCTCTCTCTCTCTCTCTCTTCCCCCTGCTTTCTCTCTACTCCCTCGCTGGGCCTTGTGGCTGCAGGGTTCACAGTATGAGCTCAAGGACAACCCCGGGGTGCACCCCGCCACCTTCGCCGCCCACACGGCGCCGGCCTATTACCCCTACGGGCAGTTCCAGTACGGGGATCCCGGGCGACCCAAGAACGCCACGCGCGAGAGCACCAGCACGCTCAAGGCCTGGCTCAACGAGCACCGCAAGAACCCCTACCCCACCAAGGGCGAGAAGATCATGCTGGCCATCATCACCAAGATGACCCTCACGCAGGTCTCCACCTGGTTCGCCAACGCGCGCCGGCGCCTCAAGAAGGAGAACAAGGTGACGTGGGGCGCGCGCAGCAAGGACCAGGAGGACGGCGCTCTCTTCGGAAGCGATACCGAGGGGGACCCTGAGAAGGTCGAGGACGACGAGGAGATCGACCTGGAGAGCATCGACATCGACAAGATCGACGAGCACGACGGCGACCAGAGCAACGAGGATGACGAGGACAAAGCCGAGGCACCGCGCGCGCCCGCCCCGCCCGCCGCCCTCGGCCGGGACCAGGGCTCGCCGCTGGCGGCCGCCGACACGTTCAAGCCCCAAGACTCCCCCCTGGGCCTGGCCAAGGAGGTCCCGGAGCCCGGCAGCACGCGCCTGCTGAGTCCGGGCGCCGCGGCGGGCGGCCTGCAGGGCGCGCCGCACAGCAAGCCCAAGATCTGGTCTCTGGCCGAGACGGCCACCAGCCCCGACGGCGCGCCCAAGGCCTCGCCGCCTCCCGCCGCCCATGCGGGCGCGCACGGGCCCCCCGCGGGCGCGCCGCTGCAACACCCGGCCTTCCTGCCCAGCCACGGACTGTACACCTGCCACATCGGCAAGTTCTCCAACTGGACCAACGGCGCGTTCCTCACGCAGGGCTCGCTGCTCAATGTGCGCTCCTTCCTGGGCGTTGGCGCGCCCCACGGCCCGCACCTGTCCGCGCCGCCGCCGCCGCCGCCGCAGCCGCCCGTCACCGTGGCCGCGGGGGTGCTCCACGGCGACAAGGCCTCGTCCCGCAGCAGCCCCTCGCTCCCAGGTACAGCGCCCCGGGACGTCCGCCCTGCCCCAGGCCGGTAATCCGGAGCCCGGGCCATGCTGGGGATGGAGGGGAGCTCTGGCCCCGGAGGGTGCCAGGCGGTGAGCGCTGAGCTCGGGGTTGAGCAGTAATCCCTGCCTGAGTTCAAGGAGCGAGGCCACGGCCCTCAGGCTCTCCCGAGAAAGCTGAGCTCTACCCGCTGGCCTGTCCCGGGGGAGGCGGGGAGGTTTCCCTGGAGACACTTCCCAGCGACGGGGCGGGGGGGCGGGGAGGAGGCCTGTGCCGCTCTGAGGCACCCCTTCCCTTCCCCGCACTGTCTCTCGGCCCTAACGCTCTGCCTCTTCCCCTCCCTCGCAGAGAGAGACCTCATCCCCAGGCCGGACTCGCCGGCACAGCAGTTAAAGTCGCCCTTCCAGCCCGTGCGCGACAAGTGAGTGCCGTTGGTGTTTACCTCTGGGTAGGGGCGAGGGGGATTCGGGGGCCGGAGGCTGAGCAGTGGCAGGCGGCAGAGGGGTCGCGCAGTTAACGTGGACGGGGCGCTGTCCCGGGCCAGCGTAGTGCGCCCCCGTTTCTCCCGAGCCGGGAGCCTCTCGGGGCAGGTCACCCCGCCCCCCAGGCGCTTGGCTGGCAGCACCGGCCATGCTGGGTCCCAGCTTCCATCCACTGACAGCGCTGTGTCCTTGTCTTGCTGTGTTTCCCCTGCAGCTCGCTGGCCCCGCAGGAGGGGACGCCGAGGATCCTAGCAGCCCTCCCATCAGCCTGATCCAGGGTCTTCTTTTGCTTTTGCGGGGGGAGGGGGGGAGAAGTTCGGGAGGGGAGGGGGTGAGGGAGGAATCAAGACAAATACTTCAAACTGGTGTAAAGGGCAAATCTGGCAACGAAGTCAAGGACTCCCATCCATCGCTTTCTGCAGAAAGGGGCTCGTCCGGCCCGAGCTCGCGTCCGGGCAGCCCGACCTCTGCCCGCCGCCCCGGGTGGCCGTCACCGTGCTCCGGGCGATTATCAGTTCGGTAAATGCCCCCATGTGCTTCTGTCTTTCTTTTCTTTCTTTTTTTTTTTTTTCCTTCTGTATATAGAGTGATTTCAGATTGTAAATAGCGCGTCAGCGAACCTGTCTAAATCATATATTTTTGTCTAATAAACTAAATGAAATGATGGCCACTGCTCCTGCTGCTGTGTGTGGCTGGGCGTCGCTGGGGGCGTCCTCAATCTTGGAATCAGGAGTCCTGGCATCCTGGCAGGGCTCTAGTGTCTGTGGCTGGGGAGAGAAGCTCCGGGGGAGTTTCCACCCCAAAGGCCGGTGCTTCTCAGTCTCCTGATTGTTGTTGCATTTGTTAATGTCACCAGGGCAATCCTTGTTGGCAGTTCAGTTCTTTCCAACTCTTACACATTTATCTGGACACGCCCTTCTCAGGACATAAATGAGTTCGATTTTAGGCAGTTTATAAAACGATTCTTTGAAGTGGGCAACGATGGGGGAAAAGTGAAAAGAATTTCCAATCCTCTCCCCAAAGGAGAACTTCGTATTTGAAATCAGTTTATAACCAGTTGTCTCAGTGGTGCATCGTGGCGTCGGGGCGTTTCATAGGTAGAATGAGGATATAATGGAGTATGAAATTTTGCTTTCAGTGTATTTTTTAGTTATTTGGCTGAATCACACGTGGAGAAATTGGAATTTTTTTTTTTTTTTAAACTCTCCTGCCAGGGATGCAGCTCCGTGGTTCTCTGGGCGTGTGAGCGACGGGGCTGCAGTAGTGTGTGTGGGTGACAAAGAGGGGAACGGGCTTCGGTCTCCCAGGGACGCCCCTTTAAGCTCATGCGCCCTGCACTGGGCCCACCCAGCGAGCCGAGGAGCCAGTAAGGCCCAGATGGCCGCTGGGCCGGGAGGCAGCTGGAGTGATGGTAGGGAACAATGCAGAAGGAGCCGGCCCGGAGCCTCGGGAACCGCACTGGTCAGGGCTCCGGGCCGTGGGGCGTGCGGAGCGAGATGCGCAGCCTGCACTTCCAGAGGGTGCAGGACCCCTGAATTGGTGAAAACCGCGAAAGCAGACGTTTGTAAAACTGGCAGTGAGGATGGGGGCTGCGGAGGTACCCGGCCCAGTGGGGAGGAGGCCGAGTCCCCGGTGTCGGACAGGACCTCCCCCACCCCGAGCCGAGTCCCAGATTCGCCCTCGAGACCCTCGGGACCCGCTGTCCCGGGGCCGCTCGCGGCGGCGAGGGACGCGGCTGCGGGAGGGGAAAGCCGGGCGCGGCCGGCTGCCCCTGGCTCCTCTGCGGCGAGGAAAGGGGCGCTCGTGCCGAGAACCAGCGGGCGCCACCCACCGGACCGCCGCCCCCGGCGCCCGCGTCCTTCTCCAGCGCCTCCCCCCGCCGCCATCGGTCTAGACGAAAAGGTCCCCGCTTGCCGCCCCCGAGGCCGGAGGGAGCGCGAAGGGGCGGCCGCGGCAAGCGTGGCCCGACGGTACGTCGGGGTGCGCGGGTGCGGAGCGTGGAGCCGCTGGAGAGCCGGGCCGCGGAGCCGAGCCGAGGGCCGGCTGGGGGGCGGCGGCCGCGGTGGAGGCGCTTCCAGTCCGAACGGACGTGCTCGAGGCGCCCTCTATGGGCCGCAAGCGGAATAGGGCCCCGGTGGAGGCGTCAGTCTCGCTCCTGGGGTAGGGCCCCAAATCTGGGGGTCCTTGGCTTTGGGGGTGCTGCGGACGCGAGCCTCGAATTATGTTGGGGAGGCTTTCTCTGTGTTCTAGAGTGCCACCCACTTGTTTGAAATTGGGGGTGTGTGTTGCTGGGCCTACTGCGTAGGCTGCTGGCATTTGGGGACAGGGGCGAGGACCAGGCCCGGCTCTGGCTCCGGGTGTTCGCGCTGTCCCCAGGGGCCCTGGCCGATTCAGCGAGGAGCTCCTGGCCTGTCCTCGATGCTAGGACTGCAGGGGACAGTGCGGCCCTCCGCTCCCCATTCCAGAGCTCTGGAACAGAACCTTGGGCCCCACCCTGACCTCTGGGACCCCACGGCTCCCGCGTTCTTGGGAGAGTGCGCGGCGACAGACCTTTGAGGAGCGGTGCTCGGGTCCTCTGATGAGGAAGTGCGTTCTTGGCCCACAGACAAGCTGTTCTGGCGGCCACATCGTGCTGGGAAACCCCTTCTGAGCTACTGCAGGAAGCAGCAGGTGGGATTCAGGTGGGCTATGGCGTCCTCCGCCCCTGGCCCAGTTCCACTGTCTTTACCCCTAACCCCCCAGAATCAAATAGGATGGTCCATGCAGGTGTTTCTGCTTTCAACTCATATTTCCATTCTTTCTTTCTATCCAGTACATTTGGGACCCCTGGATGCTGCCGCCCAGGTGGCTGAGCCAGCAGGGGGGTCCGAGGCCTCAGAACCCTGTGGCCTGGAAGTCGTGAAGGGTCCCTGCCCCCCTCCTGGGGACCAAAGCTTCACTGCAAAGAAATCAGATTGCCAGCCTCAGAATGATTTTCCTCCATTGAAGAGCTGGACATGAATTTTTAATTGAGCATTGAAAAGCATTTCTGTCCTTTGTGTGCTGTTTGTTTACATCTTTCCCAACCACTGCAGCCACCTAAGGGTGTGCACGCCTAGGGGTGTGCGGTGCCCCACGGGAGGTCCTGATGAGCCCACTGCTTCAGCACCTGAAATATCTGGGAGTGGACATAGAAACCCCCTTTTCTTTAAAGCCAAAGTGGAAGTTCTTCTGGAACTTTCTGTGTGTACAGAGGTGCTCTCTCCCACCTTCCCCTACCCGTACCCAGCACAATTTCTGAGGGTGACAGTAGTCCTGTAAGGAGGAGACTAAACCTGAAAATGGGTAAGGGTGAGGGATGTCTACTGGATTAATGTTGGCAACTTGGCCTCCCTCCTCCTCAGGGACCAGGTTCCCATAGAAAGGACACCCTGTGTCCGGGACAGCAGACTTCTGTCTTTATTGGGTCTTATTTTTGGAGAGAGGGTAAAGAGGAAATCCGATTTGGAGACCTCCTCTCTGCTCCAGCTCAGGCCTGCAGAGGTGACGGGGAGATGGTCCAGGTGTGGTTTTTCTAGACCAGCACCTCCCCTCAGACATTGCTGGTCTGAGGACTTGGGGAGTGAGTGCAGGCCCCATCCCAATCGGTGACCCGCTGGTCTCTGAAATCTCACTGCTCCCACCCTCCTTCCCTCCCTCCCCCGATCAATTATATTCACCAGCACATTTATCTCGCCTGCAATATGGAGAATTCATATTCATATCTCGGTTTTAGTGGCCTGACACTGATTAATGTAATACTCGCCGTGACTCCGACGGGCTGCCCCCCGATGAATCATGCCCTATAAAGTTTCAGTCGTCCTTGTAGATGGGACTGCCGGGGAGCTAGGAAGCCGGAGAAGGAGGGAGGGAGGGGGAGAGGAGAGAGAGAGGTCAGGGTGGGCGCACACCTGTGGTGCCCTAGGCTGGGCGCTGGTCCTCTCCCCTGGGGCGGAGGCCTTGGCAGGGCCCTGGCCCCTCTGCCCGAACCCCTCTCCTAAGCCGAGGACTCTTTCTGGTCCTCCGGCCCTGGGGTTTCCTTCCCTTCCTGATGGTGCCGGCAGGCCTGGGGTTGCCAGGTGGCCGAGGCAGGGTCAGGCTGGGGCTGAGGCTGCCGGGTGACTGCTCAGGTTTATGGGGAGTTTGGAGCCCAGAACGCTGTCCTGAAAGTGGTGCGGGAAGTGTGCCCGTGGGAATGGGATTTTGCCCCTGGGGCATTCAAGTTGGAGGTCAGAAAGGAGGGAAGGAAGCTAAGCCCAGAGAGGGTTGCTGGTGGGGGGGTGGCTTGGCACAGGTTTGGGGTACACAGGCCGTAGGGGCTTGGGAAGCCTGCCCGGCCTCCAGCGGTCTCTGCTCCCTGCCTGGGCGGCCCGGGCCGCATCGCAGGGCCCAGCACTGGGGCATGAGTCAGTCAGTCAGGCTCTCAGGCCTCCCAGGGACCGGAGGGGGGAAGCTCTGGGTACCTGACACTGAGCACGCGCCCTGTGCCTTGTGGTCCCTCCACTTGCCTGGCCCTGGGGAGCTTCCTGTCTCATCTCTCTGGCCTCAACTGGAGGATGCAGCTCCTGGTGGGGGGGTCAGCGGGCGTGAGTTGGCCCTGGGGTGGCGAATCCAGGGTTGGGTGGACCAGGAGGTAGAACAAGGAGGTAGAGGGGTGCACTCTAGGGGTAGTGACAGTGCCCAGCCACCTCAGGGGGTCCCCTGAACTGGCGTGAAGGGAGCAGGGCCCCCAGGAAAGGTTTCCTGGGCTGCGCCTGTCCACCCAGGGGCATGGGGTGACTGGTCCCTCCACGTAAAAAGCCCCGCAGCCATCCCCTCTCAGCTCTGCTGGGGACAGAGAGCCTGCAGGTCTGCCCCAGCGCCTCTCGGAGCCAGTGGCCCTAATTATAGCTCCGAGCTGAGAGGCCTCAGAAGGTCATCCCACGGGGACTGCTGGCTGCCTTTGTGCTCCAGCTACTGAAGCTCGATGCACACCCCTCCCTCCCAATACAGACGTCTGAGAATGGGCCCTCTTGGGGCAGCATAGCGGGGACGGACGGAGGGGACCCGGTGGCACGGGGACCACAGGGCCTGGGGCCACAGTGCTTTCAGAGGCTCATGAAAATATTTAATTTCTTTTCAAATGAAAAGAAAAGTTTCTTTTAGGTCGAGGAAAACGTGTCAATAGACTCTATCAGTATATTCATTCATCTTTGTATCACGCAGCCTTAACATTTCTTTCTTATCATTTGTTTTCAGTGGAGGAGAAGACCCAGGGCCCATGCAAGTCACCCGGGTGGCACAGGTTGGGGAGGCCCCTGGAGTGGCTGGAAATTCTGGAACTGTCTTCAGTGGGAGGTCAGAGAAGGCGGTGGCCCTGAGCCCGGCAGGGGAGCGGGCAGCGCAGCGGGGACTCTGGGAGGGCCCTCGGGGTGCTCAGGCCTGGTGGACGCCCCTACCCGCCCCCACCAGCATCCCCCGCCGGCCCGGGTGGGGCGCAAGTGCAGCTCTTCCTTCGGGCCGCTGTCCGGTTTCTGCAGACGCCGCGGGTGTCTCTGATCCCCTAATCCATTTACCCAGCGGCCTGAGCACCGGCGGAATGCGGGGACACAATGGCCCGGCTGCACCAGGGGGCCGGCGCACCCACCTACTCCCGCCCCGCCGTCCCCATTGTCTGTCCGCGGTCCGCGGGGTCCCGGGCTCGGGGGCAGAGCGCAGCGGTGGGAATAACTCCGAGACGGTTTACATCCTCGAAACCGAAGGGCATTTTTCCTTAATTCCTTCTACTTGAAACTGCCCTTTCGAGCGGGGAAGATGCTGTCCGGGTTTCTCCGCGGGGGCGGAGCGCAGGTACTCCGGGGAGGGGGCCCCGGCGGGCGGGGAGGGTCAGGGGGCGACTGCAAACAGGGAGCAATGCGGGCTGGTCACTTGCAGTCTTTCCTCCGCGTGTCTTTTCCCGTTTGCTTGTTTGTCGCTGCTGTAGCTTTGCTCGTTACTGAATTTTAAACGTATGGTTAATTGCCGGGTCCTCGGGTAGCTGCGGCAATGTCTGAAAATATTAAATACATCTGCGAGACGGTGGGCAAGAGAAATTAAACAGGTGCTGGCTGCAGTGAATGTTAAAAAGGTCTCACAATGAAGTGATTAGCATTTTTATGAATAAAATTAATCACGCATTAACTCTGCGGCACAGTACATCTGAAAGCCAAATGTGGCCCAGGAAGCCCCTTTCTTACACCCAGGAACTTTGGAGGCCTCCTGGGCCCTCAGCAAACATCCAACCATTAGGAATTTCTAACTATTTATGAGAGGATGTGTCAATAACAGCTATCTGAATTTGAGGCAAGGAAAAGAAAACCTCCAAGAATACCACCACGGCTAGCACAGGTAGGGCAAAATTAAAAAAAACAACCACCACTTTTTTTTTTTTTTTTTTTTTCCCTCTCCTTTGGCAAACCCTCAGTCAAAACCAGTCATTTCCATGCTCGGATGTGCTCCTGGGATTGTGTGGACCTGGATCCAGGAGGGCAGCAGGCAGCAATGGGGGAGGTGGAAGCCGAGTCCCAGAGCCTGGGAGGGCTGCTTTCCCCTGCCCTTGTCCGGGGCCCACGGTTCTGGGGAAGTGGATCGGAGTGGAGGGCAGGCCTCCACATTATTAAAATTTCCAGTCTTGCAGATAATCAACTGCGATTTCTCCTCTCCCCGACTCTCCTCTCCCTCCTTTCTAATCTCTTGCCACTGTGGTTTTGGGATTATTCCAGCAGGCTGTACAAAGGGAAGCAAAGGCATCTGAAGTGTCACTCTACAGCTGTGGCAAAGGAACAGCATTGCCATTTTGTTGATGCTCCCAGTTCATGTGCGCAGCAGAAGGTGGAATCAAAGCAGCGCGTCTCCTCAGTTCTGCACGTTATTTTTCCCCACTGTGGCAAACCTCTCCGAGCTCCGTGAACCAGGAAAACCACGGTCCCTGTTTGAGTTGATATATTAATATTTACTGAGGATTTGCAAGGTCGGGGCTAAATGTCAGCAGATTGCTGGGGCAGTCCTGTAGGGAATAATTAAACAAATCTCACAGCAGTTCATCCTCCTAACATCTTTATTAATCTTTTTTTTTTTTCTCCCTTCCCCTCCTGAAAGAGTACATTGAAATATTGCTTTTGCAACCTTAGAGAAGATTCAGAATAAGTAATAGTAAAATACTGTGCTGGCGATGTTTGCTTTGGAGGGTCTCTGGACCCTTCCCTGGCAGGTGTTTGAGGGCAGGGAGGCGCTGATGGGTGAATTACCGCTGAGCGGTTGTGATTTTCACCTGCCCTTCCAACACATTTATCCTGACCAATTTGCCAGACACAGTCCTACCGCTTCCGTGATTCCATCCGAACCCCGGCTATGCCGCGTAGTCCGCTGTGCAGAGCGAGGGGGCGGCCGGCCGCCGCTTCTGGGTGTCTGCCTTCTTTAGTGTGATTATAGGTTACACTTAGAACAAGTTGGACAATTGTCTTTAATAAGCTTCATAATTAGTGTCGGGATGCCTCATTACAAGTCATAGCCTGTAGCAGTCCTGGGCCAAACAGCCCTCTGCAATCTGATTTATTTTTTATCAGGCAGCAGGAGCTGTCTGGAGTTTTTGTTTGTATAATGGGGGCCTGCATCAGGCCCCCAGTGTAAAAATACCACCAGGAAATTAATTGCTTCTGTGTGGATTCACCGCAGATGTGTCCTGTTGATCAGAATGGTATATTTTTGACTTTGCTGTCCTGCGGTGAGTTGTAAAAAAAATAAAATGAAAGCCAGCAATGCAAACATATTAGCATCAATATAGATTCAGTATGGCATAATTGAAAACATGGGGTTGCAGGGGAAGATGTGCAGGGAAAGTTCAAGTTTCTAGTAAGATTGTTTTCCTTCCTGTTCTCTTTCACAGTTTTTTTTTTTTTTTTTTGATTATATATGAATGGATGTATGTATTGCTCCTAAGTGGAACCATCTCTGGGCAGACATGTGGCTGGAATGTCAGCTGGTTTCTGGCTGAAAGATCTTCTTACAATAACATAAACCCTATTGGAGTGGCTGATCCCCTGCCCCGAGCCTGACACCAGGGCCCCTGTTTGAGGTCCATGGTTTGACGCTGTTACAATGGTGCCAGGGAGAGTCTGGGCCGCTCATCTTGGCTCCACCCTGAAGGGGCCTCAGGTGGCTCTGGGTGGCTCGGCCTCGTGTGTGCTCCGCTTTTGCATGTGTGTGCACTTCACGTGTGACTAAGCCATGTGGACAAATCTTTCTCATATGCTCTCTGCGCTGCTCCCTGGGCTCAGATATAAATAAATACTTTTTCGTCAGACCACTTGATCCCCCTACATTCTGATGAATTTGCAAATGAGTCCTCCAACTTAGAACATTTTAAAGATATTTTCACGCTGACTTGTCCCCGAATTAGAATTTGTCACTTGCGTGTTTTATTCTTGGCACTGGACTGTCCGTTGCTGGCGAGTCTATGTGGCTCACCACGGCTAGGGTGGAAGTGTAGTTCCTCACGTCCCTTTGATTTTTCTAGAGGAGTTCCATGAGCTTCGTTTTCCTGTTCCTCCTTTTTGAGCCTGTTTGAGGTCAGGACTCTGGTTTTCATGCTCAGCACTGTATTGGGATGGAGTTGGTCAATTTAACCTCAGCTAACTCAACAGACTACACCTTATTTATGGAAAAACAAAAGCAGAAATGAACGCTGAATGTGATGTCATGATAAAGATCATAAGACATTGAGAATTGGGCAGGAAAATAAATACGTTTCATATACAGAAGAACAGATTGCTCTGATCTGGGCTCCTGTGGATGCAGCAGGTGCTTCTGCAGAGGCAGCGAGAATCATGACCACTAGAACCTCTCAGCTCGGGTTTGCAGGGTCCTGTCCATGGGAGGGTTCTAGTGGTCACTCTTGGAATTCCACATCCCGCTGATTACAATGGTCTCATCGGCAGCAAATGCTTACAGGTAGGTGTGGGATCCCTGAGGGAGAGGCACGTGGACCCCTTGCTTGTTCTCCGTGAGAACACAGGGGGCGAGGCCTGGGGGGCATTACCTCCTGGTTTCCAGGTAAAGCCCCGGCGGCTGTGCGGTGATCTGATGGGTGAACTCGGGGAGCAGAGGCAGTGGGGTCAAGAGGAGGTGCCCAGGGTGGGGTGTGTGTGAGAGAGACAGATGGGCAGAGACAGAGAGAGAGATTGAGAGACAAATAAGGAGAGATGAAGATCCAGAACCGCGTGTCTCCTGCTGGGTAACCTACCCTCCTCCTTCCTCTTTCCCAGATACCTCTCACCCCCTTCCCACGGAGAACGGCGCAGCAGGACCCTTAGGGAAACGTGTTCAAAATGCATGTTCCCTAACAGCCCTTTCCCCATTCCCATTTCAGCAGGTGTCGGGGGCCACGTCTTCTGCATTTTAAATCAGGGTCATTCTGAAGCCCAGGTGGAGCCCACACTTGGAGAAACACCCCGTGGATCCCAGGATGCATTGAATTCCTTCCTGTTAAGGAATCAGCTGGCAAGGGGCTTGAGTGTCACCCTTCCTGGTTCGTTAACCCTTGAGCTGAGTGTGGGACTGGAAGGTTCTAAGCACTGCAGAACCAAACAAATTCATCTTTGGCGGTGAGAGTCGTCCATGCTCTCTGCAGGGCTGGGACCCCCAGGCCATCGTGTGGTGCAAGCTCTGCCTCTGCACAGGCCCTGGGGGGCCGCACCAGTCACTACAAGCACCAGCCTGTGGCTGTGCCAAGCTGCACGGGGACAGCAGATCTTCCCTGACATCCTGCTGCATCCGTGGCCGGCAGGGCCATTTATCAACTCCCCACAGTAAACAAGGAAATGATACAATGTTGCCCGTCCCCCTTTAATGGCGGGACCTTAAGTGCACGGCGGGTCCCATATTCGTCATGCGATGGCAGCAGCATCTCCAGACCCTTCATCCCGAGGATCTCCCCTCCATTCCAGGGTCGCCGATTCTCCATGCATGTCGTTAGCCTTTACGTGCGCACAGTGTTTTCTCATTTTACCCTTCATGCAGTTGAGAGTCAAAAAGTAGATGACACTTGCTCCGGGCGTAGCTGAAAGGATGCAGGCGTGAGAGCTTCTCCTCCGATGAACAACCAGGCTAAGGATAAGCTGTTGTTGGAGGCCCCTCTGGTTCCAGGAGTGATGAACCACTGTGGGCGGCGCCATCTGAGTTCCATGGGAGAGCTGGGTGCTGCCCACAGCTGACCTCCACCCTCAGGGCCAGGAAGCCAAGTGCAGGACCCCTTCCAGGGAAAGAGCCTTAAATCTCCAGCACCCGCTTGCCTCCTTGCTTTCCCTCCCCTCTTCGCCCACACTTAAAAATAAAGATAGGAAAGAATTTCTTAGCCAAGTTTGAAACCAGCCTCATCTTTAAGGAGTAAAGTTATTTTCTCTTGGCAATGACTTCTTCCCATTTCTAAGAAGGAAAAAAAAATATTTAAACCATAAGAAAGACCCCAAACTTCCCCAGACATCAAATATCTGTTAAAAAACAAACATCATTTTGATAAGCTAAGTATATATGGACCAGAAACATGTGGCTTTGGTTTTCCTTAGAAAGCTTACTTTGAACCCCAAATATTTTTAGAAAATTTGAGGTGTTCAAATGCTGTGCATTTGGGAACACCCAGCCGTAATTTTAAGGGGATGGATTCAATACACATGTTTCTGATCTATTTACAATGATCAGAGTCAACTGCTCATTTTGAATAGCTTTTGATGTGCAGGCATCCCTCTGGGGCTTTAAAAACCATCCTGCAGTGTCTCTTCCCTCTGACAGCAGAAGGGTCTGTCTTCCCAGAGTTACACGACCACCTCGCCCCTCACTCTGCAGGTCACTTCAGGTCTTCAGCTCCTAAGTCTCAGGGAGTATCCGACTCAAAACAATGCCTTTCCCATGTTAGGAACATGTTGTCTTGGAAGGAGAAGTGAGGAAACATCAGGGCAGCTTGCTGTCACTGCTGACCCCTTAGGGGTGACCGTCCTCCATGGTTCAGGTACAGGAAGATGCTCTCTGGACGGTCCACTGGTGGATGGAATTTTGTCGACGTAACTTTCATTTTGGTGAGCAAGGAATCAGTGCTGCGGCCACATGCGATGGTCAAAGCAGCTCCTGTTGGGGTAGTTAGAACCTATCTCCCCATCGCGCAGCCTTGAGGATCTGCTTGCTGCCTTCAGGGTGCCCTCCCATCTGTGTATGAACCACATGCACATACGTAGGCAGAGTGAGAGAACGCGGTGGGTTTGACATGAGAACTCCCGGATACACTGTCATCTTGGGCCCCAATTAGGATAATCGTAATTCCTGACATTTGGTGAACAATTGCTGGCTGCCAGGCTCTGTGTGTAGTTTACGCGTGGTAACAGATTTAATCCCCCGACAATGCAGTGAGGGGGGAGTTACTCTTTGCTTAATTTTAGGGGCCGGGGAACTGGGGTAAGGGATCGCCCCAGAAGCCCAGGGTTCTCACCACGCTTGGCCTGCTGGAACAGTCTAGAACAGGAGAAGCTTCCAGGCTCCTTCCGTGCCTCCCCACCACCCGCCAGCTGTGCGGCTGCCTCTCTGAGGTTTTAGGGCTGTGGGAGCCCCTCTTTTGGAAATCGTCACATGATGCGTGCTGCCGTCTGGTAGAACTTCCCGGTTCCACCACGGACCTCTGTCACCCCCCAGATCCTCCTCTCGCCCCTGGGGATGGAGCCGCTCCATCCCAAAGCCAATGTATTTTAGAATCTGGTTGTCATTTTTCTGTCATCAGGAGGCGATGCTATTTTTTCTTAATGTCTTTTTATGCCCAAATAGGACAAGCTGGCATGTCATTTCCCACACTCTGACGGTGGGAAGCATACACTGGTTTTCCATGGATACAGCCATTTGTGTTCTGTGTAAACCAGGGTGCCTGTGGTTCTAAAGAATTTGGGTGCAATCCGTCCTCCTGGATCTCCTGGCTGCCTCCCCCCGAGAGCACAAATCCTGTCCTCCTCCTCCTCCATGCCCCCCACTCTCCGTCTCTTTGTCTCCCCAAACTTCTGGGGGCTCTTACACACCAGGAAGGGCATCCCTGAAGGGCCGCCGACTGGTTGCAAGGCCTGGTGGGGCCAGAGGGGTGCAGAAAGGCTGGAGGCATGAGTCCCTCCGTTCCCAGGATGGGGAGGTGATGGCACAGCCCACCCTGGAGATTGTCACCCACCCCCCATGACTGTAACTTACAATCTGTGATGTGAGGGATCCAGCAACCTTTCTAAACTGTACCTCAGTTTTAGGTGTTTATAGTTCAGGAAATGAAGTGTGCATGTCGTGTGTGTGTGTGTGTGTGTGCGTGTGCACGTGTGGAGGGGTGGCATGGGGAGGGTGCAGATTAGGAGAGAAGGGTCAGCCTTGCCAACAACACAGTCACTGAAACCCAGAAACTCTTCCTTGACCTCCATCATCTGGGGCGGAGCTGTGTTTACCTGGAGAACGTTTCACATCCCCAGCTTGATTTGTCTCATATTCATAGACTCGTGGACTCTATCAGGCACAAAAAGCCTCCATTTACAGGTAGAAGAATGGGTCCCACAAGGTGAAGTGAACTTTCTAAGGACCCGCAAGTGGATGGAGAGAAGGAAGGAGATTCCAGTGAGGGGACCACGGTGGCCAGTGTGAGCCCACCCTGAGCCTTGTCCTGGAGGATGCTGAGAGGGGAAGAAGCAGGAGGTAATGCAGAGGTGGAGAGCAGGGGGCGTGGGGACCTGGGTGCAGGCTGCTGCCTTCAGGCCACAGGGCTTCGCACGCTCACTCCAGGTTCGGCTTCTGCCCCAAACGGATGGCCTCCTCCTCCTCCTTTCTGAGGTCGGCCTTTGTCTCGGAGCTCTGGAGTAGCCCGGCCGGTGGTCCTCGCTGCAGCTGGGAGGGTGCCAGCGCGGCTGCGTGTCTGGGCTCCCGGCCTCCCCACCCCGCCTCCTGGCCTGGCCTCGAGGCTGCTGTTACAACCATCACCAGGGGCCGGATTCAGGCAATACGGTCTTGCTGCTCTTTGCATGGGAGCGGCTCCACTCCCCTAAAATAGCAAGACTCTAGGAGATTCTCACTCAGAGAGAAGTTACAGGGATCTGCTGAAATTCACCAGCTAAGAGCAATGACTTTGTTTCTGGATCGATCCCAGGCTTCCTGTCTACGTGTGTCCCATGCGCTCCCTCCTGCAAGAGAAGCTTGTGCCTGGCCTTCAGCGGCCTCGCTTTCCCTCTGGACTGAGACCTTCTAAGGGGAGGGGGCCTCCCTGCAGAGCGACCCCTCCCCGTAAGAAGTGGACCCTGACGGTGATGCAGCTACCCGCCTCATCACATCGAGTTGTACGTTGTGCCGAACGGCTTAAGAAGGACGTTCAAGAGCTACCGCGACTTCAGCCACTTCACTTAAATAACACTTAATTTTGGTGGGGGGGGGGGGGTGTCGGTGGCCAGGAAGGGGATTGGAATGTTCCAGCAGCCAGTTCCAAGGTACTGAAAGGAGACCCTGAGGCAGGCGGCTCCCGCGGGTGCCCCGGGGGCTAGGAGGTTGAGCTCGCGGAGAGGTGTGTGCTGTTGGCGCGTTAAGGACCTCCTTCCCGAGGACGTTTCCTCATCACAGCGTCTGTCTTTAGAACGGGCCACAGGCCGTGCATGCACCGTGCACCCACTTCATGACGTCCTCCCCCTAGTATTTGGCTTTCTGGGTCGGTGGCAGAAGAATGCTGGGGGTGTCCCTGCGTCTTAAATACCAGCCCAGGGTTCTGGGGACCGTGCTGGCTGATTTCCTTCCAGGAGGACTGAGTCCTGCCGTTTTCAGCAGATGTGGCACATTCTATGGTAACTTTCCAAGAGCCTGTGGCGGTTGGCCTTGTTTCTGCTCCGGGGACAGGAAACACACATTAAATGCAATTTGTTACTTGCCTTTCTCCTCTTAGTCCATCAAGAGAGCATTAACCGGCGAGAGGGTGCCGTTCCCCAGGGCCTGGGAGGGGGTCTTGCGGGAATTCATGGAGATAGCGGCATTCCTGTGCATTTTGGGGATTGTCCCCTCTCTGTATCAGATGAAATGCTTCAAAAATAAGCACAACTGGAGACTCTGTTCTGCCAAGTTTGGTTTCAGATCCCTCTGGTTAATGCCATCGGTGAGAACAATTAACCTCTGTATATTTCGGGATACAGGCAGGACCTTGTGGAAATCTTATTTAATTATGTGCTATATTAATGTTATATTGATTATGTTATTGCCTGTAAATCCAGTTGCTTAATAAAGCTACAGTCATTTTGCAATAAAGTTGTGTTTGCAATCAATTAATGGGTGTCTGGGGGCAGACAGCTATGTGCAGGGGCTGTTGGCGCTAAGAAAAATCGTCCCAGGGCTGAAAACCAGAGGGGCCAGCAGAGAACATCAGTTATTTATGTATACATAGGAATGTATGTAAGTATATGTACATAATTGGGTTAAGTCAAAGGAAAAGCATATACCCCAGGGCACTTATTTTTAGCACATGGATCTGGAGAGTTATGAACGGCTGTCTGTATGGTCGAGCTCTCAACGGCACTGAGGCAGCATCTGTACGTGGGGCAGGATAATGTTTGATTTTAAAAATACAAGTAAATGATAACCGCCAATATTGAGACCATGTGAAGGCAGGGGAACAAAGCATACTTTCATTGTTAATCATGCTGACATCCAAGTCGGAGGAGCACATCTCCCCATTCGGAGGAAATGCCATCACCCCTCTGAAGATCACATCTGCCACTAATACCATTCGGCATGTGGTCCGACTTTTATCTCTCTACCAAAATTTCATGTCATGATTTTTACATCTGATGCTAAATTCAGGTCACTACAAAATAAGTACAACTATTTATTTCTTTCTCGTCCTTTGTGATGTGTCCAAGATGTGTGTCCTCATAACAAAATATGAACTGAATATTGAAGTTTTATGAGTATTTTTTTAATAATACACCATAGCAAATAGAAACTTAGCCATTCCTCAATTCAGATAGATAATTGATCCTTCCCATAAATGACAGTGCTGTGTCAATCACATAATGATGCTTAAGTAATCTTATTTGGGGCAGGCTGACAGTTCTGTCATGGTGACATGCCTTTGACCATAAGGGTGATGTCTAAGAGCGTGTAATCTTGTGAAGAAAAATGTGATATTACAAGGAAGGGCATGTCAGTGACCAGCCTTCTAACTGTCACAGGAGGACCCCAAGGACCCAAGTTTTGGATGACTAAGGCTCCCTGACTCCAGCTTTGGCTCTTGTCAGTGGCAAATAACTTTAAACCACAAAGTGGGACCTCCTGATGCATCTTTCTATGCTCTCATCTGTGCCCCGTGGGCTCGTTTGCCCGAAGACCCTTAACTCTGAAAGCTTGGCCCACAACCATCTCAACTGCAGACAGAGGCCATCCCCAGGGGCTCTGTGGGGGTGTCCAGGTTGGATGGTTTCTCAGTCTCCAAATTTCCTTGCTTTGTCATGGTCTGTATCCCAGATAGCAGTTGACTGCTGAGTTCCCAAACGTCCTTATTGGAGAATGAACGTTCCACGTTAAATCAAACTCACATCTCCTAGGGTGCTGTCCTTTCAGCTCTGAGGACCACTTGGTGACAGCCAGAGGGCACTTCGAGGTGTGACAAGACGGAAGGAAGGTGCCCTCTCCCTGTGCCCTTCCATGGGCAACACAATCCCATCAGGCATCTGAGTTGGGCTTCGGCCCAGAGTGGTAAGAGGGAGGTGGCATTTGGACTTTATCCTTGGGATCATCTCCAACAAGATGTTTAGCTCACAGGGAACCAAATGTCAATTTCATCAGGATGCTTCCAGACACAAGACCTTCTGCAGACTCGAGCTGCGACCTTAGTTCCAGCCACACCCGGACCTCACCTCACCTGTTGGGAGCCAGCACTCTCTTCCCACTCTTTCTACCTCAACAGATGTGCTGTTTGGATGTGTGAAAGGGTCACTGGTGGGGCTTTGTGGTTCTGTGGAAGACGCTGAGATGTTGAAGACGCACTGCTGTTGAGTTTGAAAGAGGAAGATGCTGATCTAAAGTAAACGAGTGTGATATCTGAATATTCAGTGGCTCCCAGATGTTAGAGTTGAAAAAGGAACAGAAATCTTATCATCAGATCTAACAGACTTAGTCTTCTGCTCAAGGGCACACCCTCCATGACTGCAGTGTGCACACCCCAGGGGTCCTCCTGGCCCCTCTGTGGAGAGCAAGCTCTTCCTGGTCCCCCACCTCCATCCCCGGGAAGATGTTGGCGGCCTCATTCATCTTAACGTGAATTAGAACCAGCTCTAGTATTGTTAAAGACTGAATTGGGTTTTTATATCTCTTGGGGGAAACTGTGGGAAGAAGACAATCGGGGAGTTGGGGGGGCGAGTGTGCACAAGATGACTTGGGGAGCAGAGGCGGAAACCTTGCCGGGCAGAGGCCGAGCCCGTGTCTCCCCAGTTAGAGAGGCTGGTGCACAGGAAGACAGCACAACAACCAGAGTCGTGGCGTCCGCTGTGCTGAGAGCGAGTGATCAGGCCAGGCCCCTGCCGGCCACCTCGGTCTGTTATCACCAAGGCCAGAGTCTTGCACAAAACCATCTGCAATCCTAAAAAGGCAGAGGCAGATCAGCACCTGTCCCTCCTCAGGAAGCCCATGGGGAGGTGCTCTGGTCACCACCACGTACAGCAAAAAGGGAGACAAGTCGATCCCATAGCTGGGCTGAGAACCTGGGAGCTGCCCCCGTCTCACAAAATGCAAACAACTGCATTGCAATCACAGGAAGGTACAAAATGTGTCTACACCTGTCCACACCAAGCAACCCATCATAGAAGGAAGCAAGGACCAACAAAGGAAAGCCTAGACACTCAGAAAGCCAGCAAGCTCATCTTTAAGGGGGCTGGTATGAGGTGGGTGTGTTTACCTGGACTGGCCGAGGGGTGTCTGGCATCCTCAGCCAGCAGCCTGAGCCCTGTGCACTTTGGTGAGCTCAGCAGGATCCCATTTGCTTGAAATCGGGCACTGGGATTCCTGGCGTCCTCTGTCATGGAAATGTGAACTTCCAGGGGGCCTGGAGATGACCCCACTCACAGGAGCAACCTGGCGTCCATCGTTGAGGGGTGTGAGCCCGTGGGAACACGACTCTGGGGGGCACCCCAGCACTTCCGAGTTGGAAAAGTGTTGTCCATCATGGAACCAGCCACGGGATGAACTCACGTGAAAGGAGGTCTTCATGACCTGTCTGTGAACAGCCCACGGGCCAACGGGCTGAGCCCACACTGGTTACCAGACTTCCGGGCTGGACAGAGAGACACACGCTGCCTTCTGGGGCTTTTTTCATGATGGCCCAAATGACATGATCCTGGGGAAAGAGACCCCATTTTTACTTTTTGCATTGATGTTAAAAATTGCTTAATTTGGAGGGTTGTTTTAAAAGCCTAACTATAAATGTTTTAATGACTAACTTATAAATGCCTAATACGATAGATTGGCAATCATAACCATGGACTTAATAGGATGGAGCGGAAATGCTCTACTGTCCCTAAGAGAAAGGAAATGCTGAACCTCCACTCCGACCCCGATATCCGGGTCACGGGCATCACAGGGACAGATTCTGTGCAATGAACCCCTGATTTCGTCACTGTTAAGACCTGGAGGAGCAGCTGGGGTCTGAAGAACAAGTTCTGTTGTCTCCAAGCAACTGACCTGTCTAAACGAGTGACGAGCCACTGGCCTCCAAGCATTCATCAAGGTGACTCTGTCTTTGCCCTCCCGTCCGGACCTCGGGCTCTGCCTGTTGGCTCCGCTCTGAGTCCTGCAGAATGGCCTTTCCCCCAAGGCAAGAACACTAAGTTTGACTTTCAACCCTAGAGTGATCCAGGGACATTTACCCGTTTACGTTAAAGAAGAAAAAGGACATAAGAGTACGAAGCGTAAGAAGTAGAGTATATGGAAGTATAAGGGGAGACAAGAAGCGTGTAAGGACATTCTTCAGAGTTTCAGGGAAAGATCTCTGTTCACCACATTATTCATGAGAGTGAAACCTGGAATCAAATTAAAGGTCTCAAAGGAGAAGATTAATTAACCACCGCATGGAAAAATATACACACAATATACAAGCCTTAAAAAGCATGTTTCACCTAAAAAAATGATACAAATGAATTTATTTACAAAACAAAAATAAACTCACAGACAGAGAAAACAATCTTATGATTACCAGAGGGGAAAGAGGGGGGAGGGAGGGATACATTTAGGAGACTGGGATTAACATATATACACTACTATATATAAAATAGGTATACAACAAGAACCTACTGCACAGTAGGGAACTATACTCAATATCTGTACTAACCTATAAGGGAAAATAATTTGAAAAAGAATATATATATGTATAACTAAATCACTTTGATGTACACTTGAAACTAACACAACATTGTAAATTAAATATATTTCAATAAAAATATTAAAAAGCAAATTTCAAAAAAAGTTTAAGGATATGAATATGTTTATATCTTAATGCTAAGTGACAAAAGAAGGATACTGCCTGATTTCATCCCAACCCTGGAAAAATATAAATATAGCCATATTTCTGTACTTATCCACATATACACTAAAAAAGATCCTGGAGAAAAATCCACAAAAATGTTAATTGTGCCTTCCCTATTAAATGGCAAGATACTGTTGACTTATGTTTCTTTTTTACACTAATATGAATTTCTGACTTTTTTTAGTGAGAAAGAAAAGTTTTGTAATGAAAAAATGTAATAATGCAAATATTTTTGAATACATTCCACTTCAAGTTATAAAATTAATTAAACTATGTCTTTGTGAGACATAGATATTCTGGGCTTGTACCCAGAATGCCCTTTAAAATCAGACCTGAGTTCTGCGGTGAGTGTCCCAGCCATGAATGCAGGTGCAGAAAGAACACATGGAGACCACGTATAGATCACGTGAGGATGCGTCAAGGACAGGTAGCACCTCTCATGAGATTCTGGGAAAGTAAAAATAAAGAGCTTCATATTTCAAGTGCTACTTGGTGGTGAAAACCCATCTCCTATAAACATACTTAGACCTGAAGATGTGCGTCCTGAGGGGCCAACATATATGGACCCCACTGAAGGCATGTCTTGTAGATGGACCTTTGTCCACCTGTAGTGGAATCCTCCCAGTGAAAATGGCTGGTCTTCACTGTCCCCAAACCCGAAATGTGTCAGTGGGCTTATGTCTCAGATAAAAGCCCCCAATGACATTCCTCAGTTCCTAAAATTAAAATTTCAAAAATTAATGTTTTGGCTATGAAATGAATTTTTAAAAGGAGTTGTAGTAAAAGGCTAAGAGGCACAGAATTGCCAGGCAGCTTGGGGGAAGTCTTCCTGCCCTTTATGTATACAACGGGTCCCTGTTGCCTTTAGGCACGAGCACCAGGCATCCCATTAATGTCTATGAAACCATCATGGCGGCTCCACAAACATGACAGATGGTCCTGGACTGGGCAGTAACTCCATAGGGCAAAAGACACACCACCACTGACTACTTTAGGACATCACGTTTGATGATAAGTTAATTATAATTTCCTTTTTTAAAAATGTATCTTTTTTACTTCTCCCTCATCGCATTCATTCTGGATCCTCTGTGTGATTCGTCTAATTATTGGCACATGTGACTATTTTACACTCAACAATAACAACAAAAAATGGGCTGAAAGATAGAAAGTACACTGCCATGGGGTTTTGGAGCCCAGGTGGTGGTGTGGCTTTTGTCTGCACTAAGCCAGGCAACCTGGGGTGATCACTCACCCACTCTGTGATGTCTTAGATAGGACAAGACCATGGATATCACTTAGTACCATGGAGTTGAACTTGTTTTTCTTTTTTACAAGTACAAAGCACAGACTAACCCATGGCACAAAAATAAAAATGCATGCAGTGCACACTGACGTGTATGCTCACACTCACATTTATGACTCAAAAAGGCTTCATGAAAATACACTTACCACAGCCTGTGCAACGCACTATTTTCCATCCTCTTCTAGTTTTAGATGCTGGTTTCAGCCAACTCAGATTGTGCCATGATCTGCATCCTGGCAAACACCGATGCCTTTACCTCCCAACATGTAAAATGAGGTTAGAGAAAAGCCTCAGTGAGCACACCAGTTAGCACGTTTTCTGCTACAGGGAGATGTTCAACCAGAAGATAAGCTGAGATGCTAGAGACGTTTACTCCTCCTGGTACAGTCCCCTAGCAACCGGGGCCTCCAGCTGCCTGCTCAGCCTCCAGGTTGGGTGGAAGGAGAGGAGATGTCCCCTCAAAGTCACAGGAAGCCTTGGAATTTCCAGGGATCCCACGCCTGTGATGTCACCCTTCAAGGAAGACGGATGCTCTCTCCTGACGTCTGGAGTTTTGATAAGCAAGGCCCAGGACAGGTAGGTCCAAGCTGGCCCAGACTGGACCTGAGTTGTGGGGAGGTTGTCATACAGACCACAAGGCCAGCATCTTGTTTTTGAGCTCCTGGGAGCGTCCAGAGGGCTCTGTGTACCTGTAGGGAGTGAGTGTCATTGGTGGGGCAGGTGGGACAGGCGGAGGGGGTGAGACCCAGTGTCTGCCCTCCGTTCCCTTTATCTGTCTGATCCCACAAGGCTGGTGGGATTAGGCATCTTCAGGACAGTCAGCAAGAGTTCAGATCTATTATGATCCTACTTACACCTGGAAATCTAGCCACCCTACCAGAGACGTGTGTGGGGCAAGAAAGGACGCCCTTGGGGTTGTGGCTGCTGTGTGGGACCCCCAAGGCCCAGGGTGGCCACCGTGAGCCACTGATGACGTGTGGGAGCACAGCCGGTGCGTATTCCTCGTGGATCCGCGCTCCACTGACGCGGCCACTTCACCCTCCTCTCTCCTGAAGCCTCAACACCCGTCATCCCCCCAACCACCTGAGTCAGGCAAGAACCCCCTCAGCCTCCCAACCCAAGCCTGGGACCTCCAGTCGGTTCCCAGGGACCTGTCCCTTCCTGGGAGGAGGAGGAAGCGTCCTTGAGCAAAGGATGGGTGGATGCTGCCTTCCTCCTGGGGCTCCTGCGCTGCCTTCTATCTAAAGACTCTTGGCTTTTCCACCAGCGGCTTTTCTTCTCTGTGTTATCAGGTTTATTTGTGTTCTCTCTCTCCTGGATGATTTTCATCTGCATGCAGATGTGTTCTGATGTCTCCCTTCTGAAACTACAATAAATACCTTGTTGTCTTGATCAACTGTGTCTACATTCGAAACATCTTCCAAAAAATGATGTCACTCAGTGTTTACTTTGCCACCTCCATCCTCTGTCCTGAGTCCCCCAGAATGCGGCTGTGTCCCTCCCCTCTCCGCCTGGCCTGCTCCCTCCCAGCTCACCGCATCCTCCGGTTTTGAAAATCCAACCGCTGGTGGTCCCTTTCTTTGCCCTTTTCTTCAGTCTCTCTGCACACGGGCCCAGACCACCTCCCGACTGCTTGTAGCTGGAAAGCACTATCCCCTTTGGCTCTGGAATTGCTTACTTTCCTGTTGGCCATCTCTTTCCAGTTATTTCCACTGGCTCCTCCTGACTGTGGATTCTGGCACAATTCGTGGATCATCTTCCTGTCTCATGACACCTCCCCAGGTGACCTCGTCCACTTGATGACTATAAATTGCATCAGTGTGCAGATGACTCCAGGTATCTGCCCTGTCGCCTGGCCTCCACATATCTGCCTATTGCCCTCTGCAGGGCTCCACGTGGGGTGTCTAGTGGGTGTTCCAAACCCGGAGCGTCCAAAGGGAATCACTGATCTCCTCTGTCTCAAACGGCCCCACACCCTGTCTCCCCTCTGAAATGAACAGGACACCATCTCCCAGGTGCTCAGCTAAAACCCAAGGGGCTCTCTTTTCTTCACCCTGTCACCTGTCTGTCAGCATGTCCTGCTGACCCTACTTCCAACCTCTTTCCCGGATCCCACTTTTGGCCCTTTGCTCACCCACTTCTGGCCCTTTGCTTACCCTGGTCCTATCCACCATCGATTCTTACCTGGATCACTGGAAAAGGCATCTGACCTCCTGTCTGGCTACTGGATGTTAAAGGCTGCCAGGCAGAGCTTTTAAAAATGTAAGTCATATCACCTTATTCCCATCTTCGTGAGCTCCCAATGGCTTCACTTGCCAAAAACTAAATAAAACAAAACAACAGACACACACACACTTTTCACCCTGGTTTACAAGACAGAGCATAAAGTGTTGATCTCATAAGTGGGAGAAAAGCCAACTGTTTACAGCAATAGCTTGCTCAAGCCATCACCTCAGTCTTGTGTACAGTAATTAATAACAGATATATTTGAACAGTTCGGTTCCCGACTCGCAGGAAGCGTTACAGTCACTTTACCTGAGTCATCACAACTGCCGTACGGAGTAGGTGCCATTCTTATTCCCGCTCCACAGACGAGGATGAGGAAACCGAGTGAAGGCAGATTAAGTGACTTGCACAGGTGGTCCGTGTAGAGGTGGTGGGATTCAGTGTTGAACCCACTGCAGCTCAGGGTCCCGGGGAGTGGACGCTGACCTGGAGATGGAGGTGCAGGAAGTGCTCTACAGAGGAACATCCGTGCAGGGGAAGGGGGTAGCCAGCCTCCAGGAGCTCGCAAGGATGCTCGCAGGGGTGCGGTGAGGGGTCTCGGCTTTGTCCCCTCACTCAGCCAGCCATGGGATCCCCAGAAGGGGTGTGACCTGGGTGACATGCTCTCCAGCCAGGCGATCCCCCGAGAGGCGGGGGCCGAGGCGGTCTGCGGGACTCAGTGACCGGGGGGACGTCCTCCCGTCCTCCTGGGGCATCTGAGCGGCATCACTGAGTCCACCAGGGATCCCAGGCTGTGGGCCGCAGAGCCTTCCGTGACCCTGTGCTGAGCACACAGGCTCCTTTCAGTGCAGCGTTAGCAGAGAAAGTGCCTGCAGCCGGCACAGGCTCCGCTCAGGGGCAGCGGGGCCGCCCCCAGCTCGCTCTGCACAGGCTTGGCATCTGTTTGATAGAGTCATAACCCTTTTCTCCAGAACTGCCTGCCTGGCGCTCACGCTGTCTTGCATTATTAACAGAAACAACTCCATTTTTTTCCTGGGGAAATTTAAGGATTAATAAGGAGAGTTGAAAGGCATGATTAGGTCGTTGGGTAAAGCAACCTTTGCCGGGGGAAATGGGTCCTTCTGCTGATGAGGTGGATTTGAGTTTCCTGTGGACATGCCCAAGGCCCTTTCTGTCCGGCTTTCATGGTGAGTTGTGTTATCTGAGTCCAGAGAAGGGAAGAAGATGGCTCAAGAGGTTAAAAGGAGCAGAGGGAAAAATTGATTTTTCCATCCAAAATGTCATTGTTCATTGATAACAGACAGCGGTAAGATTCTAAAGGCTCAAGCGCTGTGTCCACTGCGGTCAACCGGAAATTGTGTAGCTTCTTTGTCTAATGAAAAGGTCAGGATTAATTAGCTAGCTAAACAAATTTTTATGAAATTGGCTTCTCTGTAGCTACAAATGGATAACTGTAGCAGCTTACCATTACAGCCTTGGCATAAACCAAACATAAATAAATGGAAAGCTAGAGCTGCAGAGCAGTTTTGAATGTAGACAACTATTTGACCAGTGAGTGAATAAGGCCCATTGCCTTTGTGATGATGGTGTTTGATACTCAGGCGGGTGATGGGAGCTTTTCTCACATTTCCTGGTTCTCAGGCTCTTTTGAGGAAGTGGGTGGTCCATCTTGGAGTATTCTGGAATTCCCAGGCTGGGGCCCAGAGAGGGCTTATGGTTAGAAGTAGGACTTGGTGTTGTGTCTTGAAGCTGTGTTTACATGGCAAGAATGTTGTTTTATTTATTTTTATTTGGGATTTGGGGGGAAGTTGATGGAGATTTGAGAGACGAAAGTCTCCCTCCCTCTGCTCCTTGCTGCTGCCCT
The DNA here is from genome assembly GCF_028023285.1 of Balaenoptera ricei. Classification (NCBI taxonomy): domain Eukaryota; kingdom Metazoa; phylum Chordata; class Mammalia; order Artiodactyla; family Balaenopteridae; genus Balaenoptera; species Balaenoptera ricei. Next base: position 2,415,121 of record NC_082641.1, read on the forward strand.
GGAGATGGGCATCTCCAAACTCCAGAGGTTTTATTGGTACTTATGGGCTGTTGGCTTAGAGAGGGCACCTCCAGGGATCAACCCATGCTTCTCCCGGTCTCTCCTCAATGTCTCACCAAAAACCTGGTGTGAGTAGCTTGGAAGTTGACCAACCTCCTTTATCCTTTTCCTGGTTTTATTGAGATATAATTGTCATAAGGAGCCTCCTTTGGACTCTTAAAAGCTTGACCTTCAAGGCCCTCCTTTGTCATTCTCAGGTATGTCATTCTGGGACAGGGCTGGGCTTTGTGGACCCTTCCTACGTTTTCTTGTTCTGACATCCACCTTCACTTGGACTGTTTCTGAGACAGTGCTAAAAAACTCTCTGTCCAAAAATAATGATTTCTTTCTCAGCTAAATAACTCAATTTTTTCTCTGAAATGTGCCTTAATATTGCCAAAAAGTAACCCTGAGTTGTATTTCTGATAAAGCTTATTTTCTGGAAATAGTTTCACCCTGAATGGACTAACACATTCACACAGATTCGCATGTTCCAGCTCCCCTTGCCTTTGTAGCTCGCTCCCTTTTCCCTGGGGAGACTGAGGCTCTGTCCATGGGGTGAGTCCACACCCGCAGCATGTGGAATGTGCAGATGCCTGACGGGCACTTGCCAAATGATGGTGTAGGAGTCATAGGCACACCTTGTGCAAGGAGCTGGTTCATCCAGAGTCTTTCAGAGCCTGTAAGGAGCAAGGTTTTCTGAAAAGCTCTGTAAGCTACCCCAAGTGGAAGCAATCAGAAAACAATCAGTCACAGCTGAAAACTGGCTATGAACTTGGCTTCTCCTGAAAACCAATGCATTCAGCCTAATGTCAATATTTGAAGCACACATTTTGCTCTGGTTTATCTCCTTATTTCCCATCTATTTCTAAAACTGGTCTGAGATGCCTACAGTAAAGGTATGTACCGAAAGTTTAATGCATTATGTAAATAAAATCAGGAACAGGGGAAGTAGAAGTCAATGCACCCCAGCACCAAGGTTTAATACAGGTACAGGTGACTGAACACAAAATCGGGAGAAAAAGAGGAAACCTGACGTAGAACCCACGCATTCAACTAACTTTTAAATTCTGTTAAGTCCCAGACTCCAGATAAGGTGATGGGGATGGAAAGTCAAAAAAATCTCATTTGTCTGGGATTCATCCTGGATTGTACCCGTTTCCCCAAAAGGCAAATCTGACTTTACTTAACCACACGGATGAGTTATTGTGGAGACCATAGAATTCTACCCTGTAGGTCAGGGAAGGTATTTTTTTCCCTAGCATTTTAGAACAGGTAATCCTCATCACCTGGGCCATGGAAAAACCCCAGCAGGGCACCCGCTGAGCATGTGGTTGTGAGTGATGAGGCCCCTGGGATGTACGTCACTTTTTCCTGGAATGTGTACACAGATGCCGGAGAACACTCTCTCTGTGTAGGACACATAACGCTGTTTGTATAATTAAAGTAATTATGAAAGACCTAATGTAAAGTGTGGACTCTGGGTGATAATGCCTTGTCCATATAGACTCATGGATTGTAACACACGCACCCCTCTGGCGGGGTGTTGATGGCTGGAAGGCTGTGCCTGAGTGGGGAGGGGTATAGGGAACTCCCTGCACTGCCACTCAAGTCTAGTGTGAACCTAAAACGGCTCTAAAAACATAAAGTCTATTCGAATATAAGCAGCAACGACAACACTATTATTTTTATTGAAGTATAATTGATTTACAATGTCGTGTTAGTTTTGGTGTACAGCAAAGTGATTCAGTTATACATACATATATATATATTCTTTTTCAGATTCTTTTCCCTTATAGGTTATTACAAGATATTGAGTATAGTTCCCTGTGCTATACAGTAGGTCCTTGTTGTTTATCTATTTTATACATAGTAGTGTGTGTGTTAATCCCAACCTCCTGATTTATCCCTCCCCTCCTTTCCCCTTTGGTGACCATGTTTGTTTTCTATGTCTGTGGGTCTATTTTTGTTTTGTATATAAGTTCATTTGTAACAACACTATTTCTAAAACCAAGATGTCCCCTACCGTGAGCTCTGGTCCAAAGTCTAGATCCTCGCTGGACCCCCTTCCCCTGTGCCTTGTCTGTGCTGCCCCATCAGTTTTGCTCTCAGCTATTGAACCTCACATCTTTCCATCACGTGTCAAAATAAATACATCCTCTCAGTCACAGAACACCTTTATCATCCCTCATTGCCCGCAGACTTCACAGGAGCTGATACCTTTAGTCTCCATGAGAAAAAAGAAGGCTGTGATCTCCATATTGCCACACTTTTATTTACCTTATCTGTAATATAATTAACAGATGACTGAGCAGAGATCAAGGTGCTTTCAAAGAGAAGGAGACAGCTTCGTATGAAACTTGCTCTTGTGAATCAGTCCAGGACTCCATCAAAGCCTGTGTGATAATTTCATGTAAATCCTGGTGTTCCAAATCTGTATCTTTTAACCTGTACATACCATTTTTAACACACTACCTTTCAAAGATACTGAAGCCTGCTCTAATTTGTATTACAGAATTATAATCGGCAAGCTGCACATCATACCAATTTCTTAAAATTAAAATGGAAGCTCATTACAAAGACATTCACAGAGGTCTCATGTAGTCGTCACAAAAGGGCTATGATGGGGAGAAACCACATTCTCAAGTTAAAACCTTCTGGCTTCCTGCAGTCAGCTCTCACCGTGGATAATTGGATTCTGAAAACGCCTCTTGGCAGGATTTGGCGGTCCTGTAGCATCTTGGGTTGTCCCACCAATGACATTAACAATCACAACTCATTCCCATTTGAACCTCCAGTATATTTGTTTACAATTCTCCTTTGTTTAATTTGAGCAAATAAAACACTTTTTTTTACAAATTTTGCTTTCATAAATATTACTGTTTCTCTCATGGGTCCACCTCATGGGCTTTCCTGATCATTCATTCACTAGTGTCATTGTGTTTTGGTGCCATAAAAAGTGAGCCAGAGGGACCTTTATCCTGACTCTTCTTCTGTCTTCGAGAGAAAATTGAGGTGTGGTTAGAGAGAGGATTGATCAGCTGTGAAGGAGAAACATACAGCCTCACGCTCCTGGGGGATGCACGGCAGTTGTGGCCACGTGGGGCTTATGGACTCTAGTCTTCCTCCTACTGGCTTGGAGGGTGGATGGGGGTGAAGGTCAGGAACTGCTAACTCCCTCTCGTGTGGGCGCCCCGGGGCGGCTCTGACAAAGCACCACAAACTTGGTGACTTACACAGCAGCCATATCTGCTCTCAGCTCTGGAGGCCAGAAGTCCAAAATCAAGGTGTCATGGGACCTTTCTCCCTCCAGGCTCCAGCAGAGGGTCCCTCCTGCCTCTTCCAGCTCCCGGGGGCTCCGGGCGTTCCTGGGCTTCTGGCCACCTCCTTCCCGTCTCTGCCTCCATCTTTACTTGGCTTTCCCCTGTGTGTCTGACACTTAAATCTCCCTCTGACTCACTCTTATAAGGACACCTGTCATTGGATTTAGGGCTAACCTAAGTGCACGATGATCTCATCTGGAGATCTTCAACTTAATTACTTCTCCATAGACACTTTTTCCAAATGACTCACGCTTACAGGTTCTGGGGGTCGGGGCTTGAACATATCAATATCTTACTATCTTACTATTCAACCCACTGCACTTGGAGAGTCCTCTTTAGAATGTGAGGATGACTTCCCCCTGTTGTCTGCATCTCTGGGGCCCTAGGGGAAGTTCTCAGACAAGGGGAAATTCACACCTAGCATCCTGGTGCATGGCGACTTTTCACGCCATCCTCACCACAACTCCAGAATGCCCTAATGCAGAGATTGTCACTACCACTGTGTGGGAACAGCAAGGTGCAGAGTGGAACAGTCACCTGAGCACACACAGGACTCAATGGGGATGGAGAGGACTTGTCAGAAGCCCACTTGCTGAGTCATTTTGCTCATAAGACCTCAGGACTTTAACTGGCATCCAAGGCCATCCTTGGGTGCTGGGTGGATTTTCCCTACAGACCTAGGGCCTCCTCTTTCTGCTTCACTCCCCTCCCTGCTTCAAGCTGCCTGTCCAGCCCCAGGACAGTCTATATCTGCCATACGAGTCTGATGATGTCATTTGCACTGAGGTACAATGGAAGGTGACCCTTTCCGAGTTGTTTGCTCTATAGACAAAGATATGAAGCTCTAATTGTGGAGTTTCATGTGTCACTGATTCATATCATTTTTGGCAAAGATCTTCCTTTTCCTGGTGCCCCCTTTCCTACCCTCCTCACTGGGTACCACTGTGAAAGGTAGCAGCTCTCAGACTTGATCCAAAGAAGAACCACCTTGGAAACTTGTTTAAGTGCAGAATTCTGGGCCTCCCCCCACAGAGACTCTGGTCTGTAGGTGTGCCATTTGGGCTGGGATTCCACACTTTATTTATTTATTTATTTTAATTAAAACAAATTTTTTTACTGAAGTACAGTTGATTTACAATGTTTCAGGTATACAGCAAAGTGATTCAGGTATACATACACATATATGTGTCTATATGTACACACATATATATTCTTTTTAAGATTCTTTTCCATTATAAGTGATTACAAGATATTGAATATAGTTCTCTTTGCTATATAGTAGCTCCTTAATGTTTATTTTATATATAGCAATATGTATCTATTAATCCCAAATTCCTAATTTATCCCTCCCCCCCTTTCCCCTTTATAACCGTAAGTTTGTTTTCTGTGTCTGTGAGTCTATTTCTCTTTTGTAAATAAGTTAATCTGTATCAATATTTTAGATGTCACATATAATTGATATCATACGATATTTGTTTTTCTCTGTCTGACTTACTTCACTTAGTATGATCATCTCTAGGATCATCCATGTTGCTGCAAATGGCAAAATTTCATTCTTTTTTATGGCTGAGTAATATTTCATTGTATATATGTGCCATATCTTCTTTATCCATTCATCTGTAGATGGACACTTAGGTTGCTTCTGTGTCTTGGCTATTGTCAGTAGTGCTGCTATGAATATTGGGGTGCATGTATCTTTTTGAATTAATTTTCCTCTTTTCTGGATATATGCCCAGAAGTGGGATTGCTGGATCATATGGTAACTAGTTTTAGTCTTATAAGAATCCTCCATACTGTTCTCCATAGTGGCTGTATCGATTTCCATTTCCACCAACAGTATAGGGAGGGTTCCCTTTTTCTCCATACCCTCTCCAGCGTTTATTATTTGTAGACTTTTTGATGATGGCCATTCTGACTGGTGTGAGGTGATCCCTCACTGTAGTTTTGATTTGCATTTCTCTGATAATTAGGGATGCTGAGCATCTTCTCATGTGACTGTTGGCCCTGGAATCCACACTTTAGATGCCTCCCAGCTGAGGAGTGTGAGTAGGGGTGGGAGGGGGCTGGGGGACTGGGGACTCTGCTTGCACCAGCTTGCCTGGGGAACACCCTTACAGCCTGGCCTGGGTGGCCAGGGTCTAGGGCAGGGCGGGAGATCCAGGAGGGCTGAGTCCTGCCCTGTTGTGCCCTGATGGTGGGGACCCCTGTACTCTGGGGGGCTAGAGAGGAAAACGAGGGCCCTGGCCCTGGAGGAAGGGCTGCCTCAGAGGGGCCGTTCCTAACCTCAGCCCCATCTTCAACAACCGATGAGGAAGAGCCAAAAGGAAGGAAGAAAATAAGGAGCAGCGGTTCTGCCTCTGGGGGGCGGGTCTGGAGGCTCCACACCCTCAGAACCAAGGGCAGTGCCCGAGGGGGACGGGGGACCTGCATCAGTGGCCTCTCAATGGACAGAGGCTTCTCCCTGCCCCCCATCCCCCCACCCTGTCCCTGGGTTCCCTCGCATGCAGCTCTGACCCAGTGCTTGTGGAACCCAAAAAAGTGAACGGGAGAGAGGGAAAAGGAAGTGAGCAAACACTTGGCCCTTCCCTAGTGGGCTGGGGAGGGGAGGGCCCCTCCTGTCTGGGTTTTGCCCCTTGTATCTCCCCTTCCTCCCTAGGTCCTGCTGTTTCTGTTTCAGAACCGAGGTCGAGCCTCATGGAGTGTAGACTCTGAGCCTTGTCGAGTGTAGACCTGGGAGTCTCTTCTTGGCTGAGGGACCAGTGACACGGGAAAGTCTTTTATGACGGGCTGAAAGCAGTGATGGAGGGATTTAGTCAAACTGCTCCTCAAAGTGTACCTTTTAAGTGGTAACATCTGGTACAGAATGGTTGGGCCAGTGGTCTGGGGGCAACGTCCTGCTCTCCTCCCGAGGTGGGTCTGAGTTAAGAGGGCTCCCGTTAAGAGGTGGGGAGCCTCTTAACTCAGACCCACCTCAGGGTCCCGTACTCCCACTTCCGTGCCCAGCATCCCAGCGTGTGCTTGCCGGCCGAGGCCTTCGAGGAGGGTCTGGGACCAGCTGCAGCCTCCTCGGGCCGTGAACCCCGGCCTGCTCCGTCACATGGTGGCAGAGGAGGGCAGTCAGTGGGGTCAGGGTGCCAGAACACCATCAAGTTCTGTGAAAATCAAAGCAGATGGCGTAGAAGACTGAAAATTATCATGCATGGTGAGGTCCTCGACTGTACGCACCGGCCATTCCTGCTGACCCCACTTACGTGAGCAGGACGACCATCCCCAAACCTGCCTGGAATTAGCAAAGAGTGTCCATGTTACTAAGGTTTATCCCTCACCCTAGTCTGGTAGCCACAGTTAATTAAGATGGAAAAATGACAAAGAGCAACTTGGATAAAGAAATGAGTAGAAAACATACCGTTTGCCCAGAGTATTCAGAAATCTCCACCCTGCCTTCAAGTCCCCGTTTTGGAGGCTATTTATCTGAGAGACGCAGAGAGGATGGAGGAGGAGGGTACCTCGAGCGGGGGGTGAAATGCAGACCTTGGACGGTGAAGCCAGCCCTGGGGAGAGGCGGTGGGGAGGACTCGGGGTCCTGGCGCTGAGGCAGGGCCGTGTTTACTGTGTTCCCTGCGTGCTCACCTGCTCCAGAATCGGGCGGGCAGAGAGAAGCCGGTTTCTGCGTCCCTTGCCAAGCACAATTAACTGGGCCACGGGGGCCTCCAAAAGCACATGAGAGGCGGTGGGTGATCCTTCTACCGGGATGCTGTGAGAACCGCCAGTTTCCCTGCATTTCGAAGCAGATACGCGGGAGCCCTGGCAAGGGAGAGTGTCCCCCGACTTGTTTTCTTTGCTGGTGGTTAGATTCACGATTTGCTGGGATTTCACCTGTGTGCACACACCGTTCGGTTCAGGAGACAACACACAGATAGGACTGGGGACCAGGGGTGGCGCCTGAAGTGGCAGGGGGCTAAGGACACTTCACCCCCGGGGAGCAGGTTTTCCTTTCCCTCCTGAGCCCAGGGCACCCCTCTCACACCCACCACGTTGGCTGGTTTCCCTGCAGAAGTGGGTACGGATTCCAGTTAGAACCTGTGCTCTCCTCAGTACAGTCACCTCTGAGAACCCTGCAAACACAAGCACGGTGGATGCCCCAGGCCTGGGGAAGGAAGAGGGAAGGAGGAAGGGGTCTCCGGGGAGGATGCGGAAAGCTCCCTTGAGGGCCCAGGGCTGCTCCTCAGGGCTGTGCCAGGGTCCGGTCAGGGTCCCAGGAGGCCCTCAAGGCAGCCCACCCCCCCGAGGCTCTCCAGGGCCACTGGGAAGCTCAGGTCTGTTACTGGTGGGAGCCTGTGGGCTGCCTCGTTCAGGCCGCTAGGCTGACTTCTGACCCCACGGCTGGAGTTGGTTTCAGAGCTGTCCTCAGAAAGTCTTTGTGGTTCTGGAAGGTGCCTTGGGATGGAGCCTCCCTACCAACTCCAAGCGATGGTTCTGGAATGCTCTCCACCCTCCCCACCAAGACCAGTGCTGGTCCACACACCTCTCAACAAGCCCCACGGCGATGTCTTAGCTGCAGAAATGGACCCGGCAGAGTCAGGGTCATTTGGCTTGACACCCGTGTGTTAACTCGCCTCCCCACTGGGCCAATCCATCCGTCACCTGCCCGTCCAACACTTCAGCGGCTACTCATCACTTGTTCAGCTGGGGCTGAGCGCGGGGCCTCTGCCCTCGGGAAGCCGCGGGCCAGTGCTGGGCAACCAGGAGGCAGCCCAGTGCCTTCTACAGGGGGTGCTGTAGACGTTCCAGCAGGTGTGAGAAATGCCACAGCTGGTGGTCGATTCCAGGGTGCCCACAGTGGCCCCAGGAGTGAGGGGATCCGACGGTCTACACGTGTAGGGGTCTGTTCATTGATGTCGTAAAAGCTTGTCCTCAAAGTCGGTCTCTCCCTTTCATAGATTCATGGTCCAACATGGAAGAGAAAGGTCATTCTCCAGTGTTTGCCTAAAGTACCTTATGTTAGAGTCTCGATTTTTAAAAATCTCTCTATTATCTTAGCAGGGTGGCACGACACCCTTCAAAGTCCATGCCTGTGTTCCTGAGTGTACCATTTCTTCTGTAATGCGGGCCAGGGGCCCAGGTCCTCAGGGCAGCTTGGCTGGGGCCCCTGGGGGCCCTGGATGGCCTCTCTCTGCCACGTCCCTCTTCTGCCAGGGTATGCCAGGATGACGCCTGAGGTGTCCCCAGCTGCAGCAGCCGGTTCCGTTCTGCACCCTGAGTCAGGAGGGCTGCTGGGAAGGGGTGTCAAGGTGGGTGCTGTTTTCACCCACCTTGGAAGCTTCCACCTGGTGGAAGATTTTCTGCAGCCTTTAGTTCACAAATGGGAGTTCAGAGAGCTCTCAACCCAGAAAATGAGATGCGTAACCTGCTGTATGATGATAAAAGACAATTTGTGTGAAAGATAAATGTAAGTGGAGATTATTTCTTTTCAAGGAGCTTATTCACAGTCCGGCCTTAGCTGTTCGCAGTAGAGCAGATGCTCTGTGTGACGGTGGAAAGGGCTCAGCATCCACTCGCAGGGGTGGGGATGGAAATCCCTAGACGGGCGATTTCTTTCAAGTCCTAGGGAACCGGGCAAGACTCCCATGGGTCCAACTGCTCCTCAATCTACCCGTTTAAATACACAAGGATCTCGGAACCAGAGATGGGGCTGAACTTTAGACGGGGGTTGATCCCTCCCTCCCTGCTCTCAGCATGAAGGCCATCATGATGCTCTTCCTTCATCTGTCAGGAAGAGACGTTTCTCCTCTGGGAGCTCATGCTTTGGTGCAGAAGGGACCAGAACCAGACCGACGTGGGTGGGTGGGAATCCAGCCGTCCTCTGTAACCGCGAGGCTTTGGGGATGAAGTGCAGCATTTCTGAGTGTCGGGCGCTCCTGCCTACCTGAGCCCCGGACAAGAGGCTGAACGGGGTGAGCAGTGGGGCGGCTCTCAGCACAGCCCCTGGGGCATCGTAGGTGCCTGACAAATATCGGTTACTTTCCGCACCTTGCTGCTCCTGGGGTGAAGGGAGAGGTCCTAACAAAGCCTTCGTAAGGACTATTCTTCATTCTAGCACATCATGGGTGCCTTTGCAAAATCTCAGCTGTTTTCTGTCGCCTTCCTCAAGGTTTGGAGTTCTAAGGATGCTAGCTAATCACTCAGTCTATCTTCAGGCATTTGTCTCCCGCCTGTGACAGCTTCTTTCTTCTCCTCTCCTGTCTGCCTTTTTGGGGACAGGGTCTTCGGGACCATCCACCACTGTGAGCCACACCTGCAGGGATTCTGGGAAGCAAGGGCTCAGCCTGGTCGTCCCCACAGAGAGGAGGCCTGTCTCACCAGCCTGGCTCCGGCTGGAGCTTTAGTTCCCATTAGCCTAGTTACTCAGCAGATGGAGGCTGCACTTCTCAATTCCTGCTGCATCCGGGGGTCCAGAGGACAGGCTGCCACCACGTGCCTTTCCTGGCGAGGCTGCCCCAGCAGGCGTGGATGGGGACGCACCGTGAATTGCTCTGGGTGGCTTGGAACTCAGAAACCTGCGGAAACTCCCGATGGAACTTAGGGAGAAAGTAGAAAGAAAAGGGGGCTGGGAAACGGGGGATAACGGGAAGCGGGCAGCAGAGGCTGAGTCGGGGCTCTTGGTCCAGAGCATCCTGCTGGATTGCCTGGGCCCCTCCTCCCTTTACCTGGAGCTGGGCTGGCTCTGCCGGCGTTTGCAGGAGCATCACTTCCTGCTTCCTGTTTCAGGTAATCACAGGCTTCCAGTTTTCTGGGGGCATATTCCACCTTTCAGGAGCCGACGCTGCCCTGACTTGAGGACAGCCTTATCTTATGCCACTTGGAGCAATAATGATCCCTTCTGCCAGGAAGTTAGCAAAATCAGAAAACTTCCCCATCAAGATGTGTCTCAGGACTGGCTGCTGTGGGTGGCAGGCAACTCTGGGAAAGGCACGCAAGCTTGCTCTGCTCCCTGCCTGGTGGCAGCCTCAGTGATTGGGCTGGAACCTGGGGGACTGGCTGTTGGGTTGAGGATGGGAGGGAGGGCGGGAAGAGAAGTGATGTTTTTTATTTTTCTGTTGAATTAATTCTAATTCCAACAGCAATTCATAACACAGGTTTTGGACATTCAAACAATTCTAACTAAACATTGAAACCATGCATTGCTATTCTGGGACTCAAAGTTGAAAAGCACTGCTACTCATCATTATATTTTTATGACTTTGGTTCACATTGGGGTATGAGATTTAGTAAATAACTGTTAAAAGCAGAGTCGTTTGCTCAAAAATATTTTATGAGCATAATTTTTGGAATGGCTGAACTTTCCACTAGATTTTTTCCCCTCTGTGTATACGGAAACTCTTTATTTTTCTGCTTGTTAACAATGCTTCTCCTTCCTGACTGAGGCACGGGCGCTGGCCTGACCCATCCTAGGTGTTTCTGGGTCTGGATGATGCAGCCAGCCCTGCTGTTTTCCCTATGGTTTTCTTGGAAGGACCATGGTTGTATTCCAGGCTCAGTCTGCTTTCCGTTGGTGCTTACATCAATGTATGAATGTTGCAGCCTCCCTGGAGACTCTGGGCCTCCAGAACCTGCCATGGTTTTCATTCTTGGGTCAAGAATGGCAGGTTCTGTGCTCATTGGTTCCTGTGGGTCCACCGTGTGTGGTGGACATGTGAAACTCCCCTCCCCACCCCCTCTACCCCCATCTTCGTAATGACTGGGTGTACAGGGACACTTCCCAGAGGTGCTGGGAGGATCTCCAGGACGACAGGTTGGTGCACAATCAAGAAACCCCTAGTTATCAACTCCAGGGGCCAGCATTCGGGGAGGGGGCCCTGCTCCAGGTGTCTTGTCCAGCCCATCACAGACAAGAACTGACTACTGACAGCAACACTGCGGGTGGTGTGAACCCATCTTAGAGATGAGCAGTCTGAAGGGGGAAGGTGCTGAGGGGCCGGCCCCAAGCCGAGAAGCTAGCAAGGGGCAGGGACACATTTGTGTGGCCCTCACTGTGTCCCCACCATGGTGACAGGGTGTCTGAGCATACTGCACTGTCAGGAGTCAGCCGTCCTATGTCAGTGCCACTTCAGTCTCCTTCGACAAGGCTGCTGGGCTACGAGGTCCTTGGGGGCAGCCTGCCCAAACAAGGTCCCCATCTGGCCCCGTTGGAGGCACATCCGTGCTGCCTCCCTGACCTGTCCGTACACTCCAGCCTGTGTAGCTCGGTGCCTGAATCCTGGGGGGTGGAGACAGACTGCAAAACAACGTGAGCTGTGTTCCTGTTTTGACTTCAACCTGGCTCCTTAAGTAGCCTTGGCCTTCAAATTGTAAGTGCAACTCTTTTTAGAAAGCAAGCAAACGAATAGGGTAAGTATTTCTTGCTGCCGCCATTTTGCTCTCTTTAGGGCCATTTCCAGGACCTGCAGCAGCAATAGAATCCAGCATTTTGATATTTGCAAATCCTTGAAAAGGCCGTAGTAATACCGTCCACTGCTAATACTGTTATCCCCATACGTTCCCTTCTGAGTTTTTTATTAGCATACCTGATGAAATAGTTGCCACTCTTTTCCTGCTCTTTCATTTGGGGGATGTTTGCCCTGAAAAGACTGAAGCATGGAGGTGCTCAGTGATAGGCGCTCTGAAGGACTCCCCAAATGACAAAGCCAGTCACCGCCTCCCTCTGTGACTCTCAGCTGTATATTTGTCAGTGTCAGGCATCCCGAGAGCTCTCAGACTTTGATTTTCGACTACTTTCACCTTCATTTAAGGTTTCCTGAAATGTGTATTCTTAGAGTATTTCTCACCTAGAGTCTGCTTTTTTTCCCCCTGTGAAACGTCATAGTGTCGGCCAGTGGTCATGACTGAAGATGGAAGCTTTGGGCAGGAAACGTGGGAAATGGGATGTGAAAACTGGTCCTTATGGAAACCACAAAAAAGTACGCTGAGGTCCTTTCAACCAGGTGTGATGGGGATGAGTCCACGAGGAAGGCTGTTTGTGCACTTTTAGTGTGGACCCATTAAGATGATGAGTCCACAGATTAAAATGTCCCACTTCCGAATAATGAAACTTAGGTATCCATATATTACTTCAGATAAATAGACGGCATGCCACACGATTTCAGAACTATAAAATACCTAAAGTAGAGTTTCCAAAATGGGTTTGGGTTGCTCCAAAACAAAACATTCAGGTTAAAAGAGTCTATGCCATTGGTTAAATTTTACCATGGGAAAAAACTGCAACCAAAAGACTAAGTTAGAAGGAGGAAGTAGTTTTACTCAGGGAACCAAGTAGTGTTTGAGATTCGTTTTATGAATTTAGAATCAGACACTGGTAAGTTATTTTTATGGTTTCATAAACTGTAATTTAGAAATTATTATTCCTGTTTTGTCTCCGTTACCTTGCTTCTTAACTTCTAAAAGGGACTAGCTTAGGAAATAGAAGGTAACAATGTACAATTATTAAATTGTAAACGTTTCTTAGGTGGCAGACATCCATTACCCCTTTATCATCTCATCCAACCTCCACAAACCCTCATGAGGTCAATAAAAGAATAACCCATTTACAGATTAGACAACTGAGCTTCAGAAAATTCAGGCATCTCACTCCAGGTCTAAGTATTGCTAAGAATGTGGCAGCCTGGGAAATGCACCCAGGTGTGTTGGAGTCTGAAAATTGCATTTTCTTCATTTCATTACACATCTGACGAGATGCTTACGTAACCCACTGTGAGATATTACCTATAATTATAAAAATACAGGGGACTTTGTATGTCCTGTGCCTGCATGTCACTCGTCATTAAACCCCAGGGAGAACTCAGTGGTAACAGTGATCAGCTCTCCCGTCACCCAGCCAGTCAAAACAGTGTCACTAAATTCTCAGAGTGGGGAGAAGGACATTGAAATTATTGAAAAGCTATTCAACACGTGCCTTTTATGGCCTGTCTAATGGAGATGTCTGAGTTTGTACATTTTTTCATGGTCTTCATCTGAATCCAGATAGTAAATGCTGTGTCAAGATTTAGAGCCCAGGAAATAAGTCCATTACCATTCTCCGTAGGTGCCACTTACATGCTTCTAAGCCACATCTGTTGAGATGAAATGGCATTCCTGGGAATTCTGGCCACCTTGTGGCTGCACAGTTGTTCCAGAATGTGGAAGCATGGGGCCAAAGTGAAGCCTGGAGCAGCCTGAGCTCTTGAAGGGGTCCTCTCCCAGCACCAGAACCAGAAGCATCATTGCCTGCTACCCTCGGGGAGACAGAACCACTGGGGCCCAGTCTGGCTGCCCCCAGACCAATCAGATACTGGACACCTGATGCTAATTATATTCACAGGCGATGTATTTTTTCTGAGGCAACGTCCCACATCCTGCCCAACTGGATCAGTGTGGTCGGGTAAATGCCATGTTACCCCATGAGGAACATCCTGACAAAGAAATGAGAATGTCCATCAGAGCCTCAGCCAACACGCTGGAGAGAGGCTTCCTTCCACACCCCTCCTGCTCTTGCTGACTCTGTCACCTGCGGTCGTTCCTCACGGGTGGTCCTCTGCCCTGCTCCCAGCCTGCTGTTACAGCAGCACGGGGGCTCCACGTGGGCAGCCGCTGAGAGAAAGGGCTCCTGGCTCTAAGGGGACTCAAATGAGTTATTTTTTCTTTGTAGTTATGCTGTCCCTTGAACCATGTTTTATTTATTTCTTGGTGAAATCAATGTAAGAATTCACTTTTTTATCCTTTTTAAACTGCATTTTACTATTTTGGCTATGAAAACCTGTGCAGGTGAAAAGTTAAAACCCCAGGCCCAGGGATTCTTAAACCTCAGTCTCATTCCTAGCTTCCCATCCCGCGCGGTCTGTCTCTTGTATGTCATCCATTCTCATGAGTTCCTGGGGTATCTTTCTTGCGCTTCTCTTTGCAAAAATAAGCAAGCCTATACAGACATTCATTTATTTTTCTATCTTTTTAAAAAGAGTAGCTTTCTCCACTTTTTTTTCTTTTTAGCCGTTTGCTTAAAGACTTATCTGGAAATCACTCTACGTCAGTTCGCAGAGACCTTCCTCGTTCTTTTTCAGTCTGTGTAGACTGCTCAGCGTGGACGTAGCAGCATTTCTTCAACTTTCTCTAGTGGAGAGTTACCTGCGTTGTTTCACCTCCACCAGGAGATCCAGGAGCAAGCTGCTGTGCAGTGCAGGGTGTGGCCTGCCTGGGGGACGCACAGGACACTTCCCATAAGTGAAGCTTGCTGAAAATATTAACCTGAGTCTAATCATGAGGAAACAAAAGGACAAATCAGACTGTGAAACGTTCTTCCATAAAGTCAAGACCAGGGAAGACAAAACAACAAATAAGAGGGAGCTGGGGGGTGAAGGAAATAAAGACACAGAGCTATCAATTCTATCTTGGGTCTTGGTTGGATCCTGGATGGAACTGAAAAACAAAAAGCTCTAAATGACATTTTGGGAACAACTGAGGCCCTTTGAATATGAACTGTGTACTAAATAATCCTTTAAATCCATGTTAACATATTGGGTGTGGCAATGGTATTGGCGTACCATAGTTTGGGGGGCTGTTTTAATGAAGGATTTAGGGGTTAAAAAAAAGAAAGGGTTCTGAGAGACAGATGAAGGGTCCTGAGTAGAATACATCTGCTACAGGACAGGTATTCAAGTTATATTTGATGAATAAATGGATTGAAAGAATGGATAACCATAAAACATATATAAAAGTTAAAATGAAATAAAAATACTGTCCTTTTTTTTTTAATTAATTAATTAATTTATTTATGGCTGTGTTGGGTCTTCGTTTCTGTGCGAGGGCTTTCTCTAGTTGTGGCAGGCGGGGGCCACTCTTCATCGCGGTGCGCGGGCCTCTCACTATCGCAGCCTCTCTTGTTGCAGAGCACAGGCTCCAGACGCGCAGGCTCAGTAGTTGTGGCTCACGGGCCCGGTTGCTCTGCGGCATGTGGGATCTTCCCAGACCAGGGCTCGAACCCGTGTCCCCTGCATTGGCAGGCAGATTCTCAACCGCTGCGCCACCGGGGAAGCCCAATACTCACTGTCTTAACCACAGGAATTCTGAAAGGACAATTCACGTCTTCTTGTTCTCATAGGGATTTAAAAGACTAGCGCTCCTAGGTGTTCAAGTCAAAAGGTCCAGGGCAATGCTAAACGCAGAATGTTCCACTAGTCATCAGCTTGCGGCTACTGGAGTCTTTCTGTCTCATCCTCCCACCCCCCTCCTCATCGTGACGTCTACAATTTATTTTCCCGTGGTTCAGGTAAAGAGAGTGCGCGTGCCCGCGTGTGTGTATATGTGTGTGCGTGTGTGTGTGTGCGTGTGTGTCACAGCGACAGAAAGAGGGAGGAAGCAACAGAGAGGGAAACAGGAAAGGAGCAAATGTGACTCCACACTGGCAGCCCGTAAACCCGTAAATCCAGGTGAAGAGTATATGGATGTTCATTGTGCTGTTTTTTCATAGGTTTGAAATGTTTCAAAATCAACAAGTTGGAGGAAACTTTCTCTCTTAAGACAAAAAGCCCGAAAGGGGTTCTGCTCTTGGTTGGTCTCCCTTTTGCAACAGCACGAGGCTGTTGGAGAAATCCTCTTGTGGTCTCAAAATTCAGGCTCTTACTTTTGTTGTTAATTCAAGCAGATTTAAGCAAGTGAAATCAACTCTGAAGTAAAATGTGAGGATCCCACAGTTTAGAATTTAGACCACATCCACACTGTTCTTTGTTCTTTGCATTTTCTCAGCCGTGTTGGCTCGGCCTGTGGGTCCCGGGAGTCCCCACCCCTGCACGGGTGGGAGCTCTGAGCTTCAGTGCAGACCCTATTCTAGTTTCCATATGAATCCCGAAGTTCCCCTTGGTGTCGTGAGGAGAAAGCCTGTGTGTGTCCTGGACTAAGATGTGTGACCCCCATGAAATCGGACCCTGGGGTCCGGCCTGGAGCAGTTGAGTGGCTCCCACCTTTCCCAGAACACTGGGGACCTGGGGTCCCTTAAGCTTCCCAGCAGGCGGGGCAGGAGGTTAGGGTGACAGGTCCAGCGAGGACTTGCTCACCTATGAAGTGCCAGCATAGGCCTTTGTAGAATTGGGGCAAATCTCCCAGGAACCTCGCCAAGCAGGACCAAGGACAGGATGGGGTCGGGATCCCTGATGCTGGGCTGCGGTTAGGTTCCCTGGGTCCCCATTCTGAGGGCATTGAGCTGTGGTGACCTGGAGCCAAAGGCAGGACCACCGGTCACGGCACCCATACACCTGCGTGAAGGGGCCGCTGCCTCCAGAGACCGGGCTCGGAGGCAGCGAGAGTGGGGCCCTGGGGGGACCAGGATGTTCCCCCAAAGCGGTGGTTTGTGCTCTTTTCATCCTGTCCTCTCCCATCGCCTTGGTCGGGAGGTTCTGTGTCACTCAGCTCTCCTTACAGAGCTGCTTTTCCTAAACTCCATTCTCAGTGTTGAGGGGGAAATTCGGCAGAACAGTGGATAATTAAATATCATGTTTCCTTAATTCTAAGGTGCTGACAACTGTAATATGCACCATTAACTTAATAACAGTTTTTCTGGAATTCATCGGACATGTCACGCCAACAGTGCTTCCCAGATGCACCCTGACTTCAGAAACGTTTTTTCAAGCACCCGATCGCAAGGAAACACTGTGAGTTTGGGAAACACGGGTTAGATTAGGTGTGTCTTTCCTGCAGACCTTCCCAAAGACTGGACCCGCTTAGAGGCGCTGCCGTTTCCACAGAGCTGCGACGGGCAGTTTGTCAAATTCAGGTCTGCAGCAGGGGCCTGGTTCCACCTCCCAGGGCCCTGGGTTGGCGCCCATCTGGAGACCTGAGTCACTCCATCAAACGTCTCTGCGCCGGTCCTAATGCTCCCAGGTCTGCTATTTGGGAGCTGCTGTGACTCTGGAGCTGGGGGACTTGTGCATCCAACCAGCCTGACCCTCAGCCTTCCTCTCTCCTGGGGAAGCTGTTAGGTTCCCTGGTTTCCTCAGGGCACCCCCCAGTGCAAACCGGCCACGAGGGGGACTCAGCATCGCGCAGCCCCTCAGCGGCCCCGGGGTGGGGCGAGACGTGCCTTCACAACCTCCGGCTTCCAGTTTCCATATCCCAGGGCCTCTCAAGACCTCCTCGGCCCGCGGGGTTCCAGCATCCAGGGCTTTTCCAGCCCTGACCCTAGGTTCCTCCAGGTCCTGTTTCTATGACCCCCTGTGATCCCAGAAGTGCTGGAAGGTGGCGCCTCCCCGCAGGCGACAACGACAGCCAAGCGGTGTCCTGGTACCTCGCGGTCGCAGCACGTACACACATATCACGGGTGCACGGGTGCGCGGGCGCAGACTCGCGGAGAGATTGTTACGGACGCGAGAGCTTGCGATCCGTTTATTCAGCAAATATTTCCTGAACGTCTTCCCTGTGCCAAGATCCGTCTAGGCTCAGAGATCCGGCATGGACCCCGCAGAAGGGACACCTTGTATTCTGGGGGGTGGGAAACCACCAGACGTTCACGTGGAGTAACCGAGGAAACTGGCAGTGCAAGTGCCGAGGAGAAGAGAGAAGGCGGGAGCCGGGGGCGGGTGGGGAGCGTGGGGAGGAAGAACCCACCCTCCCCCCCCAGGTTTCCCGTGGAGACCCGGACTCTGTTAGCGAGAGCTCCCCGCACGGCCGGGCCTGGGGGCCCTGGTGGTGCCTCACGGGACAGTAGACGTCACCTGCAGGTGGGACCCTCCCCACGCTGAAATCCCCTCTGTCAAACTGCCCTGGGGGGGGGGCGGCCCCGGGGTGGGGGGCTGTGGACATCTGGGGGTCTGGGGCAGCACGAACTGGGCTCCCCTGGTGGAGTCAGTGAATGCGGATGTGGTTTGTGAACACGGCCTCCCATAGGGACTCGGCCTTTAGCCGGCCCGTGCCTGTCCCCCACGAGGCCACCACGTGGCTCAGGGCGTGGCTCAGGGCTCACCCCCGGCCAGAGGGACCAGCTCCCAGCAGGTGTGTCTCGGGGTCGCGCCGGAAGCTAAGCCTGCAGTGTCGGATGCCGGGCCTTCCTCCAATCGTCCGTCTGCAGAGTTGGAAATGGAGGGGATTCAGGTCTCCTCCACGCTTGGTCTGAGCTGGAACTCTGGCCCTGCCGGAATGTTCTTTCCTGTGCAGCATGTTGCACTGTAGACGCAGGATCCTTTCTCTCCTTTCTCTCTTTTTTTTAAAAAAAACAGAAAATAGACCAACATGGAATTTACCAGAATTTGTTTGTCGAGCACAGACTTGTTGCGTTACCACGAAGAGCAAGCACACCTACGTGTGATGTACGTGGTCCCGCATTCAGAACACTAGAGATAAAAACCAGATTTCAATCAGCTGCACTACGTCATCGATCTCTCCTCTCTGTAGAAAGATGATATTAGTAAATCATTGTCATAAGAAGCAATAAAAATGGGGAAAACAGTGTTGTAAAAGTGTGTCTGGCAGTTGATTAGTAAGGTATGTAATCATTTTGCATTTTGTGGTATATGTGGTCTTCATTAAACTTTTCAAATTTGTAATTTCATGTTCTCATTCCAAATAAAAATCCACTTTTGTGCCTATTTCTATTGGTAATTTTGTATTCTTTTCCTTAAAAAGTCCCCACTCCTCCCCCCCCACCCTTGTATAAGCTTCTGTCACCCGCACCTGGATCTGTCCCTGCATGCAGGTATCCAGGGTGTGAGCTCTCCAGAGAGAGAGAAGCAAGTGCCGAGAGCCTGGACTGCAGGTGAGGAGGCCCCACGCCTGGAAGGAATGCAGGACTGAGGGCCCATAGGTGCAGCCTGGGGAGGCTCTGTAGTCTACAGTCATGACTTGGGCTTTTAGGAAGAGAGAAATGGGGGTCACCAGGGGTGCTGGGTCAGAGAAGCAGCCTGACCCCATTCGTGTTTTATGGAAGGATTCTGGCTGCTGCGTTAAGACCTGGTCTTAGGCTTATCCATGGGCTGCTCCCCAAATTGCTTTGGTGTTCTTTGAACATCCCCCCTCCCTGCCCCCATGAGATCTAGAAGATATTCATAATGATATGGAAATGACTTCCAGAAACTTTTCTTCAGGAATGTAGAGTCAGATTTGGCCAAAGGACAACCAGAAGGCAACATCAATGCTTTCAAACCTGAGGAGGAAGCATTGCCCAGGCCCCTGCCTGCAGGCCCTCCACAGGCCTCATAGATGCTAACTTACGGTGGGGACCACAGACTCTGCTCTGGACACAGGGTGGAAAGGGCAGTGCCTTCTACAGTGAATGCACACTCATGGAATTGAAGGTCTGCTGCCCGAAGTCCAGGCAAAAGTCCTGGGACCCAATACAGTTTTGTTTTAAAGTTTTTACTTTGTTTTGAGATAATTGTAGAATGCCCTGCACCTGTAGGAAATAACACAGAGCAAGCCCCCGTGTCCAGTTTCCCTCAACGACAAATGTCTCACAAAATATGGTACAAAATCACAGCAGACGTCAGCATTGCTGTGACCCCCGTCCTGCCCGATGACCTGTCTTGCCTGCGCTCCCGTGTGTACGTGTAGTTGCATACAACGGGATCACTGTGCAGATGCAAGTGTAGACCGCCCCGATCAAGATGCAGAGGCTCCATCACCACCAGGGCGCCTCAAGACGCTCTGCCCTCTCCTGGCCACACCACCCCTCCTTCCCCACCCTCCTTCACCCCTGGAAACCAGCAATCTGCTCCCTATTTCCAGAATCCCGTCGTTTCAAGAACACTATCTAAATGGATGCACAGTGCACGTAACCTTTGGGGCGTAGCTTTTCTTCACTCAATATAAATCCCTTGAGATTCACCCAGGCCATTGTGTGTGCCGATACTTCGCTCCTTTCTATTTCAGAGTAACATGCCATGGAGTGGATGGGCAAGGGACTTTCTTCTGTTTTTTTAATTTAATTTTACTTTGTATTGAAGTTTAGCTGATTTACAGTTTTGCAGGGCGAGGCGCTTTCTAAATTTCATTCCCCGTGATCGTTATCACAGTCTCTGGGAAAAGATCCAAGGCACTGACACTCAACACGTGTTGAGTGATTTCAGGGTCCTTGGGATAAGTTTACACCAATGCAGAAGATCTTACTCATGTGACTGTACATCAGGGGGCTCATTGAGAAAAGCAAAGGGAACCCCGTGAAACTCAGCCTGAATCGTAGCTCGGTGACTGGGAGTCACTGGGAGGAATGGGGACAGCATTACCCGCGAGCCATTTGGGTTCCTGGGGCTTATTGGGGGACGGATGCTCCTTGAGAGAGTGACCTTGGGCTGCCCTGGGGACCCAGCAGTGGCCTAGCTGTTTCCATCAGCACAAGGAAGTCGGGATGCTGGGCTCCTTGCAGGGAGTCTTTTCTCCAGGGGTCACCTGTTGTGAAATGGCAGGTGCCTGGGGAATTGGGGTGCAGTACATTATCTGTGGGGTGTGCGAGTCTGGGATAACTTTCTTCAGATGCGGAACAGCCCTGCCGGTTTACTCCATCACACCGTGTGTACCAGCACCCTCCGCTCTCCGAGAATAAATTGGTTAATTTTGCAGAGTGCTTTGGAAATGCAAAGTGCTGTAAAAGGCTCACATTGTAAGAGGCCGCACATGTGTACGAGAAGGAAAAGGGTGCAGAAGGGGCTGCAGCATGCGGTTTGCCTAGTAAATTTCATGATTGCTTCTGGAAATTATGCTTTCTTATTTATAAGTCTTGTCAAAGAAATAAATTGAATGGAATCACCAGATGGCCCTAAATATTGTCTTTATTGCCTAGAACCGTCTTTAGAGAGCTCTTGCTATAGGAACGGGAAGCTTTAAGATGGGGTAGCCTGGGAGGGAAAGGGACACAGGCCTAATTCCAATGATTGTCACGGCCATCTATTTATTTGCTCAGCGAGGTGAGGGGGAGACCATCTCATTTAGACTTATTAAAGGGTCCAAAAGTGTAACAGTCTTCTAAAGGGTCACTATAAATATGACACATACTGTATTTCATAGAGTTTATGGGAAAGGAAATTGAAATCTCCTAAAAATAGAATTGAATCTTGTCCAAACAATATTGGATACACCAAACGAGTGTTTTTGTTATTACATCTAACAGGTTGATATTCCAGGCACATTTTTATAAAGCTTTAGTTTGTTTTCATAAATTTTGGACTTTCCTACAATTCTTAGGTTTCTTACAACTATCAGCCAGCGTGACAGTGTTTTTAAAAGTGAAAATGAAAGACTCGTTTGTGGCAGGGCTGCCATCTCCCCCCATCCACCCTGCTCTGGTCACTGGCACAGCTCCCGTGATCTGGGCCGGGCTGGGCCGAGGGGTCAGGGTACGGATATTGACTGGTCTGCATGTGTCCTGCATCTGGGAACAGAAGCAGTCTCCGCCCTGGAAGCCCCTTATCCCAGTCTACAGAGCAGACTTGTGCCCTGGAGGTCCCCCTGCTGTCTTGAGACCAGGACGGGTGGTAACTTCCAGGAATGAGACAGAAGACGAGAGATTTGCAGAGATGTGGACCCGGCACCCTCAAGCTTCTGGGCCACCTGCCTGCAGAATTATGTTACACAGGGAAAGTTAAGCCTCACTCTGTTGAAGCCGCTCTTTGTAGGGTTTTGTTACTTGCAGCTGAATGCATTGTCCTAAGATTATCTACTGGGACAAGTTAGGGAAGGAACAGAATGGTCAGCAATTATTGTATAATAGCATGGCTGTGCTTCAGATCAGACAAGTGGAGCCTTTCTAGGGTATCCACAGCCCCATCCAGATGCTCGTACCTGGACAGGTGAGTGGAAGGAGGAAGTATGTGCATTCTCAAGGTAATGCCTAACACCTGAGCATAAGCACCAATGCAGTCGAGACCATCCCTTTATGGGGTGGCTTGGCTCTGCTTTCTTCTTCTTCTTCTTTTTTTTTTAAACATCTTTATTGGAGTATAATTGCTTTACAATGGTGTGTTAGCTTCTGCTTTATAACAAAGTAAATCAGCTATATGTATACATATATCCCCATATCTCCTCCCTCTTGAGTCTCCCTCCCACCCTCCCTATTCTGCTTTCTTCTTGAAAGAGACCTTAGTATTCACAAAGGAATCTGTTTTGTTTTTTTTATAGTTTATAGGGCTCTTCACAGAGTAGTGTTTCTCCAACATGAATGCTACATGGGCTCTCTGAAAAGGGTATACATTTTCTCAACGATCCCTAGTGTTGACATAAATTATTTTAATTTCTATTACTGGAAGATGTACACATATAAAGCTAGTATAAACCCTTTACACTTGCCATTATACACATAAAATTGAAAATTACATGCAAGTAAAGCTTTACAATCAGTAATACTTAAATTAACAACATCAGTGTGTCGTTTGGTTTAAATTAAGTTGTTGCTCTCCGTGTGAATGCTGTTTGGACTTCTAGGGCTCTGTTTCTTCAGCGTTAAACATACTCTGTGTTATGTGGTGACAACACTCCTCATCACCCTCCTCTCCCTTGAACTGTAGAGAAATATCCTTTCAGTCACCATGGTGTCGAATGGACCTTGCTTGTACAAAAGAATCACTGGTTAATAAATTCCAATTCTCTTTCTCTTATTAGCAGGCCACAACCAGGGCCAATTCATCCATACACAGAGCTCTTATAGATCTTTACATTTTTAATTATAATTGACACACAAATGCAAAATTAAAAACGTATTGTGATGGGAAAGGTGCATGGGTTTCCAAGAGAGTCTTTTCTGTGGACGCTTCCTGGTCTGGAGGACATGCTTACCAAGAAAGGATCAACTTATTCTAGAGCCTTTGGGTCATAGGATCTAAAGACCAACTTTTCTTAAGAGTATGCAGATGTGAACTTGAATTAGCTTAGATGTCCTTGTGAGAACATACTTTATTACATTTATGAGGAAGTAGCTTTGGAATCTTATATGATGACGTACCCATGGCAGTAAGATTCCTTGTTTGGTCACCTCTCCGAGCTTGTTCGATGCAGGGGGCTTTCGCCGTTGGAAAGCCACAGGGATGAGATGCAGCCACAGAGCTGAGTCACTGAGAAAATCATTATACGTTGCTGGGCGCCTCTTCACAAACAAATGCAACAGTTTTAATCTCCCATTAAAATAAATTTTACTGTCCTCAAAATACTCAATTGACTTCTATGAATACAGAATGCAATATTATAGTTTGAAATTTAAAAAATAAGTAGGGCTTCCCTGGTGGCGCAGTGGTTGAGAATCTGCCTGCCAATGCAGGGGACATGGGTTCGAGCCCTGGTCTGGGAAGATCCCACATGCCGCGGAGCAACTGGGCCCGTGAGCCACAACTACTGAGCCTGCGCGTCTGGAGCCTGTGCTCCGCAACAAGAGAGGCCGCGATAGTGAGAGGCCCGCGCACCGCGATGAAGAGTGGCCCCCGCTCGCCGCGGCTGGAGAGAGCCCTCGCACGGAAATGAAAACCCAACACAGCCAAAAATAAGAAATAAATTAAAAAAAAAAAATCTCCCCAACCACTTTAAAAAAAAAAAGAAAAAAAAATTAGTGAAAGGGCACATGGAGGAAAAAAATCCCTCCTCTACTCCCAGAGACTAGACATGATTCCTTGTCCAACAACCAAGGCTACTTGGTTTTGTACATCTTCCAGGGGATTTGTGTTTTATGTACAATCCTGTACAGATGCTTTTACACATGTCGTGATCGACTATGCATTGTTCTGCACCTTCGCCTTTCAAGTTTTCTTTACATACTATGTAACTTTATGGTCCTCGAGTTGACATAGGGATCATATATTCATAAAGGTAAGTTGTGCAACTTAACAACTTTCACCTAGGGTCACAGTTTTCATGCTCACCACCCCGTGACCATTTGGGATACTCTCAGTAGATTCCTAAAGATGACTTGATGTGGATTTGGGATTTATGAACAGACTCTACCTGGAACTTGGGGAATCAGTGATCAGCAAAGGAGTTTGAATACTTCTCCCATCTATGCTTTTCGAAATACTCACTTGTTCAGTGTGACTCTGGACCTTCATGCAGAGAGGACAAATGGAATCCCAACAAGGCTGCCCAGAGCCACAGCCCGAAGCTCATGCGCAGCTCCCTGGGGATGTAGGGGTGGGGCGCTGGGGGAGATGCGCGGTGCCTTCCACCCCGCACCTGCAAACGCATCTCTCCGGTCCATTCAACACCTGCCCTTCTTGACATTGCTCCCCGTCTGCAATATGCTGTTTGTCTCACTTTCTTAATTGCTGGTTTAGTTGGTTCACTTTTTGAGTCAAACCAGCAGCGTTTCCCTGTTTCTGCCCCTTGGAGCTGTGGGCACACCCAGCATCTCCACCTGGTGTGTTTGTGCTGGCTGGTCCTCCCCCACCTCTCTGCAGGTCTCATCCCTCCCTCCCTCCCTCAGGGCCTTCCTCAAATGCCACCTTCTCCAGGAAGTCTGCCCGACCACCCTCCTCCCACCCACCTGGTTCCTCTGACCCCCACCGTCTCTGCTTCTTTTGTACTTTTTCACGGCACATAGAGACGATTTGCTTATTTGTACGTCTATTTTTTATGGCATGACCTCTTCCTTCCTAGAAGAGAGGGGTCAGGGCTCCTCGTCTATCCTGTCCCCCGATGGATCCCATGTTTCTGGAACAAGCATTTTTGCCATGTGAATGAGCACACGAATGGGTTTCCAGGCCAGCGGCCAGAGGCCCGCTCGCCCCTAACAAAGGGCCAGGAGGTCGCTCGGGCATTGCTGCCTACACAGCCACCTTCCCAGGGGAGAGATGACTGGAGCTGCCTGGGACTCTGGCCTGCCTTCCCCCAAGTTTCCTTTCAACCTTAATATTTTAAATTATAAAACAAACTACCAGCAAGGGAGGCCATGAAGCCAGGAGGACTGTGGTTTCCAAGGAGAAAGGAGATGGAGAGGGAGGCAGCGTGCCCGAGAAGGGCTCCGTTCATTGTGTGGGGAGCGTCCCCTGTTTGAAGGTGGCTTCTGTGCATGTCACTCCCGAGCTGTTAGAAGTTGAGTCTTTGTTAAATTATTTAGAGCTTTTGGGGGCTGCCAATCAGGACAGGATTAAAGCTGGATATTCCTTTTTTGGTCCTGTTGGCCTGCTGCTACATATTTTCAATAACAAAATATCTTCAGGAAGCACCACTTCAATAGAAAAATAATTAGCATTTGATCAGATGAATCGTGCTGGGCGTGGTTCACCCCGGATCACGCAAGAGTTAGACTTTTGCCATGGTCACTGGGGAGGAAAGGCTCTGTGGAATGAAACCAAGTGTTATACGCATCTTCTTTCTCTACAGCTTTCTTATCTGTATGAGGCCAGTTTATGGTGAAATGTGCTTCCTACCAAGTTGATGGATATATACTTAATTTGAGGTTAGAATTATTAGGAAAATCATTAGGAAATTATAAACAACTTGTAATGATCTTGGAAAAGCATTTATGTATAGGTCTTGTCTTAGCTTAAAACTTGTCTTTGGAGCCTATTACTTTAGGCAAGAAGAAAGAAGTCTAACTGAGCATCGACAGTCTTCGCAGAGACCAGGTACCTCATTGGCCCTTACGAGCTGTTTGTGGTGGACGGTACAACCCTATATAGTGCACTCCTAACCAGAATTTCTCACTGTGTCCACTAATTCTTGTAGTGTTAGAAATAGGTGGTATATTCTACATGCTCAACACATTCTGAATAGAGAAATTCCAAGTTGCTCAATACCCTTCTTTGACGAAAATTCCCTCTAAGGAAAGATACCAGTAGCTGCCATTTCTGAAATGCTAAGCTTTTTATATACACCATCTCATTTAATTCTCACAATAATACAAGAACTTGGACCGTATTACCAAGTATTTAAAGATGGGAAACAAAGGTTCAAAGAGGCCAATGCAGAGCCAGGACCCACAGTTACTCAACAGATGAGACCTAAAATTAAGGCCGTCTGATGAAAAAGGCTTTATTCTTAACCACTATGTACTCTGCTCCCAGAAGCAGAGGGAAGGGGAGAGGAGGGACGGAGTGTGGTTAATTATCAAATTCCAGCTACAGCTGGATGCTGTCACAGGCGCTTTTATATGTTTATTTCTTCTTATGTGAGCCTCAAGGCAAGCTTGGATGAAATGATTGTAATAACCCCCA
Source organism: Balaenoptera ricei (assembly GCF_028023285.1). NCBI lineage: Eukaryota > Metazoa > Chordata > Mammalia > Artiodactyla > Balaenopteridae > Balaenoptera > Balaenoptera ricei. Next base: position 2,441,621 of record NC_082641.1, read on the forward strand.
TTTTCAGATGAGAAAGCAGAGGCTCGGAGAAGCTGAGGACCACTCTTGAGGTCGGGCAGCCGGCGCGCGGCCCGGCGGAATTTGAACCCAGAGCGGCAGTGCGCCCCGTCCCGGCTGCTCATTCCCCCTAGAGCTTGCCTGGCCCCGCACTGAGGTTCTGTTAATTCTTGAACGTAATGCTCACCGATTGTGCGTCTTTGTCCTAAACTTCAAAGTGAGCCCAGCACCCTTAGGTGTGCTGGGGAAACAAGAAGTGAATTATGGGGTTCATAAACACATCCTCCTCCTTGACTTGGACCACGACCCAGCCCCAGTGGGCATTTTCCTGTGTTCTGGTTTGGGGTTTTCAAGCGAGCAGAAAAGACTTGTCATCACACACTGGCCACCCTGCAGAAGCTCCCTGCTCCTGAGCCCCGCGGGCAGCCGAGCACCGGGCGGTCTCATCGAAGGGCCTGGGCCTCAGTGTGAGGGCTCCGGAGAACCGCAGATCATCTGTCCTTCCCTTCCTCCCTATGCACCTGAGGACCACTGTCCCCGGGACTGCAGGCCCATCCTCTGTCCGGCCATCTGGGCAGTGGCCACCCGAGGGCCTGTCAGCCGTGTGGCATGAGAACTGAGCCTCAGGCAGCTGGCTCGAGGCCGGAGTACTGGTGGATATGAGGCCTCACCCCTCTGAGCTCTCTCTTCTCTGAATCGGAAAGTAAATAAATATATTTATGTTTCAAGGGCACAAGGTCCCGACTGTCAGGCTTGTCAGAGCCAGGCAGCTGTCACGAGGGGACCCTGTATGTTTCTGGGAGCCTCGGATGCCTTTCTCGGGTTTGTGGCGACCACCGGGCACCTGTCAGGTGGGAGGAAGAGGAGGTACCCTCCATGTAGAAGCAGCTCCGTAGCCAGGCGGGTGTGGAGGGAGGGTGCTTCAGGGACTGGCTTGTCTGGCAGAGAAGCCAGCCCCTCACCGCCCTCCCCTCCGCTTGACACATCACCTCTTGGGCTTCCTCTCCACCTCACAGGGCGGCCACCTCACCCTCTGAGCCGCAGCAGCAGGGCTGCAATCGAGGCGAAGGAGATGTGAACAAAGTGAGTCCTTCCCTGCGATATCTGAAGCCTCTCAAAGTTGCTGTCGATCAATCATGTACTGATTCGATCGACTCTCAAGCATCAGCTCCCAAAGTTTGAGTCAGCCAGGCAGAGAGGAGGCATGCGAGGCCCTGGCCGCACATTTAAGGAGCTGCTCCCTCTCGGGTCACACAGGGCATCCCTCTACCTTGTGCCCTTGACACCAGGCTGGCCTCTTCTGTCCCAGCCCCGGGCTGGTGCCTGATTGTGTTCGTGGAGGGGGACAGCCCGTGCCTCTCCTCCCAACTCAGAGATGGCGCGTCACTACATAATTCTAGATAACTGTCTGTGTCCAAAATCATCACCTGCCAGGTCACTGACTGTCTCCCAGAATCTGCCTTTGAGCCTGCTGGAGGGTCGACTGTTGGGTCCCCAGACAATCTGGGGCAGACTCCTCTCGCTTCTTTTCCGTGTGTCCTGCCCACTGTGGGGTTACCCTCAGCCTTGGCCATTTTTCAGTCTTGGGGCCACGTAGCTCTTCCACAGTCAGCATGGGCTGCTGTGACAAAATGCCACAGGCTGGGGGCTTAAACAGCAGATTTTTATTCCTCACAGTCCTGGAGGCTGGACGTCCAAGGTCAAGGTTCTGGCCAGTTCGGGTTCTGTTGAGAGCCCTCTTCCTGGCTTGCCTTCTCTCTGTGTGCTCACATTACCTTTCCTCAGTGTATGTGTACAAAGAGAGAGAGAGAGAGAGCCCATCCTCTGGTGTCTCTTCTTATAGACACTAATCCTATTCTAGCCCCATCCTTATGACCTCATTTAACCTTAATTACATCCTTAGAGGCCCCGTCTCCAAATACAGCCACTGGGGGTTAGGCTTTCAACCTATGAATTTTACAGGGACACAATTCAGCCCATAGCAAGGCCCAAGGGGGTGAGGGCAAGCCAGACTAGGCTTGGGAGGGTCTAGATAGATTTGGCTGGGAACCGTCCTTGCAGAGTTGTGGATTCATTCTGAGTGGGGAGGAGATTGATCCAGTGAATGCCTGTATACGACACTGACAGAGTGGGTACAAGGGCAAATACTCCCAGTGATTTGGACTCTTCTTCCAGCAAAGGAGGGACATCTTTCACCTGGCCACTGATCACAGGAGCTGAATGGGGGGGCAAGACCCTTCCAGGGTCAGACAAAATCTATGGGCTCCAGACCTATGGACCACACAGGCCTCCTTCCCATCCTTCCTAGTGGGCCTGGAGTCCACAAGGTCCAAACTGCTTGCTTCTATGCATTTAACTTAAGAAAATTCAACAGCCGTGCAAAGATGTACACAAGCAGAATTTTGGGTGAGGAGAGGAATTCTTCCCCGGCTTATGAGAGCTGCATCCTGGCTAAAGCATCAAGCATGGAGGTGATATTCACAAGGGCAGTAGCTTTGCCGTCCTGCCCATCTGTGCCCTCTGCCACTGCCCAGTGCTTGAATGGCAGTTCACTCATTCTGGGCACCAAAAATATTTGTCCAGCGAATGAATGAATGCATCATACAACAGATTCTTGCATTATTTCATAATATTTTTTTGTATGTCAATTTTTAAATTATTTATTTATTTATTTGTTTATCTATTTAGTTGCCTGTGTTGGGTCTTCCTTGCGGCACATGGGATCTCCGTTGCCGCATGCAGGATCTTGCTTGCGGCGTGCGGGATCTTTCAGCTGTGGCATGCAGGATCTATTTCCCCGACCAGGGACTGAACCTGGACCCCCTGCATTAGGAGCGTGTCGTCTTAACCACTGGACCAGCAGGGAAATCCCTCATAATATATTATGATAAATGAAATCAAAACCAAATCTCTCTTTTTTTAATTGAAGTATAGTTGATTTACAATATTATATTAGTTTTAATATTATATTAGTTTTAGGTGTACAACATAGAGATTCAGTATTTTTATAGATTATACTCCATTTAAAGTTAGTACAAAATAATGGCTATATTTCCCTTTGCTGTACAATATATCTTTGTTGCTTATTGATTTTATACCTAATAGTTTGTATCTCTTAATCCCATACCCGTAACTTGTCTCTCCCCACTTCCCTTTCCCTACTGGTAGTTTGCTCGCTACTTCTGAGTCTGTTTCTGTTTTGTTGTATTCATTCCTTTCATTTTGTAGATTCCACTTATAAGTGACAACATAGAGTATTTGTCTTTCTCTGTCTGACTTATTTTAATAAGCATAGTACCCTCCTGGTCCATCCCTGTTGTTGCAAATGGCAATATTTAATTATTTTTTATATAAATATCATAGGGGCTTCCCTGGTGGCGCAGTGGTTGAGAATCTGCCTGCTAATGCAGGGGACACGGGTTCGAGCCCTGGTCTGGGAAGATCCCACATGCCGCGGAGCAACTAGGCCCGTGAGCCACAATTACTGAGCCTGTGCATCTGGAGCCTGTGCTCCGCAATAAGAGAGGCCGTGATAGTGAGAGGCCTGCGCACTGCGATGAAGAGTGGCCCCCGCTTGCCACAACTAGAGACAGCCTTCGCACAGAAACGAAGACCCAACACAGCCATAAATAAATAAATAGATAAATAAAAATTGTATAACTTAAAAAAAAATCATATATTCTATTATATATATATACATATATATACATATATATTAATACATATATATACCACATCTTCTTTATCCATTCATCTGGTGAACAACACTTAGGTTGCTTCCATACCTTGGCTATTGTAAATAATGCTTAGGAACATTGGGGTGCATGTATCTTTTCAAATTAGTGTTTTCATTTTCTTTGTATATATACCCAGAAGTGAAATTACTGGGTCATATGGTAGTTCTCGTTTTAGTTTTTTGAGGAACCTCCATACTGTTCTCCATAGCAGCTGCACCAATTTACACCCCCATCAACAGTGCAAGAGGGTTCCCTTTTCTCCACATCCTTGCCAAAATTTGTTATTTGTGGTCTTTTTGACGATGGCCATTCTGACAGTGTGAGATGATACCTCACTGTGGTTTTGATTTGCATATCTGATTATTAGTGATGCTGAGCTTGTTTTCATGTGCCTGTTGGCATTCTATATGTCTTCATTCGAAAAATGTCTATTCAGGTTTTCTGCCCATTTTTTAAATCAGGTCGTTTTTTGGTTTTGTTTTGTTTCTTGTTTTTTGATATTGAGTTGTATGAGCTTTTTATAAATTTTGGATATTAACCCTTGTCAGTCATATCATTTGCAAATATTTACTCCCATTCAATAGGTTGTATTTTCATTTTGTGGATGATATTGTTCACTGTGCAAAAGCTTTTAAGTTTAATTAGGTCTCATTTGTTTATTTTTTGCTTTTATTTTCTTTGCCTTTGGAGACCTATCCAAAAAAAAATATTGCTATGATTTACAGCAAAGTGTTTTCTGCCTATGTTTTCTTGTTTTCTTTAAATTTAAGTATAGTCAATTTACAATTTTGTGTTAATTGCTGCTGTATAGCAAAGTGATTCAATTATGTTATACATATATATATATGTATTCTTTTTAATATTATTTTCCATTTTAGTTTATTCCAGGACATTGAATAGAGTTCCCTGTGCCATACAGTAGGACCTTGTTGTCTATCCATTCTATATGTAATAATTTGCATCTACTAACTCAAAACTCCCAGTCCATCCCTCCCCTCACCCTTGGCAACCACAAGTATCTTCTCTCTGTCTGTGGGTCTGTTTCTGCTTCATAGATATGTTGATTTGTGTCATATTTTAGATTCCACATATGAGTGATATCATATGGTATTTGTTTTTCTCTGTCTGACTTACTTCATTTAGTATGATAATCTCTAGGTCCATCCATATTGCTGCAAATGGCATTATTTTGTTCTTTTTTTATGGCTGAGTAATATTCCATTGTATAAATATACCACACCTTCTTTATCCATTCATCTGTCGATGGACATTTAGGTTGCTTCCATGTCTTGGCTACTGTAAATAGTGCCTCAATGAACATTGGGGTGCATGTATCTTTTTTAATTATGGTTTTCTCTGGTTATATGCCCAGGAGTGGGATTCCTGGATCATATAGTAATTCTATTTTTTGTTTCCTGAGGCATCTCCATAATGTTTTCCATAGTGGCTGCACCAACTTCCATTCCCACCAACAGTGTAGTAGGGTTCCCTTTTCTCCATACCCTCTCCAGCATTTGTTACTTGTAGGCTTTTTAATGATGGCCATTCTAAGTGGTGTGAGGGGTACCTCAGTGTAGTTTTGATATGCATTTCTCTATAATTAATGATGTTGAGCATCTTTTCATGTGCCTATTGGCCATCTGTATGTCTTCTTTGGAGAAATGTCTATTTAGGTCTTCTGCCCATTTTTCACTTGTGTTTTTTGTTGTTGTTGTTGTTGAGTTGTATGAGCTGTTTGTATATTTCTTTTGCTATGTCCGCCTATGTTTTCTTCTAGGAGTCTTATGGTTTTCAGCCATACATTTAGTCTTTAATCCATTTTGAGTTTATTTTTGTGTATGGTGTTAGGGAGTGTTCTAATTTCATTCTTTTATGTGTAGCCGTCCAGTTTTCCCAGCACCACTCTTTGAAGAGATTTTCTTTTCCCCATTATCCTCCTTCTTTCTGTTGACTACGGGCTATGTTTGTCCTTCTTTTTCTAATTCCTTTAGATGCTAGGTTAGATTGTTTATTTGAGATTTTTCTTGTTCCTTGAAGTATGCCTGTATTGTATTCTTTTTAATTTTCATTTTTCTCAACGTATTTTCTGATTTCCTCTTTTATTTTTTAATTGACCCATTGATTTTTTTAGTAGAGTGTTTTTCAGTCTTCACATGTTTGTTTTTCCCTTTTTCTTCCTGTAATTGATTTCTAGTTTTATACTGCTGTGGTTGGAAAAGATGTTTGTCATAATTTCTATTGTCTTAAATTTGTTAAGATTTGTTTTGTGGCTAGCATGTGAACTATCCTGGAAAGCATTGCATGTGCACTTGAACATAATGTATATTGTGCTGTTTTTAGATGGACTCTCTTGTAGATATCTATTAAGTTCAACTGGTCTAATGTGTCATTTAAGGCTCCTGTTTCCTTATTAATTTTCTGTCTGGATGATTTGTCCATTAATTAAGTGGTATGTTAAAATCCCCTTCTATTATTGTATTATGGTCAATTTCTGCCTTTATATCTGTTAACATTTGCTTTATTTAGTTGTTCCTATACTATGTGCATATATGTTTATGGATATTCTATCTTCTTCTTATATTGATTCATTTATTATTATATAATACTCTTCTTTGTCTTTTATTATAGACTCGGTTTTAAAGTCTACTTTGGCTGATAGGTGTATTGCTACCCCTCCTTTCTTATTGTTTCTATTGATGAAATAAAATTCATATTTTATGGCAAGATGAGAAAAATTTAAACATAAATTTTTTCTTTGCTGGAGTGGGTCTCCTTGTTCCCCATTAGTGTGTATTGTGTATCTGCCTTAACCAGACCTCCCTAGGAGAGAACCTTCCTTCTTAACCTCATCAAGGATCACAACTCCTTTAGAGAGAACCTTCCTTCTTAATCTTGTGGGGGGTTCCCTTGTATGTGATTTTTTGTATTTCTCTTATTGCGTTTAGAATTCTCTCTTTATCTTTAACTTTTGCCATTTTAATTATGATGTCTCTTTGTGTGGGTCTCTTTGGGTTCATCTTGTTTGGGACTCCCTGTAATTCCTGTACTTGAATATCCGTTTCCCTCTTCAGCTTCAAGAAGTAGTCAGCCATAATTTCATCAAATACATTTTCTACCCTTTCTCTCTCTTCTCCTTCTGGGATCCCTGTAATGTTGGTACACTTGATGCTGTCCCAAAGGTCCCTTAAACTATCTTAATTTTTTTAAAATTTGTTTTTCTTTTTGCTGTTCTCATTGTGCGATTTCCATTATTCTATCGTCCACCTCATATATCTTCCAGATCACTTATGCCTTCTGCTGTCTCACCTAATCTGCTGTTAATTCCCTCTAGTATATTTTTCATTTCAGTTATTGTGTTTTTCAGCTCACACTGGTTCTTTTTTTATATTTTCTAGCTCTTTGTTAAAATTTTCACTGTGTTCATTTATCCTTTCCCCCAATTCAGTTAGCATTCTCATTACTGTTGCTTTGAAATCTTTATCAGGTGAATTATTTGTCTCTGTTTAATTAGGATTTTTTCAGGGTTTTTTTTTTTTTTGTTGTTCTTTCATTTGAAACATATTCCTCCATCTTCTCATTTTGATTAACTTTCTCTGTCTCAAGGAAATTAGGTGAAACATCTACATACCCTGGTCTTGAAGGCATGTCCTTAGGTGGGAGTACCCCTATGCAGTGTGCATATACCCGGGGGCTTTGGCGGGTGAGCTGGATCCTGAGTGAGCACGGTCTGGTCTTGAAGGCATGTCCTTGTGTGGGAGTACCTCTATGCAGTGTGCATATACCCGGGGGCTTTGGTGGGTGAGCTGGATCCTGAGTGAGCATGGTCTGGTCTTGAAGGCATGTCCTTGTGTGGGAGTACCCCTATGCAGTGTGCATATACCCGGGGGCTTTGGCGGGTGAGCTGGATCCTGAGTGAGCATGGTCTGTGTCTTGAAGGCATGTCCTTGTGTGGGAGTACCCCTATGAAGTGTGCATATACCCGGTGGCTTTGGCGGGTGAGCTGGATCCTGAGTGAGCATGGTCTGGTCTTGAAGGCATGTCCTTGTGTGGGAGTACCCCTATGCAGTGTGCATATACCCGGGGGCTTGGTGGGTGAGCTGGATCCTAAGTGAGCATGGTCTGGTCTTGAAGGCATGTCCTTGTGTGGGAGTACCTCTATGCAGTGTGCATATACCCGGTGGCTTTGGCGGGTGAGCTGGATCCTGAGTGAGCATGGTCTGTGTCTTGAAGGCATGTCCTTGTGTGGGAGTACCTCTATGCAGTGTGCATATACCCGGGGGCTTTGGCGGGTGAGCTGGGTCCTGAGTGAGCATGGTCTGGTCTTGAAGGCATGTCCTTGTGTGGGAGTACCTCTATGCAGTGTGCATATACCCGGGGGCTTTGGTGGGTGAGCTGGGTCCTGAGTGAGCATGGTCTGTGTCTTGAAGGCATGTCCTTGTGTGGGAGTACCTCTATGCAGTGTGCATATACCCGGTGGCTTTGGCGGGTGAGCTGGATCCTGAGTGAGCATGGTCTGTGTCTTGAAGGCATGTCCTTGTGTGGGAGTACCCCTATGCAGTGTGCATATGCCCACTGGCTTTGGCGGGTGAGCTGGATCCTGAGTGAGCATGGTCTGTGTCTTGAAGGTATGTCCTTGTGTGGGAGTACCCCTATGCAGTGTGCATATACCCACTGGCTTTGGCGGGTGAGCTGGACCCTAAGTGAGCATGGTCTGTGTCTTGAAGGCATGTCCTTGTGTGGGAGTACCTCTATGCAGTGTGCATATACCCACTGGCTTTGGCGGGTGAGCTGGACCCTAAGTGAGCATGGTCTGTGTCTTGAAGGCATGTCCTTGTGTGGGAGTATCCCTATGCAGTGTGCATATGCCCACTGGCTTTGGCGGGTGAGCTGGATCCTGAGTGAGCATGGACTGGTCTTGAAGGTATATCCTTGTGTGGGAGTACCCCTATGCAGTGTGCATATACCCGGGGGCTTTGGCGGGTGAGCTGGATCCTGAGTGAGCATGGTCTGTGTCTTCCCCAGGGTGTGCTGGCAGCCACCGCCAGGGTGGGAGGTAGTCTGGAGTAGGAGAAGCTAGAGCCAGAGACAGGTGCAAGCTGGGGCTTCTCCTATGCTCAATGGCCATCACCATGCTACCTGGGGCGAGGGCAGGGGCCACGGGGCTGGAACAGAAGCCAGGAGGGAGCTGGGTCTCTCCTGGTGTGATGGCAGGCTCTGCCTTGGTTTGTGTTGTGACTGAACCTGAGGGCTTGAGGCTGCATTCTCTGCTGGTTTCACTTTGTCCCTGGTGTGTGCCCCTTGGTTAGTCTGGGTCAGGGCCGGAGGCGTTGGTGACACACCACTGAGCTGGTCCGACCCCCTCCCAAGTGTGCACAGGGATGGTGCTGGGTGATGGAGCTGATCTTCCTCCCTCCCGAGTGTGTGCAGTGACACGCGCTGGCAATGGCTGCCTTTGCCCTGGTCCAAGGCAGGGCTGGGGTCTGAGACGGCTCTGTTCTCTCCGTGTGTGCGCACTCTCATTGGCAGTGACAGCCTCCCCCTTAGTGGGGAGCAGTGCTGGCGCAAGAGGGGCTGGAGCAGGAGCCCAGTGTGGGCTGCGGGGCTTGCTGGGGTGGTCCGGGAAGGCCAGCCAGAGCCCCGGGCAGTTTTCAATCTGCTGTGGCTGGGAGTAGGCAAGACTGTGCTCTTCAAGAGCAGACTCTCAGTTTCCTACGGCCATCTGATAAGCCCCACTCATTTTCAAACCACCTAAAGGGGGGGCCTTGTCCTCCTGGTGTTGGGTCCCAGGGCTGGGCTGCCTAATATGTAGCTTGAACCCTTTGCTCTCTAGGGAGGATCCCCAAACCTGTGACTGACCCTCCTCTCCTGTGTCCCCCACTAGGGGCACAGGTCCTAACCAGGTCTCTTCTTCTCTCCTCCTCCCTGACTCCGTGTGCATCTTTCTTTACAGCTTTGGTCACAGAAGAGCCGTTCTGATAGTTCTCAGGTCGATTTCAGCAAGAGTCGCTGTCTGCGTCATCGTAGTTTTGATGTGTTCATAAGGGGAGCAAGCCCAGCCTCCCCTCCCTCCACCATCTTGATCTCTTTCCACCATAATCGTGTACATTTTGATAAGGTAGGACCACTTGAGATGGCAAACAAAGATGCACGGGGTATTTAGTTTCAAATAATTCTTTTTTGTATTGATGTATATGATTATCTGCTAGTTACGTTCCCTCCCCGCCCATCTCCTCCATTTCTTCCTTCTTTGTTTCTATTTTCCATCCACAATCTTTTCATTCAATCAGTCAATTGATCAGTTCAAATATCCCCTTACCATAGGGTTATTAGTTGACTCTTTCTCAAAAATGGCTCCTGGAAGCAAGACAGACCCATGCGATGAAATGACCAGTTTTATTGATGTCACAGATATTTTCCATGGGACAAATGTTCAAGATACCCACTGAACTCATGCTTTCTCCTGGGATGGGATGGAAGATTGTTCACAGTAAGTTTTTTTTTTTTTTTTTTTCTTTCAATTCCTGTCCACTCATCCCTATTGAATGTATTTTCTTCTGTTTCTGTGATCTATATCTATTCATTATCAGGGACACAAATGGAAATTATACCTCCAAACTGCTGGTCTTAGGAAAGAAAAGATTTGTACATTTTCATGAAGTTAGTTGATTGCTTTAAATTTGAAATTCTTTACTCAATTTTGTTCCTTGTGAGAAATGGTATTTTAGGAATATGAGGAGAGCTCATGAATCCACAGATAAGGCTTTTATCTGACCCCACCAGTGTGGTGTTGTGAGGTATTTTCTCCTTTATTTTTATTGGAGAGGATTTAGACACAGCTTTCTCAACTTCAGCTGCAGAGTGACCAGTGCAAGGTACTTATGGGTCCCAGTCTCATTTATCTGAGACAAGTGCTGGCAGGGGGCTTTGACGGACACACGCATCCTCTCCTCGATTTCAGATGGGATTCCACTGGGAGCAGTTCCTGGATCCCCTCCAGAGCTGTCACTGCTCTCTCTCCTGATCACTTAATCCATCAGAGGGAGGCCCAGTGACGTCAAAGAGCTCATACTTTCAAGTGTTTCCAGATATGAGAACAGTCCCGTCACTGTGGTTCTTCATGGGTCTCTTCTCTTCAAGGAGAGAATGTGAAATAAAAACCAGCTGAGATTAAAATATGCCAGTCAAGCAATTTGTATTTAGAAAACTTTAAAAAATATAATTAAACCAATTGCTGTGGTTCAGTTTTTACCAGCGTATGAACAGTTTTGGAAATGAGGAAGCAGCTGGACTCTGGCCATATACCCTGACCTTACCATTCAGTAGATGGAGGCAAGTCCTGGACCTCTCCAAGCCTCCGTTTCCTCATCTGTAAAATGGGATGTAGATGAGTACACGCCATAGTAGGTGTTGCGAGGATGGATAAGAACACTTATAAATGGTTTTATCAAGTTGCTTGGCTCAGAATGAGCGTCTGGAAAGTCTCCTCGGATGTATTAGGGTACAAGTAATGTTTGGAACGAGTCTAGTGGAGTGTAGAGTTTCATCCAAATGATGGGCAGCTTAATTACTGAGGCGTTAGTGCCATGAGGGTCTGTCCAGGAAGCATTTGAGATGCTCCATAGAAGGTCACACCCACTGGTTCAGAAGACAGCTGTTTTCAGTACACCAGGACCCCTGCATTCTTGGCCAGGGGGCATTTCTATGCATGCTGCTGCCCAATGTTGGGAAGAGCCCTTCTGAGGTCAAGGCTGAATGTCATGGGCATCAGTTGCCAGGAGGACATCAGTAACGCCACTAGGTGAAGAACTTATTTGGAGCAACTGTGTTCTCTCTCCTCTGGTGGTACATCTGGGCTCTCTGCCGCCCTGGGTTCTCTCCAGGCCCAGGCGGTGGAGGGTCCTGCCCATGCTGGGGGAGCCCTGGTTGCTCCTTTGGTGGTTGGCTGATGGCTTTTTAATTGGACCCCAAGTCTGTTGGCAAAATGGAAGAGTCAACAGCCATCCAATCTGGAGGGGACAGAGGGCAAGGGAATTATTTTTCATTTTAATGCTTCCAGGGAGCTCTTGTTAGTTTTCCCTTTTAATTTTATTTTCTTTTCCTGTTAGGGCAACCTTGAGAAGTTTAAGAAATGGTCTTAGAATCTTTATAACAGTAATTTTTTTTCCAAGTTAATTTTGGCAGGACAAGAGTTGCTTTAGTCTCACTTCGGTTGATAAATGACACTTGTTTTAATTTTATATTGTGGAGAATTGATTCAAGATGACTTGTAAGTTTTGGAACAACGGTGCCTAATGTGCTGTTTTATTTCGACTAGTCAGAAGTCATTCCTGTGTGAGATCGTGAGGCCTTTTAATTTAGGTTATGCTACAGGGAATTTATGTCTGATCATGGGTAGCTCTGGAGTCATCCAGTCAGGATTTTAATCACAGCCCACCTCTTGCTGGCTGGGTGATGTGGGGCACATAACCTTGGCTCCCTGGTTACTGGTTTCCTCATCTGTAAATAGGGGCGGTGGTCACCACTGCAGGCTTCTGTGGTAGCAAACGAGGTGATGTATATAAAGTGCTCACCCAGGGGCTGGAACCTGGCCCACAGTACGTGGCAATGGATGCTTGCAGTCATAAGTGGTCTTTGGATTGGGAATTTTTACCTTCATGGGCCTCCTTCTGTCTCTGCCTCTGTCCTTCTCTCTAGGACTCTCTCTCAACTGTATCAGTTCCCTTGGGTGGGGAGGCGGGCAGGGGTCTGCAGAGAAGGAAGGACACGTCATGAACATGGGATCCTGGGGCGGTGCCAGCATTGGATCCAGGTTGCTGATTTTATCAGAAACTTTGCAACTGAAAGTTAAGTCTCGAAGTCCTGAAGCTGGTGGCCCCCATTCAATTAGAAGACTCTCTTATAAAAAAAAAAAATTTAAATACTTATGATTGTATTTGACAGATTCTTTTATTTTTTAAACCCAATATAAATTCAAAATCTACGTATATGAACTCACACACACCCCTCACACACAGGGCTGAGGACCAGTTTCCTATGTCCAGCTTTTCCACCTCCCAGAGCAAGCCTGAGGTTTATCACTGAGGCATCACTGTGCCCTGCGAGGCTCTCATGAACGTGACATCAACCCATCAACTCCTGTGGCTGCTCCTCCAGCTGGCATGACTGAGTCAGCGTCCTAATCTTTTGGGAGAAAGGGAGGAAAGGAGAGAGGAAGCCCACAGTTCTTCCTCAGCTGGGAAACGGAGACCCTTCACTCAGCTGGAGGAGAATGAAGGCTCAGTGTGAGTACAATTTAACATGTAAGAAATGCAGCTTCAGTGCAGGCCATTGCTTTTACCAAGATCTGTTGTTCATAGAAGTCAACATTCAGACTTCATAAGTGCAGAGTTTTACTGCAATAACCTCATCATGCCTTTAGTGTAACTGTTACCTGAAATGCACGAAGAGATTCACACAGTAAAATTTTCCCAAGAACAAGAGCAGAGTCGGACAGTACTTGAGTGTTGAGAAGATAGCGCTGTTCTGCATCCACGTGACTCCAGCCCACATGTGAGGTCTGCTCCTGAGGTGGATGTGGAACGAGTAAGAAGATCCAATATCCAGATGTGAGGAACGTGCTCATGTGGGTGCCCTCTCTGGCTAATACCGCACCCCCTTGGACGCACGTTTGCTTGGGTGCTGCCTGCTGCGCCATAGTTGCCCCCTTGAGATGCTTGGGCATGCTCATCAGGCCGACCATGCCTTAAGGCTGAAGTCTGGGCAGCTCAGCTGCAAATGCGCTACCGTGTCAATCCTAGCTCATAAGAAAGTGAGGTTATCCCTCTGGGTTTCAATTTTGACCAAGTAGAATGTCAACTTTTTTTTTTTTTTATCAGGAAGTCTTTTAATAGATTTTCACCAGTAGACCTCAGGTCAGGGGAAGAAATACAGGGCAGAAAGATTAGACCAATACTCTCATTTGGCTTTGCTGAAACCGGTTATAGCCACCCTATAAATAGTTGGTCCTGTGCAACCTTGAGACTTTTGAAAACCCAACCATAATCCCCCCTCAGGGTGCTCGGGGAAATCTTTACTAACAAAATGTCATGAGGTTGACAAGCCTTAAGATGTCCTGGCAAAAGGTCTCCTCCTCTTCTCAAATCCAGCTCTCCCTCACCAAGTGCCTTTCTCCTTCCTTCCAGCTGGGATTGCCTCCCATGCACATAACTCACCAGGCTCAGTCTGGGTTAAGAGCAGAGCACCGTGGAAAGATCTGCCTCCCCGTGTGAGCTGGGAGAAACCCCTCCATCCCTGCCCTGGGGACTTCAGGCTCTGGGAGCCCAGGAACCTCTTTTTCTATTAACAGCCCTGGCCCAGGGGTGGGATGTGTCCAAGACCACGACCCCTTGTCTGCACCCCTCTATGCTCAGCTCTTTACACCATGCCTGGCTTTCTCCAACCCGCATGGACCTCCCTTTAACCTGGGCTACTACTGAAAAATTCATTTTTAAATTCTTTCAGCTGAATTCATTTTGCTTTTCTGACTGAATTACAACATCTTAAGGAGAGGAACCATAGGTTGTAATTATTTTACTTCTTTTTTTTTCTGTTACTGTCACAGCATTGAGCTCCATACCCATAATAGGTGATACCTTTTGTGTTCATTTTGTTACTGAAATGTCACATATAGTCAAAAGAATAAATAAATACAAAGGAATGGGAGTAAAATAAACACCTTTGAGCCCACATTGCAGTTTAAGAGATAGGAATACCAATACCTTTGATGGCTCCTGTATTCCTTCTCCAACCATGCCCACATCCCGGCTTCCTTCTTGAATTTTGTGGTTCTAATTCCCTGGGGTTTCTTACAGTCCTATCATATGTGTCTGTAACCTTAACCACATACTGTTTACTTCTGCATGTTTTTACTCTATGCAAATGAAATTCCATTTTATTTAGTCTTTGTGACTTGTCTTTTTCATTCAGTGTTATGTTTTAGATGCTAATCTATGTTGGCATGTGCTGTAGGTCAATCATTTCACTCTGCATGCCATTTCTCCGCATGAAAATGCTGCAATTTTCCATCTCTTGTCCTTCGACATTCCACTTGTTTTAATTTTTCTCACAACAAATATTCTTCTAGAAACTTTCTTGTGCACGTCCCCTGAAGCAGATGTGAGAGTTTCTCTGGAGAATATATGACTAGGAGTAGACGTACTGAATCGTTGGATACCCACTGGTTTTACTGAAGGTGGTTGTATCCACATCATTTGTGTATGAGTGTTTCCACTGCTATGAGATCATGGCCAATACTTGGTATTAGCTGATATGTTAGTTGTTCCAATCTGATGATTATATAAATTGTTCTCTTTGAGGGTTTAATTTGTATTTCCCTAGTGTTGACTATCTTTTCATATATTCATTTGTTTTTTTTTTTTTGCATTTCTTCTTCTATGAGCTGCCTATTCACATCTTTTGCTATTTTTTCTTTCAAGTTATTTCTTTATTTAGTTTAAGAGGCTTACATTCAATATCTAGTGTTATAATATCCAGGTACTGACTTTTTGTTGTTGTATGTGTTGTAAATATCTTCAGTCAGATTTTGGCATGGTTCCCTCACTTTTTGCATAGAGCTTTGTGGAAGTTCTTAATTTTAATGTAACCTAATTGATCTATTTTTTTTCTTCTAAAATGTCAGGTTTTTTTTTCTCTTTATTAAAAATTCTTTTCCTACACTAAGGTCATAAATATATTCTGCCTATTTTGTCCCCGAATTTTTTCAGTTTCAACTTTACATCATCTGTAATTGATTTTTGTATATGATTAGTTACTCCACATAGATAACTGTTTTGGCAACATCTTATTAAATCGTTGATTAAGCTACTGATGAGTAACGGCGCATCTGTCATATTTCTTCTCCATATGTATGTAGGAATTTTTCTGGACTCTCTCTTCTGTCCCAAAGTTCTACTGAAATCCATTGCCAATTCCACAAACTATTGCTGTGGCTAAATCCTGCTCTCTGGACACTATGATCTTCTTTTTCAGGACTAGCCTTTGTACAGTACTACTCTTTAGAAATTTTTAATATTTGCTGTATAGCCCATTACTTGGTCAAATCTTACAGATCGTTCTGTTCAAATTTAATTTGCTGTTAAATCGTACCCATACTGAACGTTTGGGGTCAGATTTAATTTGATGTTTCAATTTCTGTATATTATAATCTCTCATCATGATGGCAGAAACTTCAATTTGACTTATTTTTTTTTTTTTTTGCCTTATTTTGGAGCTATAAAATTAAGTTTATACAAGGTTAGAATTGATATACCTTCCTGGTAAATTAAATGTTTCAACCATTATGGGTGAATTATACACTAGTATAGCCTTTCTCCTTAACATCTATTTTGCCCTATGTTAGTATCATTGTATCTGCTTTATTTGCATTAGTAGTTGGCCTGTTACTTTAATTTTTTTACTTTCAAACTTTCTGTGTTTTTTTTAGGTTGTCTGTCTTAAAAAGCATATTGATGAATTTTGTTATAGCTAATCTGGACAATTTGTCTTTAAGAGGTTTTTTTTTTTTTTATGATTTCTGATACATTTTGATTTATTTCCACCATGTACTTTCTATCCTGTGTTCTTCTTTTTTCTCCCTTTGTTTTCTGTTTTTTTTTTTTTTTTTTTCTTTAAATTGTTTTTACTTATTCCATTTTTGGCCTTGATGAGTTTGGAAAATGTATACTTTATTTAAATTGTTTTGGTGGTTTCCATGGATTTGAGACAGGAGATTTTAAGTTGACTCACTGCAAATTAAACATTTATTGTCTTTCTAAAAATGTAAGAGATTTAGAATTCTTTAGGTTTACCTCCCTCTTTAGTTATATGTTTCTAGCATTTTATAATTTCTAATATTTTATTTCTGTGTTTTATTTCTTCACATAAGTAAGACTTATTATTATTTCATGAAGGCAGTGTTTGTTTTGTGTTTATCATCTTTTTGGTTTCCCATTTCTACTTGCAATCAAGATCTTCCTTTTGGGTTGTTTTCTTCCAACTGCAGTAAGCTGTCATCTTTGGCTTATCAGAGAAATGTCTTTCTATTGCCCCCATCTTTAAGGCAGGGGCTCAGACATCTGACTCTAGGTTGGCAGAAACTCTCAGCACTTTGATGTTAATCCATTTTATCCTTGTTTCCACTGCTGGTTTTGGGAAATTGGCTTTAAAGACGGACAATTTTCCATCATAAACCGTTCATCTTCAGTTTTCATTTGGTAGTAAGCCTCTCAGTTTCTGTCTGCAAGAAGATGTCTTTACTTGCCCTGATTCTTGAAAGACAGCATTTTAGGGCATCCCAGTTTGGGTTGACAGACCCTTTTTCTTTCTGGCTGTATTGAAGTTCTCCTGTTTGTCTTTTGTGTTCTACCAAGTCACTACATTGTGTCTAGGTGTAGATTTTTATTTGTCCTGCTTGGGATTTATCAGGTTTCCTTAATATAAAGATTTTTGTCATTTACCTTCTCTGGAAAATGACCAGTCATAATCTTCTTAAATGTCACATCTTTCTCACTGATACTTTATTCTTCTAACATACAGATAGATGAATATTAGATCTTATTACTCTGCATTTCATGCCTCTAACTTTTCTTTTCATTTTCTCTTTGTTTATCTCTATGGTATCCTGGATACTTTCTTTAGATATACCATCCAGCTCAGTTCCCTTTTCAGTTGTCTCTAATATCTGTCTAATGTATAATAATTAACTTTCCATTGGTCTTCTCCTTTTAATAATCACATTTTCATTTCTAGATATTATACTAGATATGCTTCTTCTACAAACCTACCTAGTTATTCTGAAAGTCTCTTGTTCTTTCATACTTTTAGTATTCTCTCTTTTTTTCCTTATTAAACATCATTGTAAGACTTTGTGAATAGTATGTTGCTTGTTTCTTTTTCTTTTCTTTCTTTCTTTTTTCTTTTCTGAGACTGGTAACTTATTTCCCCATATGTTTTCTGATTTTTTTTTTTTTTTCTGAATAGTGAACTCATCATCATTAGAACTCTGTGAAAATTTTTGAGGCTTTTAACATGTATTTCTCCAGAGAAACTCATGACTCCAACCAGGTTCCTGAGTACACTATCAACTCAGGGCCACTTTATTATTACTTAAAATTTTCATTTTGAAATAGTTTTAGACTTTTGTAGAAGTTGTGAAAATAGTACAGAATTTTCATATCCCCTTCACTCAGATCCCTTGACTTTAAAATTCACACAACCATAGTAAAATCATCAATGTCAGGGAATTAACATAGTTACAGTACCTTTAGTTAGACTGTAGATCTTATTCAAATTTCACCAATTTTCCACCAATACCCTATTTCTGCTCCAATACCCAATCCAGGATGCTATGTTACATTTATTTTTTTGCTTCCTTAGGCTCACAAAGCTGTGTCAGGCCATCAGTCTTTGTCTTCAAACACCTGGCACTTCTGAAGAATATTGGTTATTTTGTGGAATGTCTTTCGATTCAGGTTTGTGTGGTATTTTTTCATGATTACTTTGAACTTATACATTTTGGGCAATGACATTGTACCCTTCTTGGGCATCATATCATGGCCGCTGTCAATTAATTCTCAGTTTGGGGTTATCAGGACACGTGGTAGCATAATTTGGAGCCCCAAACCCAGGTAAAGGTGAGTTCGTGGTTACAGATTCTCAGGAAAGACTTATACTTCTTTGCCCAAAGTCAAATCTTAAAGAATTGTGTTTTATTATTGCTTTTTTCCTTGAGTTTTTTTTTTTTTTCCCTCTTCTTTCAACTTTGAACAACAGGTGTACACTTTCATAGTTCTATCATGTGAATACAGATATTCTTTCACACCTCACAGTGATGAAGGTTCTATCTCTTGCCCCATGCACATGTTCTATTAAATTGAGAACTCTAAACCTCCAGGGCTGAGCAAATGTACTCAGACTTGGTAATATCTCTGAATTCACCCTTTCTTATTGATTTTGGCTTCTGTGAATTATCCTCTGTTGGTGTACATTAAAAGAAATATATACACATGTGTGTGTATGTGTATATATATATATATATATATATATATATATATATAATTTATTTTATGTTATCTATTCTTTTAGAAATTCTATGTCAGGAGTGCTCTTAGGTTATCTGACCTAAATATTAATTGAATAAATGAAAAGATAGGGTAATTAAAAGTAAGCCTATTTTAGGCATCTATCCCAGAAAATATTGACAAATGTTTCCAATATTTTGTACAAAGATGTTCACTGCAGTGTTATTTATAGTAGAGAAAGATTGAGAATAAGCTAAACCAAAAGAAAATGGTTAATTAAATTAGGGCACATCCATTTGAAAAATAATAATAATGCACCCATTGAAATTATGTTTTTAAAGAATATTTAAAGGTGTAAGATGATACAGATATATTGTGATTTCAAGTGAATTTAAATATGTCAATAAAGAAGTACTTAGAGAAACCCTGAGAAAAAATGTGTCAGAAGTGAACAGGGTTTCTTCATGATTCATGTATGTTTCTGTGCTTTCAAAAATTCCTACATTGCTATGTATTTGTAACTTTGTGATCAGAGGAAATAAAGGGAAACAGCAAATTGAAATTTCAAACTGCATTAATTTAATAAATGTTTATTGAGCACCTACAAACTTACAGATACTGCAACAACACAGCCATCTGTTCATCCAGAATTGAGAGTGAAATTACAATTAATGGGAGGATTAAGGAATCGTGTCTTCTGATTAGAAGCCCTCTCCCTTCAACTAATAGTCTTAGCCAGACAGCATCTGCAGAGCTGAAGATAAAGTGTTATTCATTTTCACTTCTCTTTTCTCATCCCCAGTAACTAATAAAATAAGGTACTTTTTTTAGCCAGGTGGAAAAACAGTAAATTTTCTATTTTCAAGTGTCTCTGCAGCACGCTTGTTGCATTTCTGTCTGAGCCCTGGCTCTGCAGGTAACAGGCCGTGCATTCTCGGGCAAGTTACCTCCTGCTCTGAACCATGCATTCCTTCCCTGTAGGTGGGATTGTCTCTAAGACCTATTTTGATTTTGTGATTTCAAAGCTGGGATTGCTATAGAAAGTAAATTTTATTTTGTGGTTATTTTTACAAGTGACATTTTATGTTGAATATAAAATAAGGCTTTTCTAAAACTCCAATTCTTCCTACACAGTAGCCTTTTGGGTTCCAGAAATGCAGTATTTAGTTGGACATATTTAGCCTAAGAATGATTCTTGTTTGTGTCTGACACTGACAGCTTCGCTGGTAGATGAAATCTAGAGGTCACTGCCATTGAATGTGAGACGGTATAAAAGGCTATATAAAGTGAAGGAGAGAAGAGGGTTGGTCCTTGGGGACTGTGCCATCTGAGAGAGGGAGTAGGTGCAGAAATAAACACGGCTGCTTAGAGGTTTGTAGAAACTTCCCTGGCTCCATGAAATAAGTTTCACAAGGTTTTGTGTCTCTTAAAATGAAAGGTGTTTAGCTCATGCGGGTCAATATCCAAAAAACAAACAACCCAATCAAAAAATGGGCAGAAGACCTAAATAGACATCTCCCCAGAGAAGACATACAGATAGCCAAGAGGCACATGAAAAGATACTCAACATTGCTAATTATTAGAGAAATGCAAATAAAAACTACAGTGGGGTAGCACCTTCCACCAGTTAGGTGTGAAAAAAGTCTACAAACAATAAATCCTGGAGATGGTGTGGAGAAAAGGGAATGCTTCTACACTGTTGGTGGGAATGTAAATTTGTACAGCCACTATGGAGAACAGTATGGAGGGTCCTTAAAAAACTAAAAATAGAGCTACAATATGATCCAGCGATCCCACTCCTGGACATATATCCAGAGAAAAGCATGGTTCAAAAGGACACATGTACCCCAATGTTCATTGAAGCACTGTTTACAATAGTCAAGACATGGAAGCAACTTAAATGTCCATCAACAGATGAATGGATAAGGAAGATGTGGTACATATATACAATGGAATATTACTCAGCCATTAAAAAGAATGAAATAATGCCATTTGCAGCAACATGGATGGACTTAGAGATTATCATACTAAATGAAGTAAGTCAGACAGAGAAAGACAAATATCATATGATATTGCTTACATGCGGAATCTAAAAAAAATGATACAAATGAACTTATTTATAAAACAGAAACAGACTCACAGACTTAGAGGATGAACTTATGGTTACCAGCTGGGAAGGGTGGTGGGGAGGGATAGATTGGGAGTTTGGGATTGACATGTACACACTGCTATATTTAAAATAGATGACCAACAAGGACCTACTGTAAAATAATAAAAAAAATAAATAAAGGTCTTTAAATCTAATATATCCAAATATTAACATGTATTACATTTAGACGGTGGATACAAGCTTGTTAACAATTTTCTGTATGTTTGAAATATGTTATAATTAAGTTGAAAAGAGAAGTCTGCTTGAGGTGGATCCCCAAACTTGATGGAGGTAGCCATCCCTGGCA
Organism: Balaenoptera ricei; assembly: GCF_028023285.1. Classification (NCBI taxonomy): domain Eukaryota; kingdom Metazoa; phylum Chordata; class Mammalia; order Artiodactyla; family Balaenopteridae; genus Balaenoptera; species Balaenoptera ricei. The sequence goes on from NC_082641.1 coordinate 2,462,867, forward strand.
GTAGGAGGGCAAAAGGCACCTGAGTTTGGGATAAGTTTACTCCCATGATCAATAATCACCCTGAATGATCCCAAGTGGGCATGAGGTGTGGGGACTGTAAGGAGCAGCTGATGTTCCAGCCAACAGGGAGCCATCAGAGGCCTCCAGAGGGCGGGTGGGGAGGAATGCTCTGAGGGTGGGGCTCAGGCTTCTTGCTGATGTAACCCGGGGGGCAGGGGGGGAACATCCTGGGGCCGGGATGGAAACTCCTCCTGGTGACTCCTTGAAGACAAAGCAGCTCTTTACAGCATTTTCCTCCAAAGCTATGTCCCCATCCCCTTTTTTTTTTTTTAACATCTTCGTTGGAGTATAATTGCTTTTCAATGGTGTGTTAGTTTCTGCTCTATAACAAAGTGAATCAGCCCTACATATACACATGTTCCCACATCTCCTCCCTCCTGCATGTCCCTCCCTCCCACCCTCCCCATCCCACCCCTCCAGGTGGTCACAAAGCACCGAGCTGATCCCCCTGTGCCATGCGGCTGCCTCCCACTAGCCATCCATCCCACGCCTGGCAGTGTATACACGTCCATGACACTCCCTCACTTTGTCACAGCTTACCCTTCCCCCTCCCTATATCCTCAAGTCCATTCTCTAGTAGGTCTGTGTCTTTATTCCCTTCTTACCACTAGGTTCTTCAAGACCTGTTTTTTTTTTTGTTTTTTTTTTTCCCTTAGATTCCATATATATGTGTTAGCATACGGTATTTGTTTTTCTCTTTCTGACTTACTTCACTCTGTATGACAGACTCTAACTCCATCCACCTCACTACAAATAACTCATTTTCGTTTCTTTTTATGGCTGAGTAATATTCCATTGTATATATGTGCCACATCTTCTTTATCCATTCATCTGATGATGAACACCCCCGGTTGGTGAATTCTGAGAGGTGCTGAATGATCCATTAACCATGCTTTCCCTCACTTCTCTGTCCTTTCATCTGGGCAGTGGAGACAAAGGGTAATTAATTTCTGACTTCTCACTTAAATTCTATTACATGTCTTTCAGAAGGGATCACAGCTCCTATGTAGATAGCTGTCAACCATCAGATCTGCTTTTTTGACACCAAAGGTTATTTGTCTCCTTTTAAAATATGTATAACTCATACGCAGTAGAAGATATTTGTTTACTTGCTTTTGGTATGAAAATACTGAATCCTTAAACTAGGCTTGGCCTGGTCTTCCAAGTTCTGATTAATCGGGACCTCACACTATCATCAAGGCACAGAGTTAAATGTAACACTAGGAAGTTCATTACAGAAGTGAAGAAACCTGCTTTCTTTTTTTCATGTAAAATTAGTTTTCAAGACGGAATTTATCAGAAGCTACATTTGTGGATTGTGTTTACACTTTCACTATTTAAAAAAAAAAGCAGGTGGTACATCTTCCATTTCTGACCACTTCTGCAATTACCTTTGACCTCTAATTTAAAATACAAAAGTACTTGTGAAAAGATGGTATTTTTTTTCCCAAACTGCACATCACTATCTTCTGATTAGGGCAAAGGATGGAAACATGATCTACTATCAAATAATGTTCCCTGTTAAATATCATGATATAGTTTTGATCTAGATGCAGAAAATATCAGATTTCTTTTCCCTCAGAGAACATAGCCTTTATCATGCAATTATTACTTGACTAACTGGTTCTATGTAAAGTACAAAGTTGGGCTATTGGCTAATCTGGGTTCGAAAAAATGTGGTCATCAATTGTTTAGATGACATTTGATTGGCATTACCTATGTCCTAAATAATTATGGTTTTATTCAAGTCAATATTGCTTGCATTTATCATGCATGGAGTGGAAACTGTGGCATAAATGTTGGGATAATTGGGCATTGGGGATTATTAGAAGTCTTTATTATGTGGAAATGCCTAAATAACATCTGTTTCAACATTCCTGTTCTTCTGCGCTGCTTTGTAGTTGCCATGTCTTTAGGGACCTTCAAACCAAGAAACAAAGAAATTCAATATAAACTGCACTTCATGTAAAGCCCTTTAAACCCATCAAGTGAGTGTGGCCTGGATCTGGGTTAGCCTGAGCCTCAGTGAGGAGAGAAAGGCTTACCCAGTGTACTCCCCTGGTTTTAATATAAACACTAATCTTAGGTCCTCTGTTTTTTTCTACTTTCAGCAGTAAGTATAATTTAAGAACACTATTTGCTGAAGCCAGTTGCTAAATTGATCTCTGAATCTCAACTTAACACTTGAATTGTAATCCTGGGACTCAGGTACTCCGAGTGGCTCAGGAACACCTTTTGTTTGGTTTGGTTTGGTTTGATGTGATTTTCGCTCTTGAAATGAGGCATTTCTTCCCAAGAAAGAGACAATTTTTGGTGGAATGTGGAGAGGAACAATATTGCTGGCAGAGCTGGGGTTAGAGGCTGCCACCCGGAATGGGAAGCCACCCCACACGCTGTCCCCATGCTCCAGGTGGCAGTGGATCTGAGCCACACCTGCCAGCCCTCGGCTCTGGCCCTCATGCCTCACGAGGACACAGCATGTCATGTGCCTTGTGTGCAGTGGATTGCATTGATGTTCGGCCATGGTGGTGCGGCATGTTATCCAGCATATGTCCTGCTTGGGCTGTGAAGGAACAGATGTGGGGATGGTGGTGGCCTTGATGGGGGGACTGGGGGCACAGACTCTGTAAGAAAGAAGAGTCTGTATAAATGCAGCTCACCCAGGCTGGAGGCCTGGGGATGGGGAGAGGACCCTGAAGGTTCCAGGGGGAGTGCAGTGCAGGTTCAAGCTCCTTTCTCGTGAGTTCCAGGATGTTCAGCCCTTTCTGCAGCCCCCACTTCAAGTCCCTCTTGAAATCTCAACCACCTGCCCAGGGACGTTGGCCTCAGCACCAGACACCAAAGGCTATTTTAGCAGCTCCCACAGTGGCATCAAATTAAATCTATCTAAAAATCTCTTTTTCTACTTCATGTCTAGTGGTCTTTTTCTCTGATTGAACCCTGATAAATATAACACGGTGTATGTGTGTGTGAGTGTGTGGTTGTGTGTCTGTGTATAGGGCTGTAAAGGACTTTTCTGGATCCTTTCAGATTTTTTTAACCTTCTGTACTTTAAAAATTTTTATCTTGATTTTTTTTGGGAAATTCTGAGCAAAGCCCTCTGAATCTGCCTTTTCCTCAACTGGAAGTTCCCAGGATGACCTGTCCACCACCCATGAGCCAAAGGGATTTGGGGTGGTGGGCCAACAGTCAGAGTTTTCTGACTTTCTCTCCTCTGGGGTTGACAAGACCTGGGAGCCCCAAGGACATGGACCTGAACCAAAACACAGGGCAAACATCAATCAAATCAGGATATAAATGGAAGAAGATAGACACTGTTATGTCAGAAATTAATGGCCTATAAAATGAAGAACTAGAACATCAAGAGATAAGACTTATGGAGAAAAGAGGTCAGAGAATTGCAGGGAAGATCTGAAAGAGCTACTGTAAAATGGCTGGTGTTCCAGAGGCAGAAAAGGGAAAAGTATTTAAGCTAATAATAGGTGAGAATTTCTGAGCTGAGGAGAGGCCCACATTTGTTGACTGAAATAGGTAACCAGTATATACACCTAGACATGTCTAAAATAAAGGAAAAAACTTGAATAAGTTTCTAGGCTCAAACATCCAGTTATTAATGAAACAGAGGCATCATGTTGCTATCAGTTTTCTCAAGTATAAATAGAGCAAGTAAAACACAGTGCAACTATGTACAACAGGATTATATACTGTAAATTACAGGTGGCTCAGGGAGAGGACTGCACACCAGGATTTCTATACCCAGCCAAGCTATCATTGACCTCACAAAGTGGAAGATATTTACAGATACAAACAAGTCAGAGAATACACAGAGTGGGGTCTATATGAGGAAAGTACTCGAGAGGATGCTGAATGGATACAAATGCATTTGGGTCAGATTTGGAGAGAGCAGAAACAGCCAGGACTGTTCCACGCTGAGCCCAAGTTGGCATCTCTCCCCCTCTTTCTCTCTGGATAAGTATATACTATTTGGGAATGTGTAATTGTATGCTAAGTTATGTTTCTTGCAACAGACAAGACATACTTCCAGGGAAATTCTTATAGCAATCTAAAATAAAATTTACTAAACTCTCGTAGCAAAATCGAGGGGTAATTATGTTCCAAAGAATACATCTTAGGGTCGATGGTGGACAGTGCTGAAGTAAAAATATTCTAAATGTGTCAAAACAATGTTTTATTTGAGCGGACATTGTGTGAGGGGGTATGGGGTGGAGGAGAATAGAATAACTTGATAAATCATTATCTCATTTTCATATTTAAAGGAAATAAATGTTTTATTGTGAGTGTGAGAAAAGAACAGGTAAGCCTGAGAGGAATAAAGAATAAGTAGAATTTCTAAATTTATGAAGGGAAAGGAGAATGCATTAAACCAACCAAAAAAAAAAAAAAAAAAAGAAAGAAAGAAATACAGGGAGAGAGAAAAAGGGGGCCACCAAGTAAAATAAATAATAACAATAAAGTAAAATTGAAGGGACATATTCAAGTGTATGGATCCTAACATTGCTTGTAAAGGAATCAGATTCTTTGGTTACAAAGCAGAGACTGTCTGGTAAGCTTAAAAATCAAACTCTCGCTTTGTGCTATTAATGAAACTGTTTATTTTCATGTCTCCAGTGCTTTATGAGAGTAACTCCCACATAGTGGACCCTCAGATCATCTTTTAATGAATAAGTGAATCCGTGGAAACATCTCAAACATTTCTATTGGATACTTTACTGATTAGTGTGGCAAGGAAATAGAACTGATATGTTTTGGAAAGTTTTCCCACAATTAGATTGATATAAAATAATCCTGTTTAATCCTCAGTTGATCGGTTAATCCATTAGTCAGAAGATCCAGCTCTTCTTAACACTTGTATTAATTGAAATTTTACCTCATGTAAAGCAGCAATTCTATAATTAACAGTGTCTCATGAGGTACTGTTGTTTTGTTGTTTCCTGGCAATAAGGGGGTTAGAAAAAAGACCAGAAAACTGTGATTCCATTCATACGTCTTAACATTCCTTATCTAGTCATTTTGCAGTTCCCGGCAAAATTGTGTATTTTTGTTGTGGTTCATTATGCCTGGTTTGTGGCTCCTTCTCACCGTCTTCGTTTGCCCTTGCCGGCTCGAGACCCTCAGGAAGCTCTTCGACCTCTGGCTGAGTGATTCCACGGGGGGCTCTCATGCTGGACTCCGCTCTTTCCTACCGTCGGGCCCGGAACACGCTGGAGATCGCAGCCGCGCTGCTCCCGGGCCCAGTCTGGCCACTTGCCCCACTAGCTGCAAACTCCTGCAATGCGCCCTGTGAGGCCTGATCTGCACGCACCGGGAAGCTCTCTGCCGTCTCAGAGATCCTGAAAGCAAAGGGATGAGAAAGGGAGGCTGTGGCATCATCTGTGGGCTTCCGCTCGTCCCTCCCGTGTCCGGGCACCAGCTCCTCTGCTTACCGTATATGGGAGGGAACTGGCTTTCCCGCCTGGAAGTCGCGTCAGCCCCTCACTTAGAGGCAGGCAGGCAGCCTCGGAAAGCAGGTCAGTGTGGTCTGCCCCAGCCGGCCTTCCCATCCCGGTCCACCAAGATGCTCGGAGAAAAACTCTCCCCCCGTTTCAAGGTGGCACATGGCGCTCCCTCTTGCCCACTGGCCAGGGGTGGCCCACGAGGTGTCCACGCCAGCCTCGCGCCCTGGAGACCGCAGCGCGGGTGGGGTTGGGGGAGGGGTTCAATCTTTGCTGTGCGTTCCAGAACTTTCTTTTAAATGGCAGCGATTTGTGATCGACATGGCTCTATGGCAGGAAAGAAACAAACAGGCTGCTTTCGCCTTTGAGCAATTGCATCCTGGAGAGGTTTCCCCAGTGCGCTGTTCTGGAAAACAGTTTCCACATAAACAAATTATTAGTTTCACCAGCCCTCCTCGTAAACGCTTTCCCAGTCTCCCCCCAAAGCCACATCTGTAGGAAGCAGGGATGCAGTACAGGATTTGAGAGGAAAGTAATGCTGCCAAATACATTATTTCATTCAAAATTTTAATGGTGCTTCCTTGGTTTTTACCATTTTTCCCCCCTGGCTGCCACCATGCTTTTGTCATCTGGTCAGGTATGGAGACCGTATGGAAATTTCCAAGCAAAGGTAGATAAAAATAATTTTAGATCATTCTCTAGAGGTCTTTTTTATTCTTGCGGGAGTAATGAAGCACTCCACAAGGCAACTGTCCAGAGTGGGGCTCTCCAGGGAGCTTCTTGCACCCATGGGGATGCACAGGATACTGATGTCTGGGCATGGGAGCATCCTTCCAGCAGGAGAGCGGGCCCTGGTGACCCTGCAGGGGGGGCAGCATCTTACTGCTAAGAACAGCCCATATCTGGTTAGCCTGATTCCATCCAATTGCATAAAATCAAGAAATGCTAATGAAGAAATTGAAAGTTATCCAAGCAGCATAATTTGTTAATTAAGCATTGCTTTTTCCATGAGAGAGAGAGAGAGGAGGTGGGGGAGAGTTCTGGATTTGGAGCTCTGGCGGGGAGGGGCAGAGGGTGGCACTGTGCGAACTCCTCAGTTCCTCACTCATGGCCTCTAGTTGCCTGGGGTAGACCCTCCCCATATGCTGATTGTGTTTCCCTTCTGTCTGCTTTCCCTACTTGCATCCCCTCACCCCGCACCTTTGCAGTGGGTGAGATGTGTACCTTGCTATTGCCCTGTGATCTTATAAAAATTAGTACTGCTGTCTCGTGTGCCAGTATTTTAAATTGATGCTAATGGCATCTCTGGTGGGAATGCCAGATGGTACAGCTCCTGGGGAAGACACTACAGAGGTTCCTCAACAATTGAACCTAGAATTACCAGGTGATTCAGCAATTCCGTTTCTGGGTAGGTACACAAAAGGATTGAAAGAAGCACTCTAACAGATATTTGTAAACCCATATTCACAGCAGCATTATTCACCATAGCCAAAAGGTGGAAACAACCCGAATGTCTGTCAGCAGATGATGGATAAACACAGTGTGCTCTATCCATACAGTGGAATATTATTCAGGCACAGGCTACAACATGGATGAGCCTTGAAGACACTGTGTGCAGTGAAATAGGCCAGTCACAAAAGAATAAACACTGCATGATTCCACCTAATGTGGTTCTTAGAACAGTCAAGTTCGTAGAGACAGAAAGTAGAAGGGTGGTTGCCAGGGGATGGGGGGAGAGCGGAATGTGGAGTTAGTGTTTCATGGATACAGAGATCCAGTTTGGGGTGATGAAAATGCTCTGGAGATGGATGGTGGTGACGGTGGCACAAATTTGTGAAGGCGCTTAATGTCACAGAACCATACATGATTAAATTGGCTAAAATGGTATAAATTGTATTTTATATATTTTACTACCTTTTTGAAAAACAAGATATTTAATGGTAAAGTGCTATAGATGATCTCATTCTACTTTAAAGATCTCTCCCTATTACAGAATGTTCATGTAGTGTGTGACCTCTGACTGCTGCTTGCTCACCATTTCATGGTGTGCAATGATATTTTACTTACCTTTTCCCAAAGCGTCAATGTTTAGACTCCCGCCAGCTCTGTCACCACACGGGGCGCTGTGGGAGGACACACCGTGTATGTCCCTTACATTCTCTGCTCTCTGTCCCCGGGAGCGGAATTGCTGAGTTAGATGACACGCATGCACTAAATTTAACTCAACAGAGCCAGTTTCCTCTCCAAAGGGCTGTGAGCATCCCGGGACCCTCCAGGACAAGCCGTTTTCCTTTCCCTACTTATCTGTCAGTGCTTGTGCATCCAGCTTTCAAATACTTGCCAGTTTGCTGGATGCAAAGTGAGATCTTGTTCTTTTAACTTTCAATTCTCTAATTATTAATGAACGTGAGCATTTTTTTTCACATCTTGTTAGCGTTTTGGGTTTCCCCTTCCTGTGAATGGTCTCTTCATGTTCTTTGCCTCCCTGCCTATTGTGTGTTTTCTTTCTGATTTATAGGCATTTCTTGCATATTCTAGATAATAGGGTCCCTTGTTGGTTTTAGATATTGCAAATATATTCTCTCAATCTGTTATCTGTTGCTAACTTTGCCCATGTGTTTTTCATTAAAATCAATCCCTATTTAAGGTAATAAATTCAACATACTTTTCCTTTGATTAGATCATTTGTTTTCAATCTTTCTTGCCTCATGAAAATGGATTTTAACAGATAAATTTTACTTTATGTACTATTCTCGATGTGTCTGCACATTTTAAAATATTTTTATGTTGCTCAGATATAAGTATTTCACAATTTCCTCCATTGCTTCCTTTTTTTAGCAAAATACATATTGTTGAGATTTTAGAAACGGGGGAGATTTTGAGTTATACAGGCAGACCTTGGAGATACTGTGGGTTTGTTTCCAAATCACTGCTGCAATAAAATGATTATCAAAATAAACTGAGTCACAGAAATTTTTGGTTTTCCAGCACATATAAAAGTTATGTTTACACAATACTGTAGTCTATTAAGTGTGCCATAGCATTATGTCTAAAACATGTACATACCTTAATTAAAAAAAATACTTTACTGCTAAAAAATGCTAACCATCTTCGAGGCTTTCAGCGAGTCAATCTTTTTGCAATAGTAACATCAAAGATCACTGATCACAGATCACCCTGACAGATGTAATAATAATGAAAAAGTTTGAAATACTGCAAGAATTTTAAACACAAGACACAGAAACATGAAGTGAACAAATGTTGGAAAAACGGCACCGATAGACTTGCTCAGTGCAGAGTTGCCTCAACCTTTCAATTGTAAAAAGCACAAAATCTGCAAAATGTGACAAAATGAAGCACAATAAATGAGTGTGCTTGTATTTAAAGAAAATGATGTATCATTTTATTCACTGTAGTAAGAGAACATTGTTTTTTGAGACTGGTTCTTCAAAATTTATTGAGCATTCATCTGTGGTCTAATATACGGTCAATGTCTGTAACTGTTCCTTGTACATTCAGAAAAAGTACATCTCAAACGTTCTGTGGTGAAGGACGAGGGTTTCTTTTTTGTTTGTTTTTGTTTTTGTTAATTTCCAATCTGTCACAAGCCATTATTTTGCAAAGTTAAATATAATAAAATACTAGAAAATTATCAATCTGTTACTGCTGGATGTCTCAGCAGTAACAGATTGGTATAAGTTTGTAAACACGCTCAGTTTTCATATTTATCTAATTGCAGACAGGGAAGAACAGTGGTGGGAAGGCACTAAGGAACCAGAAAGACTGTGTGTCCTCTGTTTGTTAGGCTCAGAGTTTCAAATAAACTCACTTGAGTTTATTAATTGCATTATTCATATAGCCTCTATCTCTGTCAATATTTGTATCTTTCAGGTGAAGGGGGTGTTTAAAATCTCCAATTAGTATTGTTTATATATCTATCTTCTCAGTTTGCCAGTTGTTCTGCATATTTTGAGGAGCTATTATTAAGTGTATATAGGTTCATGGTGGTCATAAGGTGCTTTTATTATTATAACTTCCCTCTTTTCTCTTAACATAATTTTGTCTTGATATTTATTTAGTCAAATGTTAAAATTGTCATTACATCATTTCATGGGTAATATTCCCCTGGTAGTATTTTTCCATCCTTCTGTTTAACCTTTCTTGATTCTTTTGGAATGATGGATTATTTTTTAAAAATCCAATCTGGAATTCTTGATCTTTCTGTTGCTGAGTTCCACACATTTTCATTGATTGTCATTACCCTTATATTAGGATTTATTTCTACCGTCAACTCATGTTTCCGATTTACTATTCATGTTTATTTTTTTATTCTTCTTTCATGTTCTTTATTGGACAGATGAGATTTAAATTATGTTAGAATTATGAATTTTATTTTTATTCTCATAGTGGTTTCCTAAAATTAGAATCCCATAATTATGTTTATTACCTTTTTTTAACCTCATTTTTTCTGAATTGAGGCAAATTTTACTTACAATAAAATGCATGTCTTAAGTCTTTAGTTTGATGAGTTTTGGCAATTGTATACACCTTGGTAACCATCACCTCAAATAAGATGCTAAACATTTGCATTTCCCCAGAAACCTTCGAGGTCCTTTCAAGTTAGCCTCTCCTATCCCCCAGAGATGACAATATTCTGACTTCTATAGATGTCTTTGCTTTGTCTTCTCCTTTAACTCCTGATAAAAAGAATTACACAGGTCTTTAGTGTCTGGCTTGTATTGTTTAACAATTGTTTAGAGATCATTTGTATTTGCAATTATCTGTATTGTATTCCTTTTTATTGCTAAAAAACATTCCATCCTATGAATATATGAATATACCATGATTTTTAAAAGTCCATTCTTTTTTGATGGACATTTGGGTTATTTTCAGTTTGAGCTATCATGAATAAAGCTGCAATAAACATTCCTGTATGGTCTGTTTTGTGGTCCTATGTTTTCATTTCTCTTGAGTAAATACCCACCAGTGGGATTGTAGGTCATAGGGTATACACATAGTTAACTTCTTAGGAAATTGACTAACAGTCCTCTGTAGTGTTGTATCATTTTACACTTTTTCTGGCAAAGCACAAGATTTCCAGTTGATCCACTTCTGTGCCAATACCTGTTATCAGTCCTTTAAATCAGTTCAGTACCTGTGAGATGATATCTCACTGCAATTTTAATTTTCATTTCCTTGATGACTAATGATACTGAGCATTTTTTCATGGGCTGATTCATATACCTTCAAAGGTTACTTGCCTATGTAAATCTTTTGCTCAATTAAAAAATTTGGTTGACTCTTTGTTGCTGAACTTTCACAAATTTTATATAAACATATCAGATGTATGTGCTACCAATAATTTTTCAAGTCTGTGATTTTTGATTTACTGTCTCAGGATCTTTTGATTAGCAGAAATCTTTAATTTTGATGAAGTGGAAGTTATTAGTTTTATTTTGGTAGGTTCTACTTTTCATGTCCTGTCCTAGAAATCTATGTCTACCTCAAAACTGTGAAAATATTCCGTTATATTTTTTCCTAGAAACATGGGATTTGATTTTACATTTAGCTCTATGATCGACTTTGGATTAATTTTTGTGTATGGAATGAGATGAGATCCAGATTCATTTTTTTTCCTATATGCCTATCTATTGTTCCAACAATATTTATTAAAAATACTTTCTTCTCTCCATTGGATAGATGTGGTACAAAAATCTATTAACAGTATATGTGACAGTCTGCTTCCATCCTCCCTATTCTGTTACATTGATCAATTTATCTATCTTGATGCCAATATCGAGTTGTCTTGTAGCTTTTTAGCAGGTCTTAAAATCAGATAGTGTTAGACCTCCAAATTGCTATTCTTTTTTAAGATCATTCCACATTCTTTACATTTCCATATAGATTTTAGAATCAGCTTATCTATTTTTTTAAAGTCTTCTAGGGTTTGGAGAGTGTTTGCCTGAATCTATAGATCAGTTTGAAGAACACTGACATCTTGACAAATTTGAAATGTCTACGTCTCTGTCAAACATACAAAGGCTTTTAGTCTATTCTTACATCTTTCTGATGGCTTTTCTTTTTGCCTATTCCATGTTCACTTTAAGAAGAATTTTGTAACTCTAGTTCTGGGTGAATATGGATTTATTCCTCCCTTTTCTTTTGTTCTTACCTTTTTATATAAAAACTTTTACTAAATTATTTGATCGCTCTTACTTTCCATCTCTTGCAGAATTCTGGACTTACTTTTTTTACTTTTTTTTTTTTTTTTTAAATCTGGTCTTTATCCAAGAATGTTTTCAAGGTGAATCTTTCTGTATCTAATCTTCTAAGGTTTTGTATGCCTGAGGATATTTTAAATTGGCTTTCACATTTAAATAAGAATTTGATTGAATGCATAATAATAGGTCCAAGGGTTTCCCCCCTGTTCATTAGTTTGAAAATATTAATTCATATTTTCTTGCATCTGTGTTGCTATTGAGAAATCTGATTGACAGTTTTCTTCTTGGTCCTTTGTAGGTAATCTGCCATTTTTCTCTTGAAGCTAGTAGAGTTTTTCCTCTGTTTTGATATTCTCAAATTTTCCTACAATGTATCTAGGTGTGGGTTTTGTCTTACCTAACCTCTTTGGTCCCCTCTATTTGCAACATAAGATCTTTCAGCTCCATTTTGAACAATTTTTTTAATGATCTTCCCCTCTGTTTTGGACATCCATTATGGTGATGCAAACGTGTTTAATTCTATCCTACTTACCTCATATTTTTTTCCATAATGTGTCCACCTATTTTTCCTCTTCTGACGCCTCCTGAAGCTCAAGTAGAGTTTCTCAAGCTGATTGTCTGCTTTACTTGTATGTATTCTGCACACTCTCAACTATTGTGTTCTTTCTTTCAACCATTACCATTTTCATCATATTAATATTTTGATATTTTCTAGTCTGGAGGCGAATGCTTTAGTTTAAATCTAGCTTTATCACTCTTTTCCTTCTTTCTTTCTTATATTTTGCTTTCTGTTTTCTTCCTTTCCCCTGGTCTTCTGTTTGTAATTTCATGTCTCTAGTATTAGAGAATAACTCACTCATTTTCTCATTCTCTTCAGGAGCAGGTTTTAATCGTGTGTATGTTCTTTAGTGAATCCATTGTGATTTAGGATAAGAGTCCACCCTGACCTCACAAAACGTGCAGGCTTGTTGCACTATTTTCATTATCATATATTTACATTTGACTTTCTTCCTCTTTAAAATTTTGCAAAATAAATGGAAAGTTTAAAAAGCGAAGGAAATCAACAAACACGGTGATGCTAGTAAATGCAGAGAGCCCAATTCCATTGAGGTGCGATAAGAAATGGAATCAGAATCTACCCACATTTAGGTAAACGGTGCGTCTATCCCAGCCTTCCGCCTGGGTGATGACACAGATAAAATCCCGAGAACAGAGTGATGCCTCTTGAATTCATTATTTACTGTAAATCTAATCTCTCTCTTGTGACAGGAAAACATTTGATTGAAGTTGTGTTTATAAACATTTTTCAAATTATGATTGTTTCTGGTCTCTCCATTGATTGAATACTCACAATATATTGTTTTGTCCATCTTCAGAAGGCTACAATTGGAATAGAACTACGTCTGTCCCAGACACTCTCACACCCGTTGGTGGAGGCTTGGCAATTTTCATGATATGTTTAGAAGTATCTCTAAAGAGCTCAAGAGGGAAAAAAAATCAATTTTGGAAAATTAAGGGTGAAACTTGTGTCACTAAATTAAGATGTGTTAAAGTCTCCATCCTAATGGTGGGGAGAGGTCTCGTTGCCAGGTGATGGTGAGACCTCAGAGAGCCTTTCAGACCAATCAGGCTTTGAGTTTGTTTGATTGGGTCCTTGTAATTTAAAAATTTGGAACGTGAATAAATACCCTTCATTGAAAACTGTTATAGCACATTTGAAAACCTGTCAGTAATGACGAGCTGAACCCCGTTTTTCTCACAGAGACATAAAACAGGGAGAGCCCCTAAAGTGAGCAGGTGCTTTGAACCTCCCCCCCCAACCAGGGCTCCCCTCCACACACAGGTCAGTGCCCTGTCCTCACGGTGCACTGGCCTGGAAAGGATTGCAACCTCCATCCTGCTTTCTGCTTTCATCTTGAATTTCCAACCCCTTCAGAAACTAGTTCAAACTCAAACTCACCTTACAAATCAATTTTGCATGTTAGAGATAAACAGAACTGATGCAAGGTAAGAATCTATAGTGTTAGGTAGATGAGTGCTTTTTTTTTTTTTTTTTACTGCCTGCTACGCAATTTGGGGAGCTGTGGGGATGAGATCTCAGAAATGAAACTACGATTAACTTTGAAGAAAAGGAATCTAGAATCAGTTACATTCTTGAGAAGTTAAAACTGAGCTCTGATGAATACATTTAAAATATAAAATACAGAAGGTATTTCTTCTTTTTTTTTTAGTAGTACCGCTGAGCAAGCAAATACATTAAATTATATTAACCTGGCAACATGTGTGATGAAGAAAGGGGTATTTACGAATCAGAGGGTAACCATACTTCTATATATTAAATAATGAATCACAAATACAATGGGGACAGATGCAATAGTGCTCATAAACATAATTTCATAAAACATTTTCGTACACAGTGGAATTTTATAGGCAAAAAAGCCGTCTTCCTCTGTGCTAACAGAGCCTCCTTAGCCAAGGCAACAGTAATCAGTCCATCACAGTGGTCAGGTCTGCAGTTCAGTTTAAAATTCCTCTGCAGGCAGGCAGCGTACACAAACTCTGCCATTCGGCTCTATTCCTCAAGCCGTGTTTTGCACCCCTTTTTTTCATGGCACTGTGTTTAACTCAGCACACTTTTTTGTCTTGTGCCTGACTTGGAAAAGTAGGACAAGTTTAGTTTTTGACGAGGTCTTTTTGCACTTTGAGTGGGTGGATTGTCTGCAAGAGTCTTTTCAGTCGGTCTCTGCATGCGTTTGGCTTTTTTCCTTTGTGATTCCAAAACAGGGTTTGTGAGGAACACTTACTTGGAGATTTCAGGCTTGGGTTAGGCTTGGACACATGCAAATAGCTTAAAATGCTGAAATATTCAAATAAATTCTGCAGAAGCAGGACTGTGGAGGCACCTGTGATATCTCGGATCTGCAAGGCTCATGTCTTGAGAACTGTCATTAAGCCTGGAATATTCTCAGTCAGCCAGCATGGCTTTCATAATTCCATATTTATGGCATGCAGTAAACCTCTGCTTTACTTTCAGAGTTGGTGGGAGGATGTAAAATACACAGAAACGGGGAGAATCAGTGCCAAAGCGGTGGGTCAGGCGCAACTAACCTCACATAATCAGAAAAAGGTGGGACGCCCTGGATTCTTTCCTTGCAGTCCCCTCCTGCCCTTTCTCATCACTTTAAAGAGATTTCTAAAATCAAGCGGCCAATACTGAGGGAACTTTATTGCTGATACAACTGTGACCTTGCAAGGTAATTAGCAAGCTTCATGCATGTCCAAAGGGGGCAGAGAGGTGGTCTGTAATCTTTCAAGCATTGAAATATCTCTTTTGCCTTAAAGAAAATTTTAATGAAAGGTGCCATTAAAATGGAAGGCCTTTGTCCATCGTCAGAATGTCTCAGTGTGGGGCGTCTCTTGACACATTTAAATGCTGTCCCGCAGAGAGCATGGCCCTGGAGGTTCTGTAGCCAAAAGCCTGTGTCCATTTATCCCTTCCCTTCTCCGCAGGAAGCAAGGACAAGAGCCCCAGGAAGCGCTTTGGGGTGGAAACCCTGCCTCCTAGGAGTGGGGCCCAGATCACAAAATCATCTCCTGGGGGCGGTCAGGTAGGTGGAGGTGTGATCACAGGTCAGCAACAGTGCCCTGCCCTGACTTGGCCGATGTTCCCTGGTGACACTGTGACAACTTTCTCCCTTTCACTGTTTCATTCAGCACTTTCCATAGAATCAGAAATGCTGTCCACTAGATTCATTGATCAGAAAGTCTGTTTCGGGAAGATAAATGGACAACATGCGTCACTAGAGAGAATCATAATCTGATGATTCAAACGTTGGAGGGAGACACGCCTTCGTTTGTAAAAGGATGTCCATATCGTGAGCGTTAGCTGTGGGTTTTATGTTTTAAGAACTGAAAATTACTATGTTCCTTATTCAGTAAATTAGGTATTTGATGATTTACAAATACATTTCTAAATCACTTGACTCTACATTTAAAAATTTATTTTAAGTTACTTGTGCCATGAATTATGGTTATTTTGCCTGTTCATCAAACTATCCTTTAGGGTGAATCTATTGGTATCACCTAATAAAAGTATTATTTGAATACACTCTAGACCATAAGTGGTGAGAAAATGAAATAGCCTTCCAAACCTAAAACTATAAATCTCACACTCAAATTTATGTTTCTGTTCATTTTTAAAAATACTAAAGACGAGACTCCATGCCCAGCAGGAGGACCAAACTCAAGGGCACATGCTGTGATCACACCAGTGAGCAGGGATGAGCTTCTGATGGCCACCCGTCCACTCTCCCCTCAAAGTGCATTCCTGGCCTCCTGGGCCTTTGTTCAAGGGCTCCAGGGGGTCTGTGCTGAGAGCAGAGGTGCTGAGACAGACTAGGTTGGATTTCCTGCTCCTTCACTCACTAGCTCTGTGAGCTCCCGGGGACTCAGTTTCCTCGTCTGTAAAATGGACACGTCTTGCTCACAAGCTTTCTGTGAGGACCCAGGGTCTCAATATTGGGGAAGCTCTTTGAGGAAAACCTGGGATATAGAGGCTGTTATGAAAGCATTTGATAGAAGAAGCAGAACATAATCAGGAGGAGGGCTTTCATCCTCGGAGATCTGTTTCCGCTCCCTTCAGAGCCACGGTCAACAGACACAGCACTCCACCATCCAGGTTTGGAGTGACTCTAGGATCTCCAGAGAGTGATGGTGAGATACGAATTCCCACCCAGGGCAGACACTCCTTTCCAGCCAAGCTGCCACAGGAGGGAGACTTCTCTCCCCAGACACACACCTACCGAGCTGAGGGGTGAGGGAAGCCTGCTTCTTCCTTCCTTGTTCCTTGTGTTTTCTCCTCCTCCTCACACACGTGCAGGCACCATGTTTTTAAATCAACTGTGAGTCCCTAAGATTGTTTCTCACGGAATAGCAGGCCTGCAAGGGAGGCGTGTGTGATGTGCGGATGCCCCATGTGGGTCACGGAGGTCCATCTTGGCCTCTGTCACCTGCTGAGAACAGGTAGTAGAATCCAGGGGCTCGAGGACAGGGTGGGCTTTGGAGTTACCAAGCCAAGCGATTTTGATGGTCCGGGATGAACTCGGATTCCTTCTGAACTCCCTGGAGTATTCCTTGTGGTGTGGGCCAGGGGCAGAGGGCCTGAACCGTCAGGGCTCCCCTGAGCCCAGCGTGTTGAAGGTGGACACAGGCTTGTCAGGCTGGACTTGGTTCTTATCCAAAGAGTGGAGGGAATCTAGAACGTTGGTGAGGCTGTCCAATTTGTTGTGGAAAACAACACAACACAAAACAAAAGAACCAAGCCTGGTTAAGAGATTGGTCCCCTGCGTTTGTGCCTGACGGAGTTTCCTTAGGGACTCAGTCTGCTCTGTCTGGTCTGTGAGCGATGCAGTGGCGGGTGGGCTGCCCCTTTGTGGTGTCTTGACAGTGATGCTGAGCTGGCTGGTGATGACTCCCCCTCCCCCGCCACATTCTCGACACGAGGGCACTAGACCCTCTTGGGGCTTGCGATTTGAGTGTTTCCTCTTAAACGTTCCACGGGCTGTTGAGACCCTCACGTGCTGGCTGTGTGTTTATGGTTGAGAAAGGCTGAGGGGAAACCTTCCCGCTTCAGAGGCCCTCCTTTCTCATCCAGAGTGTTTGGCGGGTTTGGGATTAAGTGGAGATACTGTCTTCACATGGAGACTGTGTTTGTAACCACTGTGAAGTAGAAAGTTTCGGTCGGAACCTTAGAATATTCCAGAGAAGAAGTTCACCTCTAAGCCCTCCCACCTCACAAGAGATGTGGGCAGTAAGAGTGGGGCTGAGGCAGAATTATGCGTCATCTTTTTTGTCTTGGGGAACTAATTGAAAGCATCTTTCCAGAAAAGGGATTCAGGGTAGAAAAGATCGGAAAGAGCCTCTCACAAGAAGCTGGGGGAGGGAGGATTTCCCCCCAAAACCTGGGATGGGAGGCAGAGGTCCAAAGGGGCTGACTCAACACCAGACCAACTCATTCCAATGTTGGGCCGCTTCCGCCAGAATCGGCTCCTCTGATGAGCTTGAGAAGATGCTTGGACCACGTTTTGTACCAGTGGCTCAGACGGCGTCCTGTGACCCAGGGTCCTGACCTCCCAGCAGAGGCCGGAAGGGGAGAGCCCTGTCCTCAGGGAAACAGAAATAGGAGAGGGAAACACAATTCCAAAGACATCTCTGAAGCACCCTTCTCTTCTTAGCTCCAAATGAGTTGTCTGTTCACCACTTCTCTCGTAAGAACCTTAATTTGAACTTTAGAATTTCAAATTCAGCACAATATAATGTGTTTAGGTGATACGTAGTGTTCATACATATTTTTGAGTCATTTTTTAAACCATCAGAACCGGCACATTGCACGGGGTACTGTCTTTCAGTGTAACACTTTGGAGAACAGTTGGTATGGGTTTCAAGGGCCTCGTTAAAGCTGGGGGAAAATGAAGGTAGTTACTTACAAAAAACTTAAACACATAGAGGCAAAAGAGGAGAAACCGCAATCACGTCCAAGGACAGAGATGGTGATAGACCTGGGCTTGGGTGAGGAGACGAACAGGAACCCGCCCTGTGTGCTGCCTGAACCCCGTGTGTCCCGGGCTTCGTGAGAGGTGCCTTGAGCTGCTAAAAGGCACAAAGCAAGGCACATCCCCACAGGGGCGCCATATCCAATGTGGGGAGCTGCCTCTGGAACAGGCATCAAAACTGCCTTGTGAACAGGCAGCGTCGTATTTAAGAACAACTTAAAAAAAATCGAGTTTACTGGATCCCCCAGTTTGGTTACCACGTCAGTTAACAGGCTTAGCTCTGAGTGGCTCCTCAAAGCAAAACGCTTCTTCCTGTAATGGGCTCTGCAAACCCCTGAGGTTACTTATATCGCTTAATCTCATGAAATCCTAGCCTTTTCATGTGTAAAAATGTAACAACAACAAGAACTTAACCACCAAACGGAAACAAACAAAAAAGTAGGAAACAAATGACTATTCTCTAGTATTGGATAAATAAATTGAGATTCCATTGTGCTTTTTACACTGGCATGGGGCAGGCACTCCGTAAATGTTTACTTTCTTTGAATATGCTGCAGACTCTAGGGACGATTCTAAATTACAAATTCTAAAAAGGTTTTGGACAACACCAATGTTAATGGAAAGAGGAGGCTCCGTGTGATCTCAGGGTAGATAATTACTCCAGACCCTCCCCACTTGCCCACAGACATTCTGATCCACAGCTGTATTTTTCATCTGTTACACACGTGTATGTACCAAAGTGCAGTTTCTAAAAGGGCCACATTAGCCACATTAAATTAGTTAAATGAATTAAAAATGAACCCCATTAAAAAAAAAATAAAAGACGCAACGATGAAACTAAATAGTTGATGCAAGCTACTCAAAATTCAAAAGATGGAAAGAATGATACCAGCTTTTGCTTTAACTTACATTAACATTATTCCTTTTTGTACCATAAAAGTGAATATTAGCCAATTTTTTGATTGTGAGGTTATGTAGAGATAGGAGAACACTTACCTATTTACTCATGCATTTATAATGAGTATAAAAATTAAATATACTAAATGTTTAAGATTGAGTGGAGACATACTTTGTAGAAAGCTAAGATTTCTTTTAGAAAAAGACAAGTGTTTCTCTGGAATGCCTTTTGAGATGAAAAAGTGCAAGGCACAGTATTATGCAATTCCAATAAATGCAAAACATACATAACTTATTTTTCAAATGTAAAAAAGCGATGTGGGGATTGTTTTTATAACTGTTTACACCTCCCTCCGCTCACCCCTGGGTAAGCTTTATTGATCACACATCTCCATAAGGTTCCGATGTGAGGAGCTTAACTTGACACAAAGGCCTTCCGTCCCCAGCGTGTAATTTACTGTTGTCAAAGGGCAGGTCGCCCCCTGAAGCCGCGCTGGGTCTTTCTAACCACCCCCGTAGCAGTCCTGCTCCTTGGAGCAATGTTCTCCTGACGGTTCTTCTTTTCTTAGAGATTTTCCAGGTTATAGTCTGTTAAGATTTTACTCTTACAATATTTTTAACTTTTTCCATAAAGATGGGCAAGAAACACAAGAAGTAATGAGACCAAAAGCTGTCAGGGAGCCAATAGTTCAACATCATTTCTGAAAATATGAACGCTCTGGATGGGGATGAATGGTCTTATTTCCATGGGCTTTATCATTGCCTTTCACCTCCAGTGTAATAACGACTATTAAGATTTTAATATATGGATTGAAAGGCTATCTGCTTCAGATTTGATGAAATATTAACATGGCTTCTGAAATATGTTTTAAACGTTGCGCTAACACGTTGCCATGAATCGTGCTGAGGAGAGTTGAGACATACAGGTTCTAGTCTCACTTCTCAGAGTTATTACTGCATGTCATGGCAACACTTGAAATTTATGTTTTAAAACCTGTAAAGTCTTCTACTTAATATGTTATTTTTTAAAGTTCTGTTTCAGAATAATCATATATTTGTAATCAGAATTACTGTAAACGAAATAAATTTGTATTTGAATTAGAGTCGTTTCTCAAGGAAGCAGTGAACGGTTCCTTGGAGGAAAGACTTGTTTTCGTTTTTCTGAGTAGATCTTTGTTTGCAGCTCTGTTGAAGGTGGCCACAGGAGGGATTTTGATGCTCCCTTCCCCAGCCTTCTATTTGGGAATAATTTATTGCTGATGGAAATTGCTGAGCACCCAGAAACCAGAATACAGTCTTATGGGCTGAATGTGTTCCCCACCCCAAATCCATATGTTGAAGTTCTCATCCCCTCCACCTCGGAATATGACCGTACTTGGAAATAGGATCTTTAAAGAGGTAATTAAGGTAAAAGTGAGGTCATAAGGGTGGGCTCTAATTCAATCTGACAGGTGTCCTTATAAGAAGAGATTAGGACACACTGACGGGGGACGGCCGTGTGAGGACACAGGGAGAGGACGGCCATCTACACGCCAAGGAGAAGGGCCACAGAGGGACCCACCCTGCTGACACCTTGCTCTTGAACTCCTAGCCTCTAGAAGGGTGGGAAAATAAACTTCTGTAGTTTAAGCCATCCTAGGAAACCAATGCAGAGGGTCACTTGTGGGAGTTGCATTCTCCCTGGAGAAAGATATTAATTTCCAAAACCATGTGGATGTGCTATTTATATGAGCATGACATCTTATAATATTTAAATCAAGGTGCCAGTGAAAACGTTGAAGGTCATTCATCCAGCCATCCACTTCCTTGCTGGTGCTAGAGGGGGACAGTGCGGGGTCACACTGTCATGTCTGTCTGTGCCCTGCTGTCCAGTGGGGTGGGCGGACATCCGGGCATCTCTGTGCAGAGCGACCGGGGCTGTGATCGGAAGAGAATAGCACATGCTACATCGCTCTTTGGAAGATACTTGATAGTGATGCTGATCACCGTACACCACCCTGGTGTACGGTGATCAGCACACACCTGAGCTGGTCTTCTGTGTTCCAGGCACAATCCCCTTCCATCCTCGCCCTTGTGCTGAGTCGGGCTGCTTTCTTGCCAAAGGTGCTTGTGTCAGTTCCTGCAAATTCACCTCTCAGGAGGAACGCTCTCACCCTTTGCATTTCTGCCCCACATAAATGCTTTCCACACAAGGAAAATTTCTTTAAGAACATCGAGACCTCATGTTTCTTTCCTGCCGTCATTTTGGATCGGCAGGACCCAGTAAAAAAAGACCCAAGGTTTATACACTTGCTACTGGGAAATAGAACAGTGTAAAAACAAAGCGAAGCAAATCCTTTTATTTCACAGTTTAGTGTGGATTTCTGAAACCATATAAGCCTCAGAGGGCATCCTTGTTATGGTCATCCTTGGGTCTCTTGTGTTAGGTTGTGTGAAGCGAGTCAGTTTCCAAACAGCTAACACTCTTGTACACTGGAAATGTGAGGGAATCCTACATTTTTGATTTGTTAACCTTTTTTTGAAAGCAGATGGGCTGTTTACTGTGACTCTATTGGAGGTTACATCAGGTGTATCACAAGTTGCTTCTAAGGAGGAATATGAAGGTGTTCTAGAAATTATCTGACAAAGCATCTTGTTATCAGAAACATCACTGCTGAAAGAAAGCATCAAGAATTTCTGCATCCTGGAGAAGGAGGGACCACTTAGGATGAGGGGGGCCAGACACACCCCCGCAGAGGTAACCAAAGTCCTTGGTCCAGGAAACAGTGCCTTTGCACACTCTCCCTGCTCCCTTCCCACTCCCCAGCTGGTATTTGGTTCTAGAAATGGGTACTAATTTTCTTGCTGAATATTAACAATAATGATACATTTTAATCTGATAGAACTATAAACAATGGAGCATTTATCTCTATCAGAGAGAGGAAGAAAGGGTGGGTATTACCCGCATGGTATAAGTCACACAGGTAGCAAAAACTCAGTGAATAAGAAGATGTGAAACGATCTTACTTTTCTCAAGAAGTTGTTACCCAGGGGAATTTCTTACAGAGTTGTTGTGCTTCCTGTCTCCATCCTTCCCACGCTCATTGTTCTGGCAAAAATTGTCTCTTTAGAATATTCAGATTCTACGCACTTAAGATCAAAGCATGATGTCAAATAAAAGCTTGGCTATGCCTCTCTTGTGGTCAGCCCAACGTTTTGATTTTCAGTTCAGACCTTCTTGCCCTCTCCTTATTTGCTTTCTTGGATTTGTCACACGCTTCCATCCAATAGTCACTGGTTCATTAAGTAGTTCAAGGGGCAAAGTGAAGGACGTCACTTTAATTTGCTAATTTCACGCAATAGACTGGCCACGTTGGCCAACAGCTGTAGGACTGGAGGATGTCGCTGTGAATGTGTGGACGAGGCGATTATTACCTTTGGGCTTGACTTGTGCCTCATAATTTTGGTTGTGCCTGGTGTCATTTTCTCACAACCATCACTTTACAAACATGGGAACTGGGACAGAGAGCCATGAGCTCTGAACGTGAATTATTATCTCTGTTGGTTGTTACGGCTCCCACATCAATCTGGCTTTTTACTCTTTGTGAGTTATCCTGGATTAGAAAAATATTTCCGTGGATGGAAGTTATTAACCTCAATTGTGGCTGTTTCTCCACCATGATTTTCCGTGATTTGATTTTATTTTTCTAAATGGCTGTTTGTATTATGCATGAAATCATTTTGTTCGCCTCCGGGGTTTGTGTGATACGAGGGCAGCTAACCGCTTTTGTTAGGGTCATCAGTAAAGTGATATATTGTCATGAAAGAATTAGGGATCATTGGGAAAATTGATCTCGAATGCTACTTGTGTGCGCTGCAGATTTGGAACAGTGTTGCCCAGCATTTATTATACCATAAAGTTAGGCATCTGTCCCTACTTAAATGTCACATTTTTGGTTGTTTAACACAAAGATTGCCCTGCTGCCAGGCTCTTGAAGATATAACCTGAGAGGCGTCAGCTTTGATGCTCTGAATCTTGAAGGGTTTTTCTTTCCTTTTTTGACTGTCACAACTACTTATGAGGGAGTTGAGTTTGACAGTTATAATAGAATGAGGAAAAATGAGCAGAACACAGAGTGCTTAGGGAGTTCCAGAAGAGAGCCCAAAGTGATACAAGATTTGAACATAAATCCCCTTGAGAGAAGCTTAAATGTATTTGCTTTGAAAAAATATATATATCTGAGGATGGACTTAATAATTGTGGCTGGGTCTGCATAACAGACTTCAGATGGTTGAGGTTTGGGGGAAACAAAAATGAAATTGCCTCTTTAGTGATGTTTTCAACCACTAAATGTTTGGTAGAAGCTTAAAACCAACCACAGTCTCCACCAATCCTGAGTCTGGTACCTTCCCTGCCACTCTTCCAACTCCTACTCCTCGCCAGGGAGAGAGTTTGTACAGCTGAAGCTACTCAAACTTGCTTTGCTTTAATTTTTCCTCTTTCAGCTAAAAACACCCAGGGTCACTTTTACTTAAATTCTTGGCTGTAGCTTATTGACATCTGTGATTGGCAAATATTCTGCAGTCCACTTTATCATGGCATGCCTTTATAAATGTCAACAATATCACCCCAAATATGACAATGGATATAGTATGCTGGTCCTAGTGCCTGTGTGTCTGTGTCCCTGAGTAGCCAGCTCACCGCCCAGAAACCCTCAACAGCCTTCTCAAAATCCTGTGAAGGACCCCCGAAACATACAATTTTCACGTTAGCTAGAACATCTTTTTTTTTTTTTTTTGTACTTAACAGTAAGTGGCAGACAAAAGTTAACAGTATGTTTGCAACTGGTGACTATGAGGCAGTCTATGAATGCATGAAAAAATTCTTCGTAAGAGGGAGCTGATTGTCCCAAGTCTATACTGTAATTATGACCCACTGTCATCTCGGCCTCCAAGTCGTGGAGACCCACGTTCAAAGAGCAGATTGATCCTTAAAATTCATCAAGCCTGTAATATAAGCAACATACTATCCTGGGAACTGGAGGATCCAGGACAAAGAAGAATCAGCTCCTATTCTTATCCAACTGGAGTTTCACGGTGGGAAGAAAGAACATAGCAATCAGCACAGTTCAGGGAGGCTCAGGCACACTGCGGACACAGAGGAACTTATGGACGCTTGTAATTTCATGCAGAAGGAGCTGGGGTAGGAAGGATGGCGTTAGCAAGACCAAGCGCCAGCATCGCTGGATGCCAAAATTGTCCGTCTGCAGCCAGTGGGAGCTTCCCCAACTTGGCTCTTGCCGTCCTCTGGACCTGATCGCAGTATGGAATCCTCTTCTCCCCACGAAAGACTTCTCAGGCTCATCTTGTCCATGTCTTACCCCAGACCTGGATGCAGCCACTCCTCCAAGGAGCTCTGGTTCCTCTGAGTAGCACAATCAGGATGCCAGATAGACTGATTTTTGTTTCGTCATAGAAATGTTTCAGAATTTGGAGGCATAAAAGTTGTACCTTGTATCACTTCAAATGTAAGCATACATGTTCCCATAGCCTTGGCATCATTTAAAAGTTCATGGCTCAAAAAAACACGAGTTTAGTAAAGCTGTTTAGATCTTTTGGTGGGAAATGTTATCCTACCTTGGAATATGTTACGTTTGTATCTGGTGGTGGTTGCATTTTAATAAAATTAATACTTCTTGGAATTTCAGCTTGTCAATTTATTCTAAATATTTTACCTTTATTTTAAGCCTACAGCGCCCTGTATTCCCAGGCAATCTCCCATCTAAGTACTAACCAGGCCTGACCTTGCTTATCTTCTGTGATCAGAGGAGATAGGGCACGTTTAGGGTGGTATGGCTGTAGACCATCCTAAATATTTAAATTGCCTCTAACTAATAAAGCTTAAAATCAAATAGGCATTTAGGAAATGAATTTCTATTTCAATAAGGAAAAACGGCACGTTATTTTCCAGATACAGTAGGTGCATACACACTAGCAAAGACGTCAGCTGGCGGATTTGGAGATAAGAATCAGGGATGCAATGCAGTGAGGCAGAGCCGAGTCCCTGTTAGGAATCAGTTAGAAGCTAAGGACTCTTGGGCAGGAGACTTTCCCTTCTGAGCGTCATCTGAAGTGGGGCATGACGCCCCCTGCTTGAGAGAGGGCTGTGGGGTCGATACGATGATGATCCTGAGGTGACCAGCAGAACTTTTGGCTCACGGAAGTACTGAAAAGAATAAAAATGCATGAACTGTTCTGGCTTCTGTAAACATACATGAAATGTGACAATAAATGAGGAGACCTGGGTTTCACTGCTTGTCCTGCCTCTAAAGAGCAATGCGGCTGTTTATCTATCATCCGTCTCTGGGACACAGTTTCCAAACCTGAAAAGATTTGGGCTTGAACCACGAGATCAGAAATGCCCTTTTGACTGTGTACATATGTGTGTGTGTCTGTGTGTCTCTGCGTGCACGTGCTGTGACCCCTTGACAATTGTAGTTCTGAAATATTTCTCATTGAAAATGCACCGTGGAACTTGCTGCAGATCTAATCCAGAGGGAATGCCAATCTGAGCTATTGGCTGGTCTGAAGGAAACTTCCAGAGCAAACTGTATCAGTAAAAAGTCACAGAGTGTGATAATTCTTAATTTCCCTTCACGTGAAATGTAGCCTGTATCAATTTCTTTATTCTTTTCCCCTCTTTTGGAAGTTATTTTCTTGGATGTTGTAAGAAATCCACAGGAGCAACAGTGGATATTGAAATCCCTTTTTTCTTCATAAAGCTGCAGAGCTACTGTCTGCCGTAGAAAGTAAAATCTCGTTTCCCCGTAGAAAAAGTGATCCCTAGGGTGATGTAGAAGAAGATCTGGCAGAAGGATGTCTCAGTCAATCCTTGATGCCTCTGCTGTCTATCAGCCCCTTTCTTGTTTCTGTTGGCACTAAACCCCTAAAATGAGATTTTTCCTACATCTTAAGGTCAAAGGTTATTGGAAAAAAAATCTTGTTTAAGCCCGCCATTTTGTCCTCCTAACCAATTAATCTCCACACCACAAATAAAAAAAAAAAAAAAAAACAAATTCCTATCTTGTGTGCTAAACCCCGGGGAGGGGTTATGTATTTTATATCTCCCATCAACAACTGGTTTCCCTGGGTCTCTGGCACTGGGTGACTCCCCACAACTTCTGTTGGTGACAATAAGTAATTCGTGGAATCTGAGCTATGCTCCAGGCCACGTCTGTTACCACAGCATGTCTGGTGTCTGACCCTATTGCCTGTGTCACAGGATGTCTTGGTGGTCTGTGGTCACTTTAAGGTATGGCAACGCCAAGCAGATACCAGGCTTCAGTCCATTAATTTAAGGTGTGAAGAGTAGAAGGAGAAAAGAATCTTGAGGTCCGTGTCTTTATTTCTTGCTGCCTTTCTGAGCATTAATAAAGCACATTTTCTTTTATTGAACAGTATTCTCTCTCAACGTGGATAGGAGTAATCCTTTCAGTAGAAGAGCATTTTAAAAAGGCAAGTTAACAGTTATGTTAAATACTTAGACTCCCCGTATTTCTGGTTGTAGAATTGCCGGCAGTAGTGATGTACCCAGGCTGCATACCAGCTTGTAGCCCCTGGGGCCACCTGCATCTGAAATTTTCTCCAGACCACATTCAACTGTAGAGGGGGAGGAAACATTTGAGTTCAAGTTAAATTTTAGAATATTTGTATATTTTTAAAAATGTGACCCACAGACATATCCAAGAAATGAGGTGCCAGATTTTAAGATACCTGTGGACAGGGTGCTTCCAGGAAAAGTCATCATTCATCCCACAGGTATTTTTGAATCCTTGTGTGGCAGGCCATGTTCTAGACACTGGGAATATGTCAAAGAACAAAAAACAGAAATCCCTGACCAATAAACATGATGCATAGTAAATTATAGCATCTGTTTGAAGGTGCTGTGGAAACATAGATAGCGAGGCAGGACGGGTGGAGGGTGTGTGATGGAGAGTGGGTACCACAATGAAGAAATGGCCAGTCAGGAGTCCCTTAGAAGGTAAAATTTGCACAAAGATTTGAATGAAGTGAGGAAATAAGTCCAGAGATATGTGTGGGCAAAGAACCCCAGGTCAAGAAAAGAGTGATGCAAGGACCATGAGGAGGGAGGGAGCAAGGTGACCTGTGCCGCTGGAGCAGAGCGATGAGGGTAGTGGAGACAGGAGATGATGCCAGAGACCACTTGAGGCTTGGGACCCCTGTGAAGAATTAACATTCACCCTGGGTGGAAGGGGGTCATTTTGGGGGTTTGAGTAGAGAGAGACAGATCTGATATAAGTTCTCCCATGATTCAGACTGTAGTGGGCTGCAGAAGTGGTCCAGATGGAGACAGTGGTCATGCAGACCAAGGGCAGCAGAGGGAACGGAAAGAAGTAACGATAGTCCAGATGATGTTGAACCTGGAACCAAGGAGGCTTCCCAATCAATGAGCTATAACGTGAGAGGAAGAGAGAAGTCCAGATCAATTCCAAAGGCTTTGGCCTGAGCAACTGAGAGGCGGGGTGGATGCTGGCTGAATTGGGAAGACTGTGGCTATCGCGGGTTTGGGTGTGATGTTCAGGAATTCAATTTTGGATGTGCTAAGCTTGAGACACCTGTTAAACATCGGAGCTGGGATGTCGAGTGTGAAGGAGGATGATGGTAGGTCAGGCCGGGATGCAAACATGAGGTTCGTTGGGTATGGACAATATTTAAGCCCAGGAGATGGGAAGACATTGCCAAGGAATTGAGTCAAGATACAGAAGCATCTTGCAGTGTCTTCCCCCAGAGCATGGGAGACTGGCTACTGGTAGCTGGGGGAGGAAGGGCCAGGGATCACTCCATGACCTGGGCTTCTACTCAATGCCACTGCTCTCAGTATGACACCCCCGAGATGTGTCCTGTCACACAGGCCTGCAGCGGACCCTCCCAGACAACACGCCCCCAGGCTCTGCCAGCATGGGGAGGGTTTAACTTAGCTGCTCCTTGGAGAGTGGATTCTGGAAGTCCGGCTGCTGCCCAATCGCACTTTCCATCTTCCCTCTTGTCTTCAGCCACGCCCCCATCCCTCTTCCAGAAAAACGACGAGGCCGCCTCCACTGTGGCACCTCTGGGGATCTCTGGCCATCTCCCCTCCTGATTCCTCACAACCTGGCTCACCCATCACTTACCTAGATTTCAGCTGAGCAGGCCACGTCAGTGCTGCTAATCTGTTTATTTTTAGTTCCTATATTTTTCAACATCGTCTCATTTCCATTTTCCTTTTTCTTTTATGCTCCTCTTTTCGAAACATCTTTTACCTGTCATGCTGGGGAGATTGTGCACGGGGTCTAGTGTTTCATTTACTACTACTTTCCTTCAGGATTAGAATAAACAGATGCATATGAGGTCCAATTTTCTCTTTTTATTATTAGTAAACAATCATCTGAAAGCAATTCCAATGGAGACACCTACAGGATGTGCTCACCAGTAAGCCAGGTCCTCAGAGTTGGACCCAGAGAACAAGAACTGGACAAGAGGACGCAGCCCTCGCAACCCAGGCGCACATGGAAGACAGCAGGACCGTCTGCAGCGGCTGCAGGAATATCCACTCGCCCCACCATCTCCTCCTCCAGCCTAACTTCAACTTGAAATGTGATGCCTTTGCAATCCTCTCATTCCTAATTGACTCAGGGATTCCTGATTCCTGCTTGCTTTGAGTTCAAAGATACCTTCGCCATTCCCTTAGCGTCTCGCCATCCTCCTTCCTTCCTGATGGGAGAACCTGGCTCTCATACACCCAGCACAGCTGGAGTATTTCCAGGAGCCATTTTGAAACAGCCATGTGATTCTAAAGGATTCTAACTGATTCAAATCTTTTCTTACGTTATGCCAACATTTGCTCCCCTGTTACTTCTACTTACTGGTAATACTTCTCTTTTGGGGAACAATATGGATTCGATCTGTTCTGCTCTTCTTTCCTAAAATAGTTCACTCTCAGTTCAGAAGTCAAACATCTCTGATCCTGTGAATGAATTCATGATGTATTAGGGCTGCAGTGGGAGACAGGACACTTAACTTTCTTGTATCTGTTTTCTCTCCCCTTCAAAAGGGAGATCATGTTTTCTAGTATTTCAGAATAAAGGACTGTTTGGGAAACATAGTGGTGTCCAATATGAGATGTATTAGAGTGACATACAATGATCGTGACTGTTCCGAGGCTTCTCACCCTTCTGGTCATCTCCTCTCCGATGTCCCCACTCACCATCATCCTTTGGGAATGTCATCTCTAAGCACAAAGCAGTCCAGATACGGTCTGACCAGTCCCTGTGGGATTCCTTTTCCTTCTTTGTGCTGCTCCATTTCACTTTCCTACTGAGGACCTCCAGGCAGTAAGTCAGCTCTCACGCACCCCGACAGGTGCCTTGCTCTATGCTAGTCTCAAAGGATAATCCTACAGGTCACCTGTGAAAGCCATGCTTTATCCCTGCTGTTTCCACAGCTTCCTGTACCCACTCTCTGCCCCCTTTAGAGTCCAGACCAAGTCCACGACCTGGGAAGTGCTTGCAGAGGGTACCTCCCCATCCCTGCCCTCTACACATACGGGGTTGCTTCTCTGCACTGCAGTCCGGGTTTGGTGTTTTTCTCCTTCGAGGTCAAAGATTAAGCCTAACCTGCTGTAGTTCTAGGGTGTAGTTCCGAGCAAGCTAAGGACTTGAGAAATGTGATGGTTATTTTTTGTGTCAACCTACGCCCTGATATTTAGTCGAACGTGACTCTGGGTGAAGGTGATTCTGGATGAGATTAGCCTTTGGATTCTTAGGCTGAGGAAAGCAGATTGTCCTTCCCAATGTGAGTGGGCCCCATCCAATCAGTTGAAGGCCTGAATAGAACAGAAAGGCTGAGTAAGTGGGGATTTGCTCTTTCTGTCTCTCTCTGCCTGACTGTCTTTGAGCTGGGACATTGGTCCTCTCCTGCCTTCACACTGGGACTCAGAGTGGGACTTACATCATTGGCTCTCCTGGGTGACCAGCTTGCCCACTGCAGATCTTGGCACTTCTCAGCTTCCGACTGGTTCTGTTTCTCTGGGGAACCTTGACCAAGACAATAGATGTTTCCTGATGCTGGTATGGCTTGCCTTTCTCCCAAGTTACTGAACTCTTAAAAAAAGCAATCTAAGATTTTTCAGAATCAAAATATGATTATATCATACATACTTAAAAAAATTCAAGTGGACTACTTTGTAATCAAATAAGAACTTACTGAGTATCCAGAACATCCCTAAATCAGCATACTTCATAACCAGGGATTTTCAAAGATCCTGTCTACAAATGAGGAAAGCAAGAGGATTACATTACCACAAATGTATTTGCAAATGTGGGGATATTCTGCATCCCAGGATGGAAGCCCCTGGGATATCCAGGCTCTCTGGCTCCTGATACTTCTCAGACCTCAGAAAAGTGAGTGTGTAATGAACAAACAAAACATGAACACTTGGAGCTCTGGGTGAATGAGGCTCAGTGTTTATGCTGCATGCATACAAGCCAAGTGCATGTTACAGTGGTTCATGCTCAAGAAAGAGATGGGTTGTGAAATTTAGATCACAGAAAGGCAGGCCCCAAAATTTCAGAGAGCCTTTAAGAGCAATCAGAGACAGGAGAGGGTCACCAGAGAGAGCTGGGGGCCAGGCGGACATCAGGGCTGTGGTGGCAGTGTGAAGTGCAGGGTCACGTGGAGGGAGACGGGCCCTCAGGGCTCAGGCCGACCTGGACCTCCACCCAGGCATCCACAGCACCTTTGCAGGAACTACACGCCAGTTACTTGCTCTGGGACTCTCCCTGAGGTCCTCCTGGCCACTTCCTTGTTGGGGAGCTGGGGATGGCCAAGCTGTTAGGAATGATTGTGCCTCGATTGGAGGGGGAGCAAAAAAAGAAACACCAGTGTGCTTCCGATGCCATTTGAAAAACAAAACAAGCAAGAAATGAAAATGTGTTTGAGAAGTATGTGTGCAGAAGAAAAGAATAAATTATAACTTAGTCTGTGCTGAGCGCTCACAGAAGTCCCTTTCAGAGCTCACTCTGACTCCTAGTTTACTGACTTTTAAAAATGATCTGTTTATTCAGAACCACATGGTGTATCCAGGACAGATCTTTCCTTTGTCTTAAACCCATCTGAAAAGTAAATAGAGAATACCAAGAGACAGCTAAAAGGGGATGAAATTCCCACTGAGCCAACATAAGCACAGTCTGCAGGCGAGACATCACAGCTCAAGGTGCCCTTCCTGGTCCACACGTGTGACCCAAGGGCCCTTCCCTGAGTGAGTGTCTTCCCACCCTCCACCGAGGACCCTGAGAAAGGCTCCCTGTCTGTGCATCCCCGCTGCTCGGGTACAGTCTCCCTGAGCCTCCCCTTCAAAAGATATGCCTTTGGAAACCATGGACCTTGTGATGGAAATGCTTCCAAACAGAAGAAAAGCTCTGGTGGGATCTGACCACCCCGTCACTTACTAAGTCCTCTCTGAGGCTCTGAGAGCACCAGCCCCAGCAGGAGGCCAGGATGCAGCCCCAGATCTCAGCTCCTCACTGCAGGATCACCTGGACCTCCACTAGGGTCCGCGGGAAATGCCACATCCCCTGGGTTGAGTTTGGGCCACACTCATTCAGAGGCTCCAAGGCGCTCCTGGTGAAGTGGGTGCTACTGTGTCAACCTCTTTCTATGACCAGCATGGACAGATGTGGGTATTTAACCACTCAGGGCCAGTGCCGGAAGGAGGGGGTGCCCTCAGAGCAGGAGGGATGTGACATCGCCTGCCCCAGGCTCAGAAGTGTGAGTGTCCCTGCCCTTGTGTTTCGGTGGCATGTGTTGATGGGCGGAGGACATGGTGTCAGAAGATCTGTCGACACGGTGACACGTGTCAGGAGAGGACTTGGAGCTGCAGAAAGATCTGCCCTAAGAATAGACTCTCGGCATCATCTGTTAAAATACTGAGTTTCTTCTGCCAAAAAACTCTGCATCTTCTTTGAAGCTCTGAATGCCGTTTTCTGAGGGTTTTATGGTTACACTAATTACATGTTACTAAAAACAGAGCCACCTCAGCTGTGTGTAATGGAGCCCCGAAAATACACTGTTGACGGGAGGGGCCCTCCGTTAGAGTCAAGACAATTCAACCCGGGGCCAATTAAGGATCCCCAAAAAGAAAATTCCCGAACAGGCCTTTTGGTTGACTAAAGAGTCTGTCACCATGTAAGTAAGAAGCTGAAGGCCCCCCAGTCTAAGGGGGCAGCTCAGGCGCTGAGCTGAGGCTGCCAAAATGATGGCGGGATAGGGTCCTGGCAGCCTGACCCCTGCATCTTCCCCTGTGTGATGGGGACTCAGTGTCCTGACCTCGTGTTTAAGATTTCATCCTGAATATAACATCTAAGATACAGGAAACACTGCAGCTGGAGCTGGACACTTCTTCCTTAAAAAAAACACAAAAATTCTGCTACAGCATCTTCTAAATTTTAAGTGAAAATATCATGGTTCCTCTTTTTAACTTTTGAGCTTGGGTAGAAGATGACACCTGCTCATGGGCCTGCCCTGGCTGGTTAAGGCTTGCAGTGGAGTACACGCCGGGCACTTGGGGGTGACTTTGACCTGATGGGGCTGCCACCCCCGCAGGCCTCACCATTCTGCACCTGCTCTCAGCTCCCCCGCAAGCCCGCTCTGGCCTGTGCTACCCTCCAGCAGATGATGCTGGACCCCAGACACACACACATGTATGTATGTACATGAGGTATGTGTGTATATATGTGCACATGCATTTATCAAGAGATTCATATTTGAAGAAACTCTTTAAAAATAAAACACAACTGTATTCGCTTCATGTAAATCTCAGACTAGCAGGTGGAAACAGCAGAGCTGTGAGCCTTCGTCTTGAGGTGAGCTCAGAGTTTCTCTGCTCCCGGCATCTGTGGGACCTTGGGCAAGTTATCCTTCCTCAGTTTTCTCACCTGTGAAAAAGAACAGTGTGTGCTTTGCCCATTTCAAAAGGACTTGAATGAAAAAAAAAAGAAATGAATGTGGTGGAAAATGCCTCCTGAGTTAGGAAGTGGTTCCCAAAGGGAAGGACAAACAAGAGCCACACGGAGTCCCGCTGACCCACCATGACGGCGTCTTCCATGGGGTTGGCCGCTGCCGGAGTCACTGTCACAGAGCAGCACTGTCCTTCCAGCTGCCCTGGAGTGACGGGTAGACTTCATGTCGTGGAGAGGCTTTCCACACTCAAAGTGCCCCTCGTCAGTGGTCCATTTCAGGTGCTTCCCCGACACTTAATGAGGTTGACAGACTGCGTTGTGCAGGGCTGGCAGTGGGGGGATGTGGTGCTTTGGCCCAGAAGGTGTGCTTGGCCATTTCCTCTTTCCTTTCTTCTTCCAATGGCTGTAAATGCAGTGACCTCGATACCCAGCCACCCTCAGAGCAGAAAAAACACCTCCATCACATGTTTTTAGACCCGGAGCTTCGATTTAGAAGGGAATCAGGCCTCTGCGTCGGTCAGCCTGGGCTCTGGTTTCCGGTGGGCCGAGGCTTAGGGTTTCAGAACCACAATAAGGGGACGCCCTCCTTTGCCCCTCATTATCCAGACGTCTTTCTGCGGACCACGTGACAAACGCCACTGTGAGGGGAAATTGCGTGTGAGCTCGTGTTCTAAGACCTATCCTGCCTTGCTGCGTGGATCTGCGTAGGCAGAGCACGTGAATAGGACTGTGTTTATGGGGTTGAGGGAGCTCACCCCGCAGGCCTTCGCTGGGGAAGCTGCTGGAAGCACCGTGGACTTCAACGAGGAGACAGGTGGACTTGCCTGGCTTCAGAAGTGCATCTTAAACAACAAGTTACAATAGTGAATCCCACCCGTGCACAAAACAATTCTGACTTAATAAATGCAAGTATTTCATGGTGGTTTGTAACTATTACAGGAACCACCTCCCGGACACTGACACCACAGTACCATCACCGTGTGCTGTAGAATATGTACTTCAATATCCTTGTAAGGAAATGGAATCAGCACGGCAGCTACGATGTCTTTCAAGACTGTAACGAAGGCCTTTCAGTGAATATACAATGCAGCTCACCCAGAAACACCAAAAAATGAGGAAAATTCATTTGAGGTCATTTACTTGTTTCTCTTTCTGGGAACTGCTTTGTTGAAGGGTCCGGTGGCCTTGGCCTTCTGGTTTGCTGAGTGGGCCTGATGCCCATCGCCCCACCATCAGCCATCCAAGTGCATGGTGGGGGAGGCTGGGTCTGGCTGGGGGTGACCCCAGGCTCTACTCCTGTCTCTCCTGGACCAGCTACCCCGGGAAGCTCGATCTGCCACCCACAGGGGGCCCAGAGGGAGGGCACCTGGATGAGGCAGGGCCGCTGACCCCTGCATCTCTTCCTGGTGGTCTCCCGTTCCCTTCAGTGTGACCCCAGCCTCGCTTGGTCCCCTGGGGGGTATAGATTGTCCCAGTGGCCTCAGCAGGTCCCAGTTTCTCGAATCAGCCTCAAGGTGACCCCGATCCCAGTAGCACTGGCCGGGCAGCACCGCCTCCTTGGAGGTGTGTTTCCACGCTGTGGGGCTTCCCCCAGGTTTGTGGACGCTAATCATTCAGCTCCTCCTGTCTGTCCCCAGCCCCTGGGAGTGCGGCTGCCTCCCACGGGGGGCACAGGCCAGCAGAACGGTCTCTTGGTACCGCCCACTTGCCCCGTGAACATTCTTCGTGGAACATCCTCCCTGGGAATAACTGGTGTGGGTCCGTCTTCCGATTGGGCCCTGGTAGGTCCGGGGCTTCCTCATCACTGCCTGGCTTTCCAGAAGAAGAGGGGAGGTCACCCCCTGCTCCTCTTCCTGCATCTGCCCACACACCCCGAGCTCCATAGTCGTGTCCTGAGAAAGTAGCAGTAACCTGGCCGGGACCACAGTCCAGCACTGGGATGTGTGTGAGTGTGTGTGAGTGTGTGTGTGTGTGTGTGTGTGTGTGTGTGAGTGTGTGTGTGAGAGAGTGTGTGTGTGTGTGAGAGAGAGAGTGTGTGTGTGTGTGTGTGTGTGTGTGTGTGTGTTGGGGGAGCAGTTAAATTCAAATTGCGACAGGGAGAACAGACAAGACTGGAGCTTGGGAGCATTTAATTATTCGTTAATCCTTCAGTACTTAGAGAAAGGATTCTCCTATAGCTCACCTGGAAAGAATGTTCTTTGGTGTAAAACTCGACTCTATTCATAAAAAGCTCCCTTGGCTTCACTCTGGCAAATGCCCAGGTCTGGGTTATTTGTCTGAGGAGAGCTTTATATAAATAGAACAAACAGTGTAAAAGTTAGCTTCAGTCTGCAATCCAACCCCTAGACTTTAGTGAACAATAATGGCTCCAACTGAAAGCAAATATTTTGTACCTTGTGGTAAGTTTTCTGCCACCTGCCGGTAGAAGTTGTTCTCCCAGATCCACAATTCTGTAAAACTCTTACTCTCATTTGCCTCTACCTTTGATGACAATAACATCAACTAGCTCTTTGTGACCTGTTCTGGGATTGCACAAACCCAGCACTCAGTTGCACGCCCTGTTAGATAAATATCCTTGAAAGTGCATTCCATGGGCAGGCGGGAGTGGACTGATGCCTTGTGTACCTGATGCCTTTCCTGTACCAACGCTCAGAGATAACCATGTTGCGATGCTATTTTGTGTCTGAGGAGTGTGATCCTGCAATCCTGGTCCTAATCCTCCAGACACAGCCTTGCTTTGAATGCCAGCCATGCAGCCTGGAGGGGGTCCATCTCAGGCAGCAGGATAACTCAGAAGGAGAGCTAGTTTGAGAATCGCAATGAAGACTTTGTGTTTTGTAAACTTTAAATGAACTTCTTAGAATATGTTAAGACTCACAGGAAAGCTGCAAACATGGTAAAGTCCTTGCATCCCTCCACCCCGTTTCCCTTCCATTGCCGTACATTTGACACAACTGATAAACCAACGTTGCTGGGTTACCATGCACCAAACTCCACGCTTTACTAGGATATCACTAGTTCTTCTCTGTTGTCCTTTTTCTGTCTTGGGATCCAAGTCAGAGGCCACATTCCATTTACTTGTCAAATTTTCTTACCTTCCTCTAGTGTGTGACAGTTTCCTAGACTTTCCTTGTTTTTTGATGACATTGAGAAGTTTGGAGAGTATTGATGAGGTATTTTATAGAATGTCTCCCAACTTGGGCTCTTATGATGTTTACCTGTGGTTAGACAGGGGTATGAACTTGGGGAAGAAAAACCATGGGGTAAAATGACATTCTCATCATACCCTCTCCAGGGTACATGCTGTTATGATTTATCATCGATGATGTTAGCTTGATTAGCTGGCAGTAGCTGTGTTTGTCAGGTTTCTATAAAGTATCTTTTTCCCCCATTTTCCTATTGTGCTCTTTGGAAACAAGTCAACAATTGCACCCACACCCCAGGAGAGAGAAGGCGGGTGACTTATCATCGTGAGCAGAGTATCTACATAAACTATTCCAATATTTCCATAGGAAAAATGTGCCTCTTCACCCTCATTTATTTATTTGTTTATGCAATACTTTACTTTCATCCGTATGGAGCATGAATGTTTCTTTTATTCTTAATTCTAATCCAATATTATGTTATTTATCTTGTTGCTCAGACAGCCCAGCCCTGTTCAGCTTTGCAAGCTCTTTCAGGTTGTCTCCTGTATTCTGTTCATATGTCCCCGGTCCTTTCGTGTGTGTGTGTGTGTGTTACTTTCTTTTTTTTTTTTTTTTTAATTATTTATTTATTTATTTATGGCTGTGTTTGGTCTTCGTTTCTGTGCGAGGGCTTTCTCTAGTTGTGGCAGGCGGGGGCCACTCTTCATCGCGGTGCGCGGGCCTCTCACTATCGCGGCCTCTCTTGTTGCGAAGCACAGGCTCCAGACGCGCAGGCTCAGCAATTGTGGGTCACGGGCCTAATCGCTCCGCGGCATGTGGGATCTTCCCAGACCAGGGCTCGAACCCGTGTCCCCTGCATTGGCAGGCAGAATCTCAACCACTGTGCCACCAGGGAAGCCCTGTGTTACTTTCTGATGCTACAAGTTCTTCCAGGTTCATCATGAATATTTCCAGTCTCAGTCCAAGAATCAGCCATTTCTCCAAGGAGCCCAGTTTTCTTTTATTGGAGAAGGTTTTAGAAATCAAGGTCTGGGCACTGGGTGTGCTCATTACTACCGGGGAGCCCTCTTCATTTTTTCTAAAGCAATTCAGCTTCCCCCACAGCCAAGGGGCTTCCTCAGCTACTTACAGGTTAAATGTTTGTGTCCTGACTTTGTTCTGTGTTCACGCCGCCTGACCTCTGTGTGTCCTCTGGGAGTGGATGATGGATACTGCATGGAGTTGTACTGCATGCATGTTTGGCTTTCTCGCCCTGTGGCATCGTATGTCCTGAGCATCTAAAAGTCAGGTGGTGATTTATAACCAAGCAGCCAAGGTAAAATTTAATTGTTTTAAAGATAACTTTACACAGATGCTGTCTGGAATTCTATTCCATTTGTACAAAAGAGAATTTGTACACTAGAAGCCAGGTGTATGAAGGAAAGTGGTTAAATTGGGCTGATTATCAAGTGCTTTGAACATGTTCTCCACAGCAGTAAATTTAATGGGAATTGTGGTACCTTTTTTTCTTTTTTTTAAATTTATTTATTTATTTTTGGCTGTGTTGGGTCTTCATTTCTGTGCGAGGGCTTTCTCTAGTTGCGGCGAGCGGGGGCCACTCTTCATCACAGTGCGCAGGTCTCTCACTGTCGCGGCCTCTCTTGTTGCGGAGCACAGGCTCCAGATGCGCAGGCTCAGTAGTTGTGGCTCACGGGCGTAGTTGCTCCGCGGCATGTGGGATCTTCCCAGACCAGGGCTCGAACCCGTGTCCCCTGCATTGGCAGGCAGATTCCCAACCACTGTGCCACCAGGGAAGCCCCCAGAATTGTGGTACCTTAATCAAAGGTTTTATAAAACGTATTTCCAAGAATGAATCTCCATTTATTCTTCTATTTTTCAGTTATATATTTAGTAGATCTTTTACAGACATGGAGTTTTTCATTTGAATTGATTGAACATTGGTTCTATACACTGAGTAGAATTTTTTGTTAATTGTTGTTAATGAAACCAGCTTCTAAATTTCTCCTTGCTTTTCCTCTAGTCATTTGTGTTGTTCAAAAGTAAGGATTGGAGAAAGACAAGGAAATATTCCTTAGCCCTTGAGCCCACTGGGCCTCACCAACATGATGGTGATAATCATAAAAGTTATAACACTTTCTGATGTGAACAACCTCAGTCGTATGTAGCATATAAATGAGTAGATCATCACAAATGTTTGCTCTTTTTGTTATCTGAAGCATGAATGAGCAGCAGACTAAACAGAATCACAGATTCTTTGACACTGTTTCCATCAAGGGGTAGGGTCTGTGTATCATCCCATAAATCTGAGCTGGTTTATCACCCCCTAGACCAGTACCGTGTGGCACAGGAGACACGGTGCCAGTTCTAGGCCCAGACTTGAAGAGGGTCGGAAGCTCCTGCCTCAGTCTCTTGAAGCCTCAAGTAGCCATATAAGAGGTCTACCGTCCTAGAAGCTGCCACATTGTAGGAAACCCAAGCTTCGGTGTGGAGGGAACGGCCTTTCTCAACTGGGGTTCCATAAGACAGTGAAGCCCTGGCACTCTAAGGTGCCCATGAAATGTAACAGAACCTCTTTTTGCCTATTGCCTCTTAGAGAGGAAGGACTAGCTTTGTATCATTCTCAGGGGATTAAGAAAAAGGCCATTCAAACTATATTCTGCACTTTGTAGTTCAGATGAGGAACTTTAGCTGAGAAAGAAGGCTGGAGGCTGAAACTCCACCTGGAGAGAGAAGCCAAGGGGCACCAGGAGGTGGACCCAGGGATGATGCCACCTTGGAGGTGGGTATTCCCATCCAGACAGGCCAGTAAAGCCACGTGGATCAGAGACAAATCTCCCAGCTGAGCCCCTCCTGAATTCACAACATACAAACTCATGAACAAAGGACAATGGTTGCTTTAACCATTAAGTTTGAGGTAGTGGCTTTTTTTTTTTTTTTTTGTAGAACCACTGTAAAGAACAAAAACACAATATAAGCAAATAAAATTCCATCTTCCAACCAGAAAGCCAAACATCAATTGGTCAAATCATATCT
The DNA here is from genome assembly GCF_028023285.1 of Balaenoptera ricei. NCBI lineage: Eukaryota > Metazoa > Chordata > Mammalia > Artiodactyla > Balaenopteridae > Balaenoptera > Balaenoptera ricei. Next base: position 2,502,222 of record NC_082641.1, read on the forward strand.
ATATATAAATATAAATCATGTATATGTCATATATATTTATATATATATATACATGATATATATAGTTTGAAATTATGTGTTTGTGTGCAGCCAAAAAATAGTCTTTGTTATAGTTTTTCTTTCTCTAGTGCTTTAACAGAATTTCCTGTATCCTTTGCTTCTTCACTCTGCACTATGCTCCAACTCTACTTGGCAGTGCCATTAGGAAAATTATTGGTTTATCCCAAAATGGGCTCCCATCTTTGTGATGCATCCACTGCTCTTAGACGACATTTAGCAGGATGTCCCCTGACTTCCTGGGAAAAATTGCAACTTTGAATAAGTTCTCATTTGGGACAGTGAAGACCCATTAAAAAAATCCCTGCAAGATAAGAAAACGAACATAGACAATTCAAAACTATTATTAGCAAAAAGAGTTACAGCCCTTAAATCGAAAGGTAAAGGAAAAATCTGAAGTCCATTTGCCCATTTTTTCTGTTCAGTGTAAATAGTCACACCTAACTCAGTACTTTTATTTTAAAACTGTTTGGTCCTCCTTGGCAGTTCTGTGCTGGCTTCCCATCTGGCGACCCAGCCTCTGCCATCGAAGTCACAGTGGGTGCGAACTGAAGGTCACAGGATAGTGACACAGCAACCACCCGATGCATGAACCGTCACAGGTGTGGACCAGAGCCAGGAGGGCTGCTCTCCTCTTGGGCTGGTCCCCCAAGACAACGAGAGTTTCCATAGAAATCAAAAGAAAATAACAGGCAGGCCAGGTGTCCCAGGTAACAGCGGAGAACATTGTTGTCCAGGCCTTTCAAAATAAGTTGTTTAATCACCCTATTTCTTTCCACTTAAGAACAAAACAACTATCAACTAAAGTTCTTTTTCATTCACATTATTGAAGAAATTATGTATTAAAGTCCTTTATGACTTCTAGTCTAAAATTATATACATATATATATTATATATATATATATATATATATATATATATATATATATATTATTTTCCTGGGAATACAAATTGATATACCAAGAGTCCATGGTTTGATTTTCTACTACAAGTCTCTATTGTTTTTGTGACCTAAGCAAGACTACAAAACTCCATCCTTAATAACAGGACTACCCTCCTCTGTCTGCTTGGAAGAAAAATAAACATATGGAAAGCACTCAGAACAGCACCCTCCCAATATCAGCCTTTATTTTTGCTTCATCCCTTAACTCACGTGCCCACTGTCCTAACCTGCGCAGATGGCTATAACAAGAATACCAGAGATGGGGTGGCTTAAACAACAAATGTTTATTTCCCACAGTTCTGGAAGCTGGAAGTCTGAGGCCAAGGTGCTGGCAGATTCAGTGTCTACGGAGGCCCTTTTCCTGGTTCATAGACTTCAGTCTTCTTGCTGTGTCCTCATGTGGTGGAAGGGGCGAGGGAGCCCCCTGGTCTCATTTATAAGGACGCTAATCCCATTACAGTGGCTCCACCCTCATGACCTCGTCACTCCCCAATGGCCCCACCTCCTGGTACCATCATATTGGGGGTTAGGTTTCAACATATAAGTTTTGGGGGGACACAAATATTCAGTCCATAGCACCAACAGATTCCTTTCTTGTCCCTCATGTCATAACGTTGAGCATGAAAGCAGGAGATTTCATTGCTCTTGGGGAGTCTGCACCTATCAGCACTACAGAACCATCTAGAAGGAAGGCTTGCAGGGATCTAATTTCCTCTTCCATGAACTGAATACAACGTTTCAAGAGTAACTGTAGCAGTATTTACTTGGATTACATATCTGAGAGCTGAAGTAGTCCACTGATGTTAAAATGGTATGAAATAAAAGTATTTGTTCAAAAGTGATTTTTCTCTGTGTTGTATGATAGAACAAGTGATGAAAGTGAAGATCTGCTGAGACCCCCCCCTAATGGTAGCCCCTTCCTCGTCGGTGACACTGTCCCCTGTGGCATGTCACACAGGCCATCGTGTTTAGTGAATGAGGATGAGGCCCACATCCACCCAAGCTCTCCTTACAGGAAATGCACCCTTGGCTGGAGAACCAGCCAGTCTAGAACCAAAGAGTCTGGGCTTTGGACTGAACTTTAATGCCTTGGTCAATGTCTCTTCTTGACCTAAACATCCTGGAAGGGCCCTTGTTTAGCACCCGTCTGTGTGTGGGTGCGAGGACGGGGGGTGGGAGGACTTCTCAGCAAGGAGGGGCTTCCTGGCTCAGGAAACCCACAGGAGCTGGAGGTGGGTTGCTCACTCATGCCTGGGTTCTCTCCTTCCCTGAGGACCTCGCAGGTCAGAGAGATTGTCAGGCTCGAACCCTGGACCAGGGTGGACATCCTTCCCACATTGACCTCATCCGGTTCTCTACCTCCTCACGGCATCATGCCCTGGTCCTGTCCCTCTGTGGATGTGAGCTGTGGTGGGTCCACCCTCATTTCTCTCAAGGCTCTTCCAAGGTGTCCGCTCACCCAGGGCCAAGCTCTGCGTCTCCTCCTGGGGTGACATCACATCCTTGCCCCGAAGTTCCTTATCCTGAGTCGGAGCTCCTGGTGCCTGTGTCGCTAGGGCTGCTGAGTTAGAAAGAGCCCTTCATTGTAGGCTGGCGTCCCTTCTCATATGGGGATTAACCTGCAGCCTCAGGGTCCCTGCTGAGAACGGTGGGCCCACCTCACTCGAAGTGGGAGCTGCAAGAGGCTGGCTGTCCGTGCCCGAGACTCCACATCCTGACTCCTAGTATCCATGGTTCACCTTGACTTAGAGCTCTGCTCAGTGTCTTGAAGCAGTGGAAAGACAGTGCGTCTTTTTCGTGACCGTGGGTTACCTGGGGAAGGGGCAGGACCATGGGATCAACCTAGGAAGCAGAATCAGTCAAACTTGGCAGGAAATCTCTGCTCTTTGGCTCAGGGTCCAGATTTATTTGTTCTTTATAATAGCCAGAGGTCAAAAGTTGCTTTTGCTTGCCAAAGAACCCGTCATTTATACATTTATCCAATCAGTGTTCATTAAGCATGAAGTAGGGGTCTGTCACAGGTTAGGACCTGGGGCTACAAAGATGAGCAGACCCACCCCCTCCCTCCCTGAGAGCAGGGACCGAGTCTCCGCCCCCTCAGACGCCAAGCCCGGAGCCCTGTTCACACCTGACAGCAGGTGTGCACTAAATGTCGGCCGACTTCAGCAGCTCAGTTTTCCAGTAACTGAAATGTTTATGCTGGTTTCACTCTTACAGTCTCTGGGAAGAGTGTCCCGATAATCATGCTCCAAAAGCCACGGGTCTGGGGTGCGGGAAATATTCAGAATGAAGGAAAGGGCTGATTCTGGGACAATTTTGGTAGCCACAGACATGGGCAAGCAGGTTAGTAAGAGGATTTACAGGCTGTTAATCACATAACCAGTTGTCGGCTTTGTGGAAGGGGTTCTCACTTGGAGACTACCATCCACACAAGTCTCAGCAGTCGCACCGTGAACGCACGGGAACTCACATGCATTTTTTTACCTGGGATCAAGTTGCATCCACTGGACGGCCAGTCTTAACACCAGCCTCCAGGGGTACTAAAGGAAAGAGAAGCAGAGGAACAAGTTGCTAATTTTGAATCTTTTTTGCTACAAACACTTCTTAATTACCTTTCTATTGAATGCCTTGTAAATAATTCAGCAGGCTCCACCATATGTTATGCAAATGTTAACCAAAATTACTGTTTTCAGCAGAATATGACTGGAGTGTAGTAATAGGGCAATATTTCTAATCTCAGCTTGTTTCTCCTTTGATGTTCTATGGCAATGTTTAGGGCACAGAGTTCTAGCACTAGTTCATTCACACATCGAAACAGTATTGATTAGCCCTCCGCTCTGTGTCAGGCCCTGGACAAGATCTGGTGGCTATAAGGTCCTGTTAACAACAGGCATTCATCAGCTTAAGGTTGCCAACTCAGGTAGCTGCAGTGGCCAGGAGCCATCTGATGGCCAATGGGGGAGAGAGGGGCTGTGACCACATGGCCACCTCTAAAGAGGCTGGCGCCACCCACCTGGTGACCTCTTGCCTGCAGACAGCAGACCCATCAGGGCCAGATGGTATGGTTTGTTGGAAGAAGGTAGGCATTTAGGTTGTCATATATGCAATATCTCACCTAAACAATCTTGGCAACTAATTGAAATGTGTTTGAAAGGAGCTACTCTGTAGGTCAAAGCAAACTTGGAAGGAACTCTGGGGTCAGTTGTCACTTAGAAAATTCATCAAAGTTGCTGAAGAAGGAGGAAGAGGTGGGGGAAGTGGGCCCTCCCAGGACAGCATCGAGCATCCATGACGTGCCAGGTCCAACCCCAGGCCTCAATGAGACAAGTCCTGGCCCCCCGATGCTCCAGGAACGAAAGGGTCAAGTTCCAGGTAATGTACTGACTGACCTTTGTTGAGTGTGTGCTGAGCAGGCCACGAGCTCCCTGAGGTGAGCAGGACAGCTGGACCCTGCATTTAGGAGGCAGGTGGCTTAGCAGAAAACCCTGCTGGCCACTTAAGTCACAGTCGTGTGAGCACCGCCTCCTCCTGCGGAAACGCAACCATCAGAAATGGGTTTGCTCACCGCTGATCTCGGGGAAGCTCTGCTCGGTGACCAAGCTGTCTTTTTGGTCATCCCCCTCAGGTCGTCACCAGGTAGTCTAGATCCCCAGAGAGTGTGTGACATTTGTGTGAGGGGGTCTGTAACACTCAAGACCCAGAAAAGCTTCTTATGTCGAGAGAAGCACCTTTCTCTTGATTGACATGAGTAGGTGCTTGTACTGAACATACAGATGGGCCAGTGCTGAGCACTGCTGGGTGCCTCACAGCCCCACCACACACACGCATGCACATGCATGCACTCACAGCCACACACGCTCATACGTATGCATATGCATGCATGCACGCACATATACACATATGTGCACACATCTATGCACACACACATGATGCCCACATTCACATGCACACACATACATACGTACGCACATGCACTCATGCACAGACACACACATATGTATATACATCTATACACACATGCACACTCACACACGATGCATGCATTCACGTGCACATGCACGCACGCACACACACTCTGCACGTAATCAATGGTACTTAATCCTCCATGCACAGGCGCTGAGATCTTGGGAAGATGCTTCAATAGGCAGACATGGAAAACCGCAAGCTAATCTTTTGCCTGCATCAGGAGTGTCCAAAGGTTTGGAGATGGGCCACCATATGGAACCACCTGCTGCCACATGGGCTGTGCATGTACAGTCTCTTAGTAAAGAGAGATGGCAGTTTCTGAAAAGCAAACTAATTGTGTCTAATCAGATTAATTAAAGTATCAGCATAATGGGCTCAGGGGGATGTTCAGGTCCATCCTGCCAGAACTGTGAGCCTCCCTCTGCCCTGCTCTCCATGTGGGGAGAGCAGTAGATGAGCCATGTTTGCAGAGGCACACAGAAGGCTCCCCAACTCCATCTATATGCTGCGCTCTGGCTGAGCTAGGGCAGGTCACTCAACCCCTCCGTTTTCCCATCTTTGTGATGTGGCCCATGCAGGGTCCCCGCACCAATCTGCCCTTTGCTATCCCCTGGGCCAGAAGGGGCATCTCCAGGGTCTGATCCACAGAGTTGGGGATAATTTGTTTTCTTATTCAGACTACTGGACTGGCTGCCCAAGTTGCATATGAAATCTATGTGAGGCTGATTATGAGAGCATTAAAGATCTCTTTTGGTGCTGGCATTTTATCCCCCGCTTTCATATTTGTAACCCTTTCTACTTCCTAATATCCCATGTGTCTGGCAGTGCGTCCTAACCTCTGACACCAGGAAGTCAGTCAATAAACCCAGCGCTCTTTGATCCGCAGGATTATGGGATTGCTTTTTATGCAAAGAGAAACATCAGGATAAGCAAATACAGAAGGGAAAACCCCTCTGGAGCAGGGGGGTTTGAAGACTAAGAAGAAACAATTCCAGAGCATTTGCAATGCAAACCCTACCGGACATCTGAGCCTTATTTATCAGCGGTAAGAAATAAGACCAGGCCCCAGACCAGAGGGGACATTTCTGCACCATAATTCAGGATACATACAACTTTCGTCTGGTGATTTATAGTAAACATACCGTGTTGTGGTTGTCTAGCCTTTAAGACACAGGAAGCATACATGCTTGCAGCCTTCTGAAACAATAGTGCCCGTAAAGACTCAGAAATTGGGGATGATATTATTCCCCCAACACAGAACCCCACAACTGACCTAAGGGATAAAAGTGTCATCTTATGGGCTGGGCTTTTCTATCTGTGCAGTGGAAGTGCAGAGTCCTAACCACTGGACCACCAGGGAATTCCCACACATCGTGCTTCTAAACATTATAGGCTCTGCCCAGTGGTTGGTTACACACTTCACTTCCTGTAGGGGGAGCTTTCATTCTCACAGCAGGAGGTGTCCAAGGTGGACAGACTAATAACTTGCACCTGAGATGGATGACTTTCTTTCCGTGTGGTTTCCATTGTCTGCTGGAAAAACACTTTTAGTCACTGTTTGAATTGATGGGAGAACTCAGAAAATGGAAAATACCCATCCAGAATTTCTGCTGATCTGTGGGTGGCCTCTACTTTGACACTGCAGGCGTGTCTATTTCCTGAACAGTTTTCTCCAGAAGCCCCCCGCCCCCTGCATGGAAGCAGGTGTTCTGCAAATAAATCGGGTTCCATTTGCGTTTGTATTTCCCTAATTAGAGAAGGCGCGTGCGTTCATGGGTGGATATCATTTTGCCACATTACCATATTTTATTACCGTGTGTTCCATTTACCTTTTACCCATACAAGGGAAGAGTAGGCTTGTGCTTCTCTGTCTCCAGGGAAATCTGTGGATGGGCAGTTGGTTTCCAAAAGCCCAAACTCATCCTGGCGATTATGCAGTTGCCCCAGAAGGAACACCGAGGGAAGAGGGACCCAGTTGCCGGGAGCAGCTGGAGGGAGCGCAGGCCTGGCTCATCAGGCACCTTGCACCACCCACTCCCTCACGGTCATGGAGGGAGGAGGGACCTGCCCTGCTCTGCACCGGAGGACCTGTGGGGACAGTGGGACACAGAGCCGGAGGCAAGGTCCTGAAACCTCCACACAATCCCCACGTCCCAGGAGTGGTTCCCAAGAGAGCGGCTGGGCCCCGAGGAGCTGCAGGGTGCGGGGTTCAGGGGTGACCTGAAGGCTGACGACTGAAAGCTGGATGAACCCTTCTCCTCCCATACCCCCTCCCCACACACTCGCTGGAGTCTGAGCCCTGCACCCCAAGGAGGGGTGAAAACCCTGCAAGAGGCCGACTTCAGGTTTAAGACATCGCGTGTCCTCAGAGGGGACACAGGGGAAAATAATAACTGTGTGAAGGGGTCACGGAATGAGCCAGTGAGTTGGGTTGAATGGGTGGAGTTGGGCCACTTGTAGCCTGGGTACCCAGGTGGCGCCTCCAGAGCAGCCTCGTGCGTCCGGAGTCAACATCCAGGGGAGATGCGAGCCTAGGTAATGAGCGATACCACCACCCAGTACGAGCACCAGGAGGGGGTGCACAGGCCAAGGAGAGGAGGGGCAGCCTCGTGGGAACGGCTCTAAAGGTCAGAAAGCAAGGCCCATAGGCCAGGGCTGAGGACACTCAGAGCTCGTGGGACAGTCCGCATTGTAATGGCGGCCATGACTAAGTTATTTCCAAGTAACTTTTTCAAGGAAGAAGATAATTGTTTAAAAAAATAGACGTCATGATCTAGATATTCCATTGAGTAACTGGGTCAGAAATAATATTTCTGAAATAAGAGTTTCAAGTTACTTTAATTTCTGAAAAATTATAATCATTTGGAAAATATTTTTGACAGATAAAACATCAAACTTCATTATATATTTTCAATGATTTCATAGTAATTGCCAAGATCTATACTTTAAGAGAACATAATGTTTTTCTTTAGTAATATCCATCTACTAAATATATATAAAACTGTTTAATTTAAAAATTATGTATCTTTTCATGGGAATTGTATTAACTTTGCATTTGATTTTTAGTATCACTGATAAACAAGTTACATAATAGTATATGTAACATATATAAATTAATACTAATTTATTTTAAATATGTTTGCCTTGCTAATGCAGCTTTATTACAAGAAACTTTGAAACATGACATGCGTGGTTCATAATTACTTGCTTAGTTATATTGAATTGACATAAATTAAGCGAATATTCCAACAAATCTCAAAAGGAGCTCATTTTTAAGGGAAAATAAAAGAAGGAACACCACTGTTTGAAGCATATCATTAGAAAGAATCCACTATAAGCCCTTATGCAAGTTGTTAAACAATATTATCAAGGAAACATATGCCATTTCCGGTGATATATTTAAATACATATTCAGAAAACACCTTTGTTAGAATATAAAAATGTTGAAATAAAATCACGAACCAAGGGCATGCCCCATAATCTTATTTTTTAGCCAGTTTTACATAAACTGTGTCTTCCCCTCTCCTTGTCAAATCATTAAATGCTAGAACAGATGTTCTCAGATCAGCAAGTCCTCCTTGCTTGGAAGCATTTAATTTCAAAGACACTGCGAACACCTCAAACCTTCAGAAGCAAAGGATGGGGAGAGAGCTTCCTATGGGCCATTCTAGGTATCACTTTCAGAGGCAGGAGTTCTCTAAAGATCCTCCCGACTCTTTGAAAAAGATACCATAAGGCGAGTTGCAGTCACTAAGGGCAACCTGGGAAGGCTCTTCACCCCAGGGATGTCTGCAGGCTGGAACCCCCTGAGGACCAAGCTGCGGTTCAGCCCAGGAGCCCTGAGCACCAGCCCTCAGTTTTTCCCAGGACCATCCTCAGAGCCATGGCTTTGTGAGAACAAAACACCCCAGGGCTAGGAATTTGCTAATGTTCCCTGAATATTACTGTCTCCAATTTGTAAAATGAGAAGATTCTAACAATGGCAGTTTCAGTTTAAAATTCCCGGGGCTGATGCCTTCAGATCCGTCTCCGTTTGAAGGCAGGGAGAAACTAGCTGATAAATCCCGTGGGGAGACTGATGAACCGTAAAATAGCAAAAACAGTAAAAATTGTGCATCCACTTTCCTGAATACAGCAACAGAACTTACGGATGTATTAGTATTCAGTTTCAAAACTGGAACCCGAAACCGCGGGGGTGGGTAGAGCCATTGTAAATAGTAATGTGGAAAAATCAACCGCAAAGGGAAAGGCTGAGGTTTAACGTCATAAAAATGTAAATTTTTTATTTGTCAAAAATACGGTAAAAATTAAAAGGCACATGTCAAGTTAGAAAATATTACAAATGAAGTTTAAACATTTTAATGTATAAAAACTCATAAAATCCATAAGAAAGCTAATTGAAAAATTAGAAAAGGCTGTGAATATTCAGTTTACAAAAGAAGTGTATGAAGAGCCAAGAAACTATTTAGTTGTACCAGTAGACCAAAAAACCCCAAAATTGCTCACATAATTAACAGTAATGTACCATGGATTGCCTATCACATGGGGAAAAATTTACATTTTTAAATTTCAAGATAGAAAGAAAATGAATTCTTACGCACGGATACTTCATTACGGAAATTGAGAAAAAATTAATTGGAAGATGTTGGTGGTATTAGTGAAAAGAAAGTATTCTTGCACTTGACTTCCTAAATGCTACTTCTAGTGAGTTTTCCTAAATAAATCATCAAAGTTACATATAAACCTCTGGTTTGTACCACAATCACATTGAGAACAGTGAAACAATTGAACATTGTCTTTGCATTTAATGATAAAGATTCCCATTTTGGGACAATTGCACTGGCTGTTCTGTCTGCCAGAAATGTTCTTCCCTCAACTATGGGCAGGGCTTTCCCCCATACCTCATCTCGGTCTGTGCTCAGACATCACCTACTTGGAGATCAAATATCCTTGCCCACCTGCTTGAAGTGGCCTTCTGCTTCCCCCAGTTGCACCGTCCCCACCTGAGGCCCATGCACTTTGCAATCAGCCTCATGCACTAAAAGGTGAGCTCCACCAAAGCTGGCCTTGGTCACACTTGCTCTTCACTCTCGCCCCCTGCTTAGAACAGCACACGGTGGGCACTGGATAAATGTTGATGTGCGTCCACACTGTGGTAGTGCATTCTCCCAGCATACTGAGACACAGCCAAGGTAAATATCATTACACTGGATTTACGAAAAAAATGGAGGTTCAGAGGTTTAGCAGGCAAAGTCAACATCACACGCTATGACCTGGCAGAATCCAAAAGCAGACCCTGTCGCGTGATTCCAAGTCAAGGAAAGAAAGAGCATGTGAGCTTCTTTATAGTGCTTCCATTATAACAGTGGGGTTTCGGGAAAGACAGGGATTGAAGGCTTTGAAGAGGGAGCACCATGATGGGGGAATTTTGGGAGGCTCAATCTGGTAGGAATACGAAAGATGAATAAGAGTGGATAAAGAATAGATCAAAATAAAGGTAATTTTTCTTAATCTGTCAATTCTATGAGGTGCCTCAATCTGTCAAATTATTTATTGACTTATTTCAGTTTTATCTAGACATCATAGAATTTGTCAATTAGCCAAATATATGAATACTTTCAAATATGTGAACAGGTGAGAGGAGGTTGAAAAATTAGTCATATGTGTAAGTAAATTTTAGATATTGCCAATCACAGTAGGTGAATTATGATTTTATCTTTCTGTTCTCACCACATAACTCTTACTAAGTGGTTGCCATCTAGTTAATTTCTTGAATAGAAACAGAATATTTACATAAATATATTTATATATTTATATATAAAAAATATATATTTTTTCAGACTTCTTTTGTTTTAGGATAAATTGATTTATCTTTAGTAAAAGTAAAGTTAGGTTGGTAATGTGGGGTGGTATATTAGCAAAATTTATCATGTGTTTTCAGTTATGAGCACGGCCGAGCTGGAACTGGGGTATGGGTGGGCCAGTAGGGAAATGCTTCATCATGGTTTGAAAATTACTGGAAAAGTACACAGAGGTGTTTGGTTCTTTTCATTACTTTTTCCTTTACTATCTTTTTGATTTTCGTATTTATTTATCCATGTTTATTTATCTCCCAATTTTCCTTTCTGCCTTCCATTGAACCTTGAGAAGAAGAATCTGACTATGAAACAGCACTTACACTACACCAGTCAGATATGAAATAACCAGTTTAACCAAATTACTTTCTTTTTCTTTTTTTTGCTTCAAACTCAACCTCTGTCTACAACTTTACACATCAAGGTGCACTTTATTATTAGCCAGGTGATGTGGTTTAGATCAGAGGGCAGATCTGGGGTCAGGGAGTCACAAAATCTAGTGTTGGCATTTGGTTTTGTCACTTGGGCGGGTTAATTAAATTGCCAAAGCCTAAATGTTCTCATCTGTAAAATGGGGCCAGAGTGCTGTTCATCGCTTAGTTGCTGTAAAGACAAAATAGATGGTATATATGAAACGTTTAGCCGCTGCCTGGACATAGCACACACTTGACAAACTCCCCAATAGGCTATCATGGGTCTCTCAAGAGAAAGGATATTGGAACATCTCAATGACCCTTAAAGCAGACGGCCGACTTTTGCACACAAACCTGCGAGGGGAAGACACCAGGGACCTGGAGGGTTGTATAGAAAAACCCAATGGTCCAATTCAAATGTCTACTTCGCAAACCAGAGCCATGCATTGTACCCCGTTGTCCAGAAGGAAGATGTTCAAGTTTTCCTTGTACCTAAGGGAAACGGGCACTTGGTGTAAAGTACAGGGAAAAAGGACTCTCATCTTGTTTGGGTATTAAGATAGTAATTCTTTGAAGATTTAGGAACTTTATTCAGAATTCTGTGACTATTCTATTTTATCAAAGATACTAATTTATTGACTATTTACTCAATTTACTCATGTGAGGGTATAAGGATCAGGGCTCAGCATGGGGAGGGGCCTACACCACCTTGATCCCAGCACTGTGTGGGCCCCTCTCACCCGTCAGGGGGGTTGGATTCCAAAAATAACTTCTGTGTTTCCTAGTGTTCTCAGCCTCTGGGTCTCACAAACTTTTTTTCAGAATTCCAAGTCAGAGCAGTGAGGGCTATTTCCATATGTGTATGGGAACTGGATGTGATAGGAGTTTGATTTCTCGTGGGAAAGAATAATAAGCAGATAAGGTGATAACACCCGAGTCTCATGGGTGTGTAGAATTGATGAATCGGTCGATGGAAAAATGTCCACATCCCCCAGGAAGGGCTGCCTTCCAGCAGGCCTTGATATTGCATCCAAGTTAAGGAAACATTCACTCACGTATTCAGTTATTTGTGTTACAAAGTATGAATTTGGTAGATTTGAATGTCTCAACATATCACAGTAACGAGAACAACAACAAACATGTAGGTAGACACAAACTTACAAGGGGAAGACACCAGGGACCAGAGGCCCGCATCCACGGCCCTCCCAAGTGACATCCTGCAAAGCCCCACCCTGGACCCTGCCTTCTCAGCTAAAGGACGTACATTTCCAAGTCATCAACCTCTTTTCTACGGTGATTAAAGTCTTAGAAATGCATTTGCTTGTCGCAATTAACTGTATTTAGATACTACTAGTGTGTTTGAAAAGGAATTGTGAGATTGTCTGGATGTTTTAAAGGGATTGGTGAGTTATTTCTTTTTTCATGAGAAAGAAAAGCCCGTGAGAATCAGACCACTTCCACTGCGGTGGAACGACCCAGGCTCTCACATCCGGTTCTCTCAGTACCATTAGGAGGCCATGCAGACCATGTGGAATCTTGATTCTCAGTTACCAGGGCCCCGTTACAAGGTGGGTTCCAGGCCCACCATTCACAATGGCTCAAGGTCACAGCACATCCCCAGGAGTCCGGCACGTGCTCAGAGCTGCATAAGAAAAGCACACGTATCCCTGGATGGACAAAAAATGACACGGATACGCGGAGACCCACACCAATCAGACAATGCCAGCTCCCTTCTCCGCCACATGTACCCCAGCTTAATGTGTGGGCGAAGCTCTACCTCTGTCTCCTCTTTGCTGAGGGCCCTCCTTCCCTCTGGCCTTCAGGAGAAGGTGGGAGGCATCAGGGCCGGTGTGTGTGCTTGAGGCGTATCCAGTAGACACTGCGTTTATGACATGCACCCCCATTGAAATTCTGGTTCCATCTTTGGTCTAGGAAACTGGTCTTCGTACAGAAGAAGTAGTGGAGGCTTAAAAGTGGAGCATCTTGCTTGAGCTTGGACAACACCTGGCAGGTCTGAGGCACAGCCCGTGGCACGGGCTGGAGCAGGACGTTACCTCTTCCCCTCAGGGGTCAATGAGGTCAATGTTAGTTCTGTGTCCCATGGTCATCCCTGTCCTTCATGATCCATCCTCGAAGACTTCCCCAAATTAACCGGATTAGAAATGCCTTTGGAGGTGTCTGTATACATTGTCTTCTTATAACTTAGATGCTCAAAGCCTGCCTAAATCACATTGCCCTAAAACAAGACTAATACTGGGGGTTTGTTTCTTTACAGCATCTATTTCCAAAATCATAAGAAATGTTAATATCCATTTTCAAATCTATGCAGTGGTTGTCTCTAACAGGATCATACTCATCCTAACTTTATAGTACTTAGTTCTTTAGGAAAAGGGAAGGGGAAAAAGTCCTCAACGCTCTTTAAACAAAAACCAGCATATGGAATTTTGATTTACAGTAAATTAAAAATAAATAAATAAATAGTTCTTAGTTGAAAAAAGCAATTTGTCATAGTCTCATGTCCTGATTGGAAAATCCCTATGTAAGAACATTACGTTTTTAATCAACTTTTTGCTACCAGAGCTATTGTGTAAAGCAACACACCGGCAGGGAACTTCACCCGGGAAGTCTCATTTGCAGACAGGACATCCCAAACAGCTGTCCTATAGCAGGAAGGCCGGCCCCACACCCTCGGTGGCCCCCATCATGGAGCGTGTCCCCTGTAGGGATGCCCTGGGATGCTCTGTGCTGGAATTTTGATTTACAGTAAATTAAAAAAAGCACCCCTCCTGGTGCTCATCGGCCTGTCTTCCCTCCTGCATCCCTGGCTGGGATGCAGGCTGTGTGCTGCGATTCACATCATCGCCGGGACGTTCTTTTGCATGTTCTCTGGACCCCAGTGCATTACAATTTAGATCAGATGATTCCCATGGAAATTACTGCCCAAGCAATCTTCCTTCCTCAGAGTTGGGAAGGCGGCCCTGCAGGACATGCCTTTTTAGGACCCATCACTTTGCGCCACCACTGACAGTGACCTGAGTCACTGCTTCTGTACCTTTGGGATGAGAAAACATCTTCAAGCATAATAACTTGGTCCCTTTTTTTCCACCCTTTTAGTTCTAAGGATAAAGCAATAGTATGAAGCAGTAAAGATTTCCTTTTATTTGTAAAGGTAAAAACTTCCCAATAAAACATGATCTGCCTACATACACAAACAAGAATATAAACAGAAAATGTGAGACAGAGCCTTGTTCTTAAAAAATTTAAAATCCGGTAGAAATGCCACTGCAATGTAGTGAATTGTGGTAAAAACTGCACAACTTGCTTTGAAGCTGGAGGAATTCCATTGCTCCCTTTGTGTTACGTAAATGGCTGTGCTTCTCTGAGTCCTGGGTTCCAGGTACTGCCTGTGACACATCGAACTGACTTATGGGCAAATCCTGGCACAGGCCAGGTTCTCCCCATGTGGAAGAGGGTCGAGTTATTACCCTACTGTTGATTGACCTCTTCATAAAGGAGGGTATCGTAAACACCTGGATGCCACCTGGGTTTTAGGTTAGCTATTCATCTCTCTCTAATTGCAGTCTTTTCCCAAATGTTGAACAGGCAGGTATAGGCGAAGATCAAGAAGAACAATTGGAAGAGAAAAGGATGACAGGTGTGTCCAATGTGGGGGAGGAAGCATGAGGGTGAGGAGGAAGGAGTGGGGGGCCCTCAGGAGGAGACAAGAAGAGGATGGAGGCGGCATTGGCAGTGAAGACTGGAAACAGCTCCCCTGCTCAGGTTTGGGGGCCCAGCAGCCAGCTCTGCACCTGAGTCAGGTGTCTTGTCTGCAGCCCCTGGAAGAATCTGCAGGTGATTCTGTGCCAAATGTGGTGCCCTCGGGACCCCAGACTTGCGTGCTGCTTGGTGCTAATTGTTCCAAAGGGTAAGCCTCGGAGGCTGTCTTCAGACACACTTGATCGTGGTGTGTGATCCTTTTAATGTGCTGTTGGATCCTGTTTGCTAGTATTTTGTTGAGGATTTTTGCGTCTATGTTCATCAGTGATATTGGCCTGTAATTTTCTTTTTCTGTGATATCTTTGTCTGGCTTTGGTATCAGGGTGCTTGTGACCTCATAGAATGAGTTCGGAAGTGTTCCTTCCTCTGCAATTTTTTTGCAAATAGTTTCAGAAGGATAGCTGTTAACTTTTCTCTAAATGTTTGGTAGAATTCACCTGTGAAGTTATCTGGTCCTGGACTTTTGTTTGCTGGGAACTTTAAAATGACTTATTCAAATTCACTATTGGTGATGGGTCTGTTCATATTTTCTATTTTTTCCAGGTTCAGTCTTGGGAGATTGTACCTTTCTAAGAATTTGTCCATTTCTTCTAGGTTGTCCATTTTATTGGCGTGTAGTTGCCTATAGTAGTCTCTTATTATCCTTTGTATTTCTGTGGTGTTGGTTGTAACTCCTCCTTTTTCATTTCTGATTTAATCAGTTTGGACCCTCTCCCTTTTTTACTGATGAGTCTGGCTAAAGGTTTGTCAATTTTGTTTATCTTTTTAAAGAACCAGTTTTTAGTTTCATTGATCTTTTCTATGTCTCTATTTCATTCTTTTTCTGTTCTGACCTTTATGATTTCTTTCCTTCCACTAATTTTAGGCTTTGTTTGACCCATGTGAAATCCTTCTTGGCAAAGGGCAGGACAGCGTGCCTAGTGGCTGGCTTTCTAGAGAGTGTGTATCCTGTTCTCTCACACAGCTAATATTCCCCCTTAGAAAGAGAATATGCGAGGAGAGGAAGATGCACCAAACCCAGCCATCCAGCCACTTGAGGGTCTCGTTTTGTTTTTCCAGAGTAAAAAAGTTAGTCCTCCTCATTGAAGATTTAAAATGAATGAACATATTATTAAAGTGATAGATAAATAGTACAAAATGCCCACATAGTGCTATCTTTCTTCAGGAAATTGGTCGTATGTGTGATTTTTATCTCAGCTGCTGCTGTTTCACATGTAGAAACTCACTCTTGACAATAGACGCCCCGACACTGGCAAGAAAAGGAGAGTTTCCCTCCAGACAAAGGTTTTAAAGACTGAAATATCTCCTTCATAGACCCATAACATTGGTACTTGGGGACTTTTTTCCTCTCATCATTAGATAAATATGCAATGTGAATTTTTGTTTTGAAAGTAAAGTCTTTTTTCTTTCAATTGAGCTATAATTTGTACATTACTAGGCACTTTTTGTTTATGACCAAAAATAGGGGGTGTGGAGTTGACACCTTACATCACAAAATGTCTCTTTTGAGGGGACTTGTTAAATCACCCATTCCCTTCGGGTACAGGTAAGATAGACAGGACCGTGGCTGTGCTGACCTTAGTGAGTGGCCCTGCATTTGTAAAACCCCACTCCTTGGCTACAAAACAACCACTGGAAATGATAATTAAAATAATTATACAAGCAATAAGAAAGCATAATTAGAGAAAAAAAAAATTAAAGAAATTATTCAGGAAATATTAGCAGCCAACCCTCTGTAATTACCCCAGCCCTCCTAATTGCATCTTAATATGTTCAAGCATCGTGTAATTGTTCAAAGGTGAAAGTCTCGCATAGTTTAAATTCTATCATGGGGTGATATTTTTCTTTATTTAAGCAAAGTAAATGCAGCAATTATCACAACATAAAAAAGATGCTTAGTTTTAGTCTGAGGAAGGAGTGCTGCCACATGATTTCAACAAGGTTCTCTCACACATTTTTCTACACACTGCAATCCCCCCCACCATTTATCTAAATAAGACAACTTATCCGTTATATTTTTAATTCTATTTTTAGCATGGTAAGGCAAATTATTATTTTAAAAAAATTTTATTGGAATATAGTTGATTTACAATGTTGTGTTAGTTTCAGGTGTACAGCAAAGCGAATCAGTTATACCTATACATATATCCACTCTTTTTTAGATTCTTTCCCCATATAGGCCATTACAGAGTATTGGCTAGGGTTCCCTCTGTATACAGTATATCTTTATTAGTTATCT
Source organism: Balaenoptera ricei (assembly GCF_028023285.1). Classification (NCBI taxonomy): domain Eukaryota; kingdom Metazoa; phylum Chordata; class Mammalia; order Artiodactyla; family Balaenopteridae; genus Balaenoptera; species Balaenoptera ricei. The sequence goes on from NC_082641.1 coordinate 2,519,472, forward strand.
ATTTTATATATAGTAGTGTATATACGTCAATCCCAATCTACCTGATATATTTTAAAGTGCTTTTCATAAATCGAGAGGAAAGCTTGTTTCTTTTACTTTCAAATAAGCTTCACAGAGTGCAACATCATTCCTTTATCTTTCCTGTGATTCTGTCACTTCTACTGAATGTGGCCGGGGTGCCTCTGTCAGGGCTTTGGAGGCAGCACAGGACCAGCAGAGCGGCAGCCACTGGGGAGGACGGGATGGCCCGCGGCTGGGTCGGCCTTGGGAACAGGTTGGCAGCAAACCATCTCTGCCACCACTGCCTCTGAAGGATCATCACAGCCTGAGACATGGAATCCACAGTCCAGCCCTGAAATCAGAGTCTGGGGCAGAAGAGCTCCTGGTGGAAACTCCACATTCTTGATAATGAATGATGTCTGGTGTGCCCTCCATGGGAAGGCAGGCCTCCAGGCTGGCAGTCCTGGGTCCTCTGTCACCCTGGGAAAACCTAAACACTCCCCATTGTGTTTAGAAATGCTATAGCAGAGTCTATTTATAAAGGACTAAACACAAAAGCACTTAAGCCTTCACTTCTCTGACGGAGGCTGAGAGCCTGGTGCCTGACCCAAATCTCAGGAAGTCGCAGTGCTGGCTTCTGCTGAGCTCTGCCTGCCGTCCCTGACCCGACGGGGTGATTATAGGGTCACAGCGGGACAAATGCCAGCCCTGGGCTGCAGCACCCACAGGCCACCTCGCTAAGCATCACACCCCGAGAGGATGCAGAGACTCGTGTCTCCCAGGTCCCAGATGAAGCCAACGGGAGTTGGAAAACCTAAGGGCTTCTTGGGGTTCTCCTTGCTACCAAGTAGGGGCTCCTGGGCCTGGGGACCCCTCACAGTAGCTCTGAGGAGGGGAATGGCCCTTTCCTCCTACAAGACCCTAAATCAGTTGGGACAGGACCAAGGGCAACGGCCAAGCCCTTTGTCCCTGGATTTGGAGGTAGAATCAAGACCTGTCAGTAACATGGGGTGTGCAGTCAGGGAAGCATTGAAAGGGCAAAAATGAGGGAAAAGTCATTAGTCCTTAAAACCAAGGGAGTTGTGAGTTCTTTTGGTTCTGTATCACTGAATGAACACATATTGTAACTTGCCCTAACTTACTCAAAAGCTTGAAATCTCTCACTCATCCCAATACTCTCCTTCACAATTTCATTTCACAAAATCCATCGTTTAATTCATGTATTGATATATGCATATTTTAATTTTGAAGATGCATAACCCTGAGGAAGTTTTTTTCTTTGTTTTTTTTTTTTTTAACTATAAATGGTTCTTTTCCCTGAAGTGCTATGGTATCCATCATTTAGAGATGTCAACAAAAATTATGTAAGGTAGGCACATAATGTTTTTGTTTGTTTGAATCATAGAAATGGCCCATGGTGGGGAGCTACCTGGGAAATCCAGACATGACTTGGCTGTGGCCTGTCTGTGACTTGTTCCATTCGGGCCCCTGGCCAGGATGTGTCTGTCCCAGTGACCCTGTTCTGGAGTCTGGCCCACGAGCAGCCTGAAGGTTCTGCAGATGCTGACAGGCACCAGCCCCTTGGTCCTGGGGAAATTGCACTGAGACCTGAGACTGTGTGTTTCCTGGGGCTGTTTTTCTCTCCCTCGTGTTTGTTCCCACAGCGTGGGCCTGTCCTAGGGAACATCAGGAAATAATCGCTTTGTTCATTGTGTTATATCTGCACTTCTGGTGTTGGGAGGGTTGGTGAGGGTCCTTACTACATGTGGGCAGCTCTGTCAAGCCGTCCAGGCTTCCAGGCAGCAAAAGACCTTGGAGAAGGATGAGGAAGAAGGCCCAGAATTCAATACTCAGGGAGGAAAAGAGCTTCGAAGTCCTAGAGCAAAGCCTCTTCGGTTCTGATGAGATGGAGTTCAGAGGCCAAGGGGCTCCCATAAGTCCCCTGGTTACATGGCTGCCGACCTGCTTGAGGAGAGTGGACATGGGTCTAGGGAAGGTGCTTGGGCAGGAACCATCTTGCTGGGGGAGGTGATGATGGCCTGGGTTTCGGGCAGGTACCCATTGTGCTCTGGTCCCCCGAGACCTCAGCTCTGAGGAGGAAGCGGGTGTGAAACGTCTCAGGGGAACCAGGGAGACGGTAGCGGAGGAGGAGTGGGGACTGGGAGAGAGAGAGAGGTATGTGACGTGACCTTACTCGTGAGAAATTGATTTGAAATGTAATTCTTGCAAGAAATGCCATATTGGATCTTCCAAGATTACCTTGAAAGACAAGTAATATTATAGAGAGTAAAGTAGTTTAATCCCCACCACCTTAAAATATTTCCTACATTCAAAACAGTGTGTATGTGAGCCCTGAATTAAGCCTAGATTTAGGAACATTTTGTTTAAGAGTGAAGGGTACAACATACATTTGTAAATCCTAAGGGTTAACGGGGCTTTTGTCACGGCCCATGACTTAAACCCGCCTCTTTGCTAGCACATATATTCCTGTTTAAGTGTGATCTGAAAAAAAAAAAAAAAAATCAGTCACCTCTTTTGCTTATTTGAAGCAGGTGACCACCCCCCAACTTCCCAGGGTGGTGGTTTAGGTTCTTGGTGGTCGCTGGGCTGCCTGGACCCTGGCCCCCCCGGCGGGCAGTTCCTCCTGCCCTTCTGTCCCCACAGAACCCTTGGTGGTCCCTCTCGGTGGCAGTGCCATATAATTTCCCCAAATGAATGCTGCGCGGGCAAAGTTTTCTCAGACTCCTCATCCATTATGGGATGATTTTTCTCCGTCAGAGCCCTCCGTAAGTCAAACAAAGCCCGCGTGCAGCTCAGGGCACTGCTGTTCTGAGTGCATCGCCGTTTATTTTTCTGGTGAAAAAAATAAACTATTACTTTGACTAATAACTGCAGTGGAATGTGGCCTGGGATCGCCGTTCTGCACACAGTGCCAAAAGAAAGGGACACCACAGTCCTCGTCACCTACGGTCCCTGGATCTGAGGTCGCACTAGCAGGGTTTCAGGCCTGGTCTGTGTCATGAGTGAAAGGGGTCTAAATACTCAAAGTGGGAGAAAGCATTCTGATTCCTTTGGGTCTAAAAACACACAAACAACTGCAAAGGTTTGTTATTAAAATACTTCACTCTTAAAAAAATTGTTGATATTTGTGTGTAACCTTTAGATAGCATTTAATATTTTAAACTGGTGGAAAAATGCACACAGATCATATGGCACAGAGGTGAACAGTGCACTGACATGAGAAGGGTACCTACAAAATGGAGCTTGCTCTAAAGGATGCTTTTCTGATGAAGAAGAAGAAAATTTAAGTAGCCCCTCCACTGAAGGTCTTCTTTCTTGCCCAAAATATTCAGGCAGCACATATTCCTCTTCTGAAAAGCTTCACTGGCCATGTTTTCTACATATTTTTCATTTTCATTTTTGTTTCCTGAAAACGGGATATAATGTGAGGAATCTTAGAGGTATGTCCTGGGTTTTGAGTTGGGCTTCTCTCTGTAAAGCAAGATGTTGAACTGGCTGCTCTGTGTGTTCTTCTCCAGCCACATAACACTGGTTTTCTCTAATTCTCGTTATTTACCCACAAACATCACATTTTGCAAGTTCGCAGTGTATGCATTGAACAATCAGCCCCTTTCTGTATTTTGAAATCCATATACCTTGCTATATCCGTCTTCCATTTAATATCTTCCTTTCAAGGTTTTATGAATTATAAAAATCTAGCCATTAACACACTTAGCGTTGTTCATAATAATTTCATAATCCTTCAATGTAATTCTTTTTTGTTTATGTTTCTATGTGTCTTTATGGAGTCTTTGTGTAAAGTTTTTGTAGCAGTACTGATTTTTTAAAGTGACTTGTGATATTTGAATGAATTACATGAGCTATCGGGGTGGGACTCATAGAATGTTCTCCAAAGCATCTCTCGCTCCCATACAGACCCTACAATGAAAGGGTCCTCACCCAGACTGGCCTGGAAAACACTGGTTACTTGTCCGGATCACTCCTGACCTTTTCTCTCCCCTTTCAATTGTTTTCCTTTCTGAAAATGAACAAACCAGGGGTTTATTATATATCATTACATCATAATCATTCCTTTTATTTCTGATGTTTCAATAATTCTCCCCAGCCCTCCATAGTTGCTGGTGCAGCAAACACTTAATAATTACTTGCCCCATGACACACACTTGCACAAGTGTGTTCAGGGAATCCTTAGCACCAGGCGGTGATGTCTGCGTGGCGTGTGAACTCGCTGCAGGGGGAGGGAGCAGGTGGCTGGCCCATGGTCAGGGCAGGTGGCTGTGGGTACCCAACCACACGTGCCCTCTGCTCCAGGACCCGTGATCCTGGAGCTCGTCAGGCCAGGATCTGCACTCCCTGGGTCCCAGCATCCTGGGATGGGTCCCAGCACCCACCGATGTAGGTTCTTTGTAGTTTTCCTGCCTTGGTGTGTTGGGGTTGGGGGAGAATGGGTCATCAGACAAATTTTGGGTCCCTGGGCTCCTGAGACTCCATGAGTGGTTTCTGTTTTCCTTGACCAGAGTCAAGGCCATCATCTTTCCTGGCTACTGTTCATTGTTTCTGTTGCTCCTACCGAGGGCCAGATTCAGCAACAGGGGAGTGAGGGGATGATTTCTGCCCTGTGTTTTGTTCCCCTTGTGAGGAGGGCAGAGTGATACTGATACATAGGCTCCCCACGTTCCCTGGACACACGGCAGTAAGCAGCCAATCCCCTAAAATACAACCTGCGAGAAGAAACGCAGGTGGGAGAATTCATTTCCGGTAGCTTGTAACCATGGCGGAGATGATCATCTGCAAAATAAATAGGATTCGATTGCATTGTCATCCAAGAGTGTGCCCAAGTCCTATATCTTTGCATCTGTAGAAACAGGCAAAATTAGGACCACCATGTTCTTGGGACATGCACATAACTTCTCTCTTAGAATTCACAGACACCTGAATTCTAAAAAAAAATCACAACCCTCTCAAATGCCTCTGAAAGGGACAGACACTTGTCAAACAAAATATGTATTTTTCCATGGGCGTATATATAGACAGAAGTGTTGGGGTGCCTTATTCGGTTACTGTGCTTGGACCCTTGACCATTTATGTGGCGAAAGCAGAGCGGAGCACTGTCTGTATAAGTTGGAACCTGCAGCCTAGGTTCTAGGACGAAAGACAAAAGAGTTGTGCTGAAAAGGTACAAGATACAATTTTGTGCAGGGTTAGGGATCACTGAGGCAGAGAGGGATGGAGAGAGGAGGAGAGGCTGGATGAAGGCATGTTGCCTGCCCATCACTCCCTGGAAACAGTGCCCCGGCCGGGACGGTGACAGGATCCCAGGGCTTGGCTCATTTCTGGCCACTTCTGCTTTTGTGTGCCCTTACAGGTGGTCCCTGGGCTGCTGTAAACGGACATTTTTGAAGCCTATAGAAACTAAAGAAAATTCATGACTCTCATACTGTAAAACACAAGAAAACATGTTTTAACTTTTGAGAAATAATTAGAACTACAAGCCATTTTTTTTTTTTTAAACTGGTCATTTAATGCTCTCTCCAAATCAGGCCTGTAGAATAGCAATCTTCCCACCCTAAGCATGAGGACTGCAATGGGAAACGTGAGCATCTCAATCCTACTGGCACAGAAATGGGGAGATGAGTGTGTGGACAAACGTCCTGGGATGCAAGCCCGGACACTCACGGGATCCTCACTCTGTCTGCAGGCCACACATCCCCAGAGGCCTCGGTCCGGCCCCTTCAGGAGCTGGGTGCTCAGGCGTTTGGCAAATGTCCTTACAGAACTACAGCCAGTACTTGCTGAATGGAAGTCAAGTCTTCAGGCACCAGCAGCCCCTGAGGTGTTAGGAGGCCAGGATCAAGCATACGGCCACTGCTCGTGGTGGTGCCTGGGGGTAAACAAAAATGAAATCAGCCTGTGTGAAGACTGGTGGCAGGTCTTTTAAAGACTGCCCATCACAAGCAGTTTCACTTAAAAACCAACCCTGGCAATCTCCCTTCAACCAGCAGTCCGTATGTGGGAGCCACCCTGTTACACAATAGGGTTATGCCCACTCGATGGGTGACAGCCCTGGGGTGATGGGACAGGTGAATTCACGACAGAGCCCCCCCGCCCAGCATTAAGCCGTTTAAAAAGCCATGGGGTTAAAGGAACATGTGCCCAAGGGACTTTGGTGACCAGTTTTCATGCAGCTGCAAGACCACAGGGTATGTGAGGCAGAGCCCCACAATCCAAAGGTATTCAAGGCTTCCCCAGTGTTTAAAAATCCTTTTCTGAAATTGTTTCGCTTTGCAACTGGTTCTTTGGCTAACAAAAATATCCACGTGTTTCCTTTTCATCACAATATTGATACTTTAGTTCTTTGTGCTGCTTGTTTCTTTCCAGGCTGTGGCTTGGATCAAAACCACTTTAGCTGGAAACAGAATGGTTAATTGATTGCAAGCCTGTGTTATATAAACAGTTGCTACTAGTAGTAGAAAAACTGAATGAAAATCTGTGGTGTTGGTGGCCACAGGGAGTGCTTTATCTCCCAAAGCTGTGAAATAGATCCGGCTTCGGCACATGTAGATGAGTCACACAGAGAGATGGTCTACCTACAACCATCCGGCTAGGGCTGGGTCTGGGCTGATGCCTCACTGTCATAAAGTGGAGAAAATAGGGGACCAAAGTCCAGGTGGCAACTGCCCAGAGAGCAGACCATCGTCAAAATCTGACAAACACATGTAAAGTGACGTGGGATGAAGAGGAAACGTACGATGAGACAATAGCTTCACTCTGTGACCTTGTTGGTCCAGAGAGATCTTTCTGAAGAAGTGACCATAGGACTGACAGTGAGAGCGCTTGCTCAGAAGGGTGGGGATTTCGATACAAAATATGCTGAATGTCTTCAAAACGTCCTCTGTAATGATATGAAACAGTATTGTCACAGTTGAGAATTTTAACTATTTTTACATGATTAATGAATGAATGCGCGATATGGAGAGACTAGGACATTCAGGTGTGTGGTAGAAAAACAAGTTTAAAATACAATAATCCTTGAAAAGCTGCATTCTGACCTTTTAGTCTATACAAGCACTGCCTCCAGCTATATTTCAGAAAAATCATGTCATGTTTCAGGGTAGCACGAGTGTTTACACTCTGGTGCTTTCATGTTTTTGATGCATGCTCACTAACTCTCAATTTTACTAGCTTCTTAACATGAACAAAGATGTTTACTTGCTCTAGAGAAATGTTCCCCTGCAACACGACACTCTCTAAGTCTCCTGATATCTCAAAATCCTATTTTGCTCCCAGATCAAGCTGATAGAGAGAAAAAAAAATGAGCAGAACTAAAATAATCCTTGCCCAATTTTGCTCAGACCCCATCCTTATCAGCACAAATTTAATATATAGCAAAGAGAGAAAAATTAGCAAAATTAAGACCTGTTCTCCTTGATGGTCACCTCTCCTATTGTAGAAACAGATTCTTGGATTTGATTTCTTTTTTCTTTCATGCAGACTATTCCCCAGAAAGACTTTTCTTGCCCAATTTTGCTCAGACCCCATCCTTATCATCACAAATCTAATATATAGCAAAGAGAGAAAAATTAGCAAAATTAAGACCTGTTCTCCTTGATGGTCACCTCTCCTATTGTAGAAACAGATTCTTGGATTTGATTTCTTTTTTCTTTCATGCAGACTATTCCCCAGAAAGACTTTTCTTGGCATGATGAGTTGATTTTCAGCTGGTACCTGTTTCATAAATGAAACATCATTTATGTGTTGTATCAGAGAACAGGCAGGGCATCCTCTAAGAACCAGAAAAAGCACAAGACTCTCCAGCCCAGCCTTCCCCAGAGGAATGCTCTGGGGAGTGCCAGATCCTTGGGGGTTTCACAGGCCACTTGTGGCCAGGCGAGCAGGTTGAAGAAAGAAAGTCATTATTTTGTGGTGGGATTTCCAGAGCCCCTAACCTTCTCCTGCTTAGCACTTCCCAGACCCCTCTCTTCAGGGCATCTCCCAGTATCCTGCTCTCTGTATGCTTGCGAGGAGATGGTCCCAGCCAGATGGGGAGCTGGGACCCCTAGGGGTGAGTGCCACGCCTATGTTGAAAGCTAAACCTAGAATTCAGTCTCCCTGATCATCACAAAACCCTCTTTTATTCACACTGAGACACTGCACTTTGCTCTTCGTTCAAGTGGCTCCAAACTGGTGAAATGTATGGTCAGTTTAGCCCAAGATCTTGAGGAGTTGCTTTTTTTTATCAATTATCAAAATTTCCCTACTCCACGTACCCTGTGACCTTCTGCACTCATAAAGCAAAGTTCTGATGATTTCACATAAGGAATCGGAGGGAACTGATTCAAATGTTTCCTTAATAGCACTTGAAACTAGAAGAGTTTTAAAAATCCCAAGCCTAGCTGGGCATGTTCATCCCTCTTATGTTTTGATTGAGTGAATTCATGTCATTGGGTTTTGTGAGCTCTGTGGTTTCACACTTGCTACAATTCAAGCTCTTCTGGAGTGGGACCCTCTGATTGAGGACCCCTCCCTGCACTGCCCCTGAAGCCCCAGCCTGACTCGTGGATGCCTGAGCCGTGGCAGGGTCCCCAGGTGCCTCACAGCTTCAGGTACCCAGTCACCTAGTGGTCCCCACAGAGGCCTGTGGAAGGACCCCCTTTCTTCTCCATGTCAAACATTGTTACCAGATGCTATGGGCTGAATGTTTGTGTGTCCCCCCAAATTCACAGGGTGAAGCCATACCCCCCAGTGTGATGGTATGTTTGGAAGGGAGACCTTTGGAAGGTGATTAGGTTTAAATGAAGTTATGAGGGTGGGGCCACCAGGATGGATTCGTGCCCTTAAAGGAAGAGACAGAGAGACCAGAGCCCTGTATCTCTGCCATGTGAGGACACACAGAGAAGGTGTTCATCTCTCCCAGAAAGAGGGCTCTCCCCAGGAACCAAGTCAGTAGACACCTTGACACTGGACTTCCAGTCTCCTGAAATGCGAGAAGTAAACTTCTGCTGTTGAAGTCCTCAGTCTGTAGTATTTGTTTAGCAGCCTGAACACACTGAGCACCAGGACAGGGGCCACGCCACCCTCCCCACTGTGTCTGTTTCCTCCGGCTGCCTGGCCCCAATCGCTCCAGGTCACAAGGCTCACTCGAAAGTGACACCACTAGGGGGGAGGGTCGTTGCGCTCTGACCCCGTAGGCTGACTGGCTGGCTCTGAAGGCCATTCTCTCCCACCTGGAGGGCTACCCTTTCTTCCAGGTGACCCCTCCAGGCCCCACCCAACGAGAGTCCTGGCGGGTCTATGGTCGTAAGTGCTGAGTAGTGGGGGCAGTCAGGAGCTCTCAGCTTTATGTCTTAGAAAGACACAGAGCAGAATCGGGGACCAAGTGCTTAGAATACCAGTGATGATAAAGTTCGGCCAGCATGCAGGCTGGTGGGTTACCCCAGTGGGGAGGAGCCTGTAGGTCCAGGTGGACCAAAGTGCCCACGAGTCCCAGAGACCAGAGTCGGGGTAGAACCTGGGTGATCAGCTAAGTCGATCCATTCTCATGGCTCAGAGGTTGTGATGGCTTTACCTCCTGGGAGGAGAGGGAAGTGCGTAGGAACAGGAGGTGGAGGTGAATCTGGGGGGCAGCCAGAAATAGAGGTAAGTGCTTGGAAAGAGACTCACATGCTTAACAAGATTAATTTCCTATAGATGTTAATGGACTTTGTATATATCCTGGGGACTTGTTTCCCATCTACACAGAATGTCTGCACCGATGGACCTTCAAACATGTGGGAACCTTTCTGTAACTCTGAGACAATTGACTTCAGAATACATTGGAACTGATCTGTGATCCTGAGATGAAGCACAGGGATGGGATGGAAGCCTTGTGTCCCTGCTGCTGTATTACATAACGATCTTAAAAAGGTGTTGTTTTCACTTTGGAATCCTTCGAGGGGGTCTTTGGGTGGCTAATGAGATGACCTTGGAGCTGGATGGCCTTGGCCCTTGACGCTCACCCCTCCCCACATAGCCAGGGCCTGGCTGGCAGCTCATTAAAATGCCGTCCACCCTCCACTTCACGTTTTTGGTCTTTGTGGAAAATTCTCATTCATTTAAAATGACACACATCTTCCGGCCCTACCGAAATCAAGGTTTTTTGACAAAGATAACAATTTCTATGAGAACACATGTTGTCTAGTGGAGATCCACATCTGTACAGACTGTGAGCATTTTCACAGCACCCCTGCTTGGACCTGCTGTTCTGGAAACAGAAAGAATAAGTGTGTTTGTTGGGCTAGCCAGCGGTTGAAAAGGTTTGATTTGTTTTATTTTTTTTAATTGCTTACATGTAGTACTGTCTGTGTATTTAAGACATTATCAGCTTAAAAGTGTGACCTTTCTCTTGAAATGGCTGGAATTAACAACAGCAATGCACGATCCGTGGACATAAATCACTCAAAGGGAGACCCATGCAGAGGTTTTCTGAATCTTGAAATGTGAGCACAGCCAATAACCCAGTTTACACTGCGGCCCGGTACATATGGAACTGAAACTCAGTATGCTTTCTATTCTGATTTGTTCTAATAAAAATCTGCCAATCTAAGAAATGTGTTTCATAACCCTTTTAACAAGTGACAACTCACAACTTGAAAAACCCAGGATCTTTGCACAAATGGTTAGAAAAGTTAAAGTTAAAGGAGAGGAGCTTTTCAGAAAGGAAACTTTTCAGATGGAAGTCTGGCTGGAAGCCCCCCCCCCCGAAATAGTTGGTAGATTTGATGAAATCTAGTCTCCAGGGTTAATTTTATTTTTTTTGAGATACACTTCACATACCATAGAGCTCACCACTTTAAAGTGTACAATCCAGTGGATTTTAGTATATTCATGAAGTTGTGCAACTCTCATAACTAATTCCAGAGCACGTCCACTAGCCCCAAAGAAACCACTCATTTCATCTTACAGCTAAAGTGTTTAGGGTGCCTGAGGTCGGTTATGTGGCCACAGTATTTCCTAAGAAGTTTTGAGGATTTTATGTAAGACCTGAAATAACTAAATGCAAATAAGAAAATTTGTACTGTGACTCGGCCATAATAAAGAATGAAATAATGCCATTTGCAGCAACATGGATGGTCCTAGAGATGATCATACTAAGAGAAGTAAGTCAGGCAGAGAAACACCAATATCATATAATATCACTTATATATGGAATCTAAAAAAATGATACAAATGAACTTATTTACAAAACAGAAACACACCCACAGACATAGAACACAATAGTATGGTTACCAAAGGGGAAAGGAGGGGAGATATGAATTAGGAGTTTGGGATTAACAGATACACACTACTATATATAAAATAGATAAACAACAAGGACCTACTGTATAGCACAGGGAAATATACTCAATATCTTATAATAACCTATAATGGAAAAGAATCTGAAAAAGTATATATATATATATATATATATATATATATATATATATATATCAACCACTTTGCTTTATACCTGAAACTAACACAACATTGTAAATCAACTATACTCCAATTAAAAAAATTTAGAAAGGAAAATTTACACTGTAAATTATCTTGAAAATAGATGGAAAGCTCACGGAGACTTATGGTGTAAACACTTAACATCCTTAAAGAAAGCCATTGTTTCCTTTCTGATGTCTACAATTACGCAAACGGCCAGCTAGCATTTAGTGGCGTTAAAGATGCTGCTGGCAATGTCTCTTGGAGGCCACTGGATTCAAATGTCACTAGAAATATTGTCTTGGCAAATACTAAGTGTGTAAGAAATGCCATCAAAGCTAAGAAAGCAAGATCTCCACTGACCAATAACAATTATGGATTACCCACTCGTGCAGCCAGGAGACTGCCTCCTTTGCCTTCTTCCCCTGAGCTACCGAGAGAAGTAATTTAATTCAAGTTTTGTCTCATCATTTCCAGTCAGACCACCCTCTGGGCATCAATCCCAGGCCGGCTCTATCAACGGCAACAAAACTCTGACAGTTTGAAGCTTGCATCTAAAAACATACAGCAAGCAACGCTTTCAAAAAGAGAGAGACATTGACTTTCAAAACAGCTCCGTCTACAGCATGCAATCTTGATAAGGGAACTTTTCAGAGAAAAATTTGCCAGGGGGGTGGAGGGGTAGCTGAGAGCACAGTTGTCTTTCTAGGGAAAATCGCTCATCTTCAGTTTCTATCCACTTGCTCTCAGCTGAGACAAAAAAGTGTGAGTGAAAGGCAAAGTTCATCCTCTCCCACGTTGCTGTGGCCTATGACAAAAAATTTCTTATACTCTTTACATGAGAGAAGGTGGTTGGAATTGGAATCAACAGGACGCCCAGTGGCTGCTGTTAGCAGGTCTTCACAGAGTCACATCTTCCACCTAGTGACTTGCGTCCACCAACGTCTTGGTTTCTCCAGGCTCCAGGCTCAGGACTAAACCCATCATGAGGTTGGAGCCCGCCCTGCAGGCTAGAGGGGCCATTCTGGAGAATCCTGGAAATGCCTGCTATTCTGTTACCTCTGAAGGTCTAGTGGTAAATTTTCCTAATGAGAAATTTCCCTCCATTTGTAGGGAATTGACACACATACCAGGCATGGCTTTGGGGAACTGTTTCACTGTCAGGGAGTAGATTTCAACAGGGAAAAGTCAAATTATCCTACTTTTTTCCAACTGCTAGCAGCCTGGTTGCAGAGACCTCATGAAGACACAGAACCATCAAATGAAGAAAAATTGGTCTTTGCCTTACATCTTCATTGGCGCTCCTTTATCCCCATGTGCAAGTTTTCATCATTGGCTTGGCAAGTGGGTTTAAAATAGCTGCGGTGTCTGGCAGGGATGCAGCATGCACGGCCCAGGATGGATATTTCCATTTCATCCTTCAGCTCGGGGTTCCGGCCACCACCAGTCCCAAGGAGAGCCTGCTGGCCTGGTGTGAGGACCACTGCCATTGGAAACAGGATGGGGAAACCTGAGCTCTGGGAGTCATCCCTGGGAAATGCATTAGCTTGTGGCTCTCGGGGCCCCATTTTTCAAAGCTGACACTCTGGGCTTTCAAAGAACAGATTGCAAATATTAGCTCACCCAAAATGGGCTACCAAGAGCATTTGTGTTTACCCCACTGTGCTGTGGGTGATTCATAGCGAGGTAAGTCAACACACCTGGTTTAAACTGATCCCTTCACTACATGCCTTGTCGGGGCATGGAAACCGCCTGTGGCTGGTGAGAGGTGCGGGATCTCCCCACTCGTATAACCCCTCTCCAGGATGAGCTCTGCGGAACTGTGGCCCCATAGCAGGGGCTCTGGGCTTCCCATCAGTCTTGTCATAGCAGACAAGACTTCCTGGAGCCAGCTACTCAGAGCCTGCCTCACTTCCCGAAGCCTCGCCCAGGAGCATAGATTTAAAAGTAGCACAGATCATGGCATCTCCTAAGGCAAGTGTCTGGAGGAGAAATCCTTACACCTGAGATGAACAGTTTATAAAATAAGTGAGTATTTTCAGAAAACAATGAATTAGGAACTTGAATATGTGCTGTGGGTGTTAGCTAATACAGACTTAGACAATCTTTAGAAAAAAATTTAAAATCACTATGAACAGCCTAAGAATAGGATGCCTTGGTGCCTGTGTAGGCTGAGTCTAATACAAAGCAATCAATTCTTAACTAAAAGAAGGTTTTTTTAAATGTATTAAATAAAAATATAAGATTGGAATTGGGCAGGCCTGAGTTTGAATCTTTACTCTGCTGTTGGTCAGCTGGTGGCTGAGTTTTGCTGTATCGTCTGTGAAACGTGGGGTGATATCATCTAGTTTGTAACAGTCTTATAGAAATACTGTAGAAACTTCACATGCACTTATATATAAAGCACCCAGCCAATAGGACTGACTTATATCCTCGGAACCCCCTCCAACCCTGTGGAACATCACTGCAATTTTCCTTGGTTCAAATGCCAATAACGACATATTTAGCACAAATAGGTAGCCTCTGACTAAAAATATATTTAAAGCAAAGATACATTTTTACTTTTTTTGGAGACACTGTCAGCAATATAAGTACCTAGGAAGGTTCAGTGGATATTGAATGTCAGCATCCCCAAACTTTGGGGAACCCTGAAAGGTGTGCCCGTTTGCTTTTGCACATTCTGCTCCCCTAATATGCCACATGACACATGACCGAAGTCCACGGCCTCCATGCAAATGGTCGGGGTGAGCCCAGGCATGGTGGTGTAAGCATTGGAAATTGCTGCCCTGTGATCTGGAGCTGGAAATATGGAAAACTGGGAGCTGCTGAAGGGCTGCTTGCTGGGCTCCCAGGTAGAAACAAGTACACATGGACGTTTCCCCTGCTGCTAAAATGCCCAAGGCATGGAGGGAAGGAGAATGCACTGAAGTTCATGGGGTCTTTGGGAGGTTGTTCATGACCCTGTTTGATGCACCACCAGCTCAGAGCTCGCTGGGCATCTGTTCAGTTTGGGAAGTCCCTTCGGAAAGTCAGGCTGCAGTTTTTCCTACAGAACAGTTGCAGAAGGAATCCTGGACCATTTCCTATTGTGCTCTGCAGAATTTTGCTCAGCTCAAGGAAGAGACTGACCACCCTCATCTGCACTTCTGTGAAACAGCAGCCTCTAGAATAAGGCTCATGATGCACTGGTAGGTCAAACCCACCATGACAGTGGGGATGAAATTGAGCTCCCCTCAACACATGTCATGCTTTTCAGGTGCAGGTGGAACCCAGGCCACCATGACAGAGGGCGGACACACCTATCAGGGCAGGCAGCGTCTTACCTACTGCTGACAGGGACGGCTCCCAGCTCATGGACCACGTCTGAGCTTAGCCAGGGCTTTCCTCTAGAGTCAGGACTCTTCTGCTCTAGAAACCCATCTTTTAGACAGGCTGAGAATAGGCACAGTAAAGAATTTGCATGATTTTACACTTCTGTGATTTAAAAACAAAACATAGTAAAACAAGAGGAACTGGGAAGAAAACACTGATGTGATGTGACTCTTCTCCTTGAAACACTGAGATCCTTTCCTGTTGGTGTTCAGTGAAAGCAAGGATGCTTTGGATGCTTCCTATGGCTAGTCCCTACCATACACATGAGGCCGGAAGACACACTTGTGACTTCCAGTTACCATTTCAGCTAAGTCTCTGGGCTAAAGAAAAACAAGGAATCATTACATGAAATGGATGTTTCTTTTGGCAAAATAAAAATATCAGAAATACTAAAATTATACAGTTCATTTTAACCAGATACCAGAGAGCCCTTTTTAAGAAATGCAGTCATCCTTCTGCCAGGGCACACAAACAGATACTCAGTGGCACTCCATTATTGGTCCGTAAGTGCATTGATGGTGCACAAAGGGCATTGTGGAAGGTTGTTCACCATGCTGCCTGCCAACTGCCCAGGATCTTGGAACAGATGGGGCTTAAAGTTATCCTTAAATTCCATTCTCATCTCTTTTGATGAAGAGCTACAAAGATAGCTGCAAGAGAACTTCCAGTGGTAACTTCCTGGGTTTTTAAGATGCTTAAGGGTTATGGAGGGTATCACACTAAAGCACGAAAATACTTAGGCTTGTCTTTTATTTGTCATCTTTTGAGGACTGGACCATGCCCTTAGTGGAAAAGCTCCTTTCTAAACAGTATGTTTGTGCACCCTTGGTCCAACCATCATTTCTGAGACTATCACCCTTTTCCTTGAGCCCAGGAGAGAGAAGCTGTACTTGGAAAGTTGCAGGAGGGAGAAGTAGCTTTGTCTGAGCTTCAACATTCAGCTGGTGGGAACTTTCTTTTCTTCATTTTTAAATCTTTTTTTTTAATTGAAGTGTAGTTGATTTACAATGTTGGATTAGTTTCAGGTGTACAGCAAGGTGATTCAGTTATACATATACACATATATATGTATATGTATATATTCTTTTTCAGATTCTTTTCCCTTATAGGTTATTACAAGACATTGACTATAGTTCCCTGTGCTATACAGTAGGTCCTTGTTGGTTATCTCTTTTATGTCTCGTCGTGTGTATATGTTAATCCTAACAAACCTCCTAATTTATCCCTTTCACCTGTCCCCTTTGGTAACCATAAGTTTGTTTTCTATGTCTCTGGGTCTATTTCTGTTTTGTAAATAAGTTAATTTGTATCATTTTTTTAGAGTCCACATATAAGTGCTATCTAATGTTATTTGTCTTTCTCTTTCTGACTCACTTTGCTTAGTGGTGGGGCCTTTCTTGAAGCCCCCATTAGCTGACTTGGGTAATGGGTGGACCTCAGAGCTGGACAGAGCCGGGAATAAATCCTCTTCCGGAGACTTGTCCTCATTGAACTAAACAGCCAAGGCTGCAGTGGCTACAAGCCCGGGGTTCAGAGTCTGTCAAACTTGGGTGTAAAATCCTGACGCCCACACTCACAAGGGCTGTGATCCTGGCATGTTACTGGGTGTTTCTGAGCTTTGAGGTCCTCTCTTTACTGCTGGATAATAACCCTTACTTCACAGGGTTATTGGGTGGGTTAAATAAGAAAACATACCAGAAGCAGAGCATAGAGCATCTGGGGAGAGTGCTTATGTGCTGTCGCTCTGTGTGTGTGTGTGTGTGTGTGTGTGTGTGTGTGTGTGTATGTGTGTATGTGTGAGCGTGCATGCAAACACATACCCAATTGCACATAAAATTACCAAATGTTACCAGTAAGGTAAATATCTCCCATTCCAGAAGCTCTTTCCTTACCCTAGCTCTCATTTCCCCTCTCCTAGACTCTTCTTCACAGATAGAAAGACAGGTAGACAAGGGTCTCATTATTGGATTAAAGAAATAGTATTACCATCACTCAGATATTTCTAATCAGCTTCAATCTTGGGCATGCCATGCTTTTAATACCCCATTATAAAGACCAAGGAAAAGGAATATGTCAGCACTAATGTGAGTGGGTGTTTTTCTGATGTGACTCTCAATGATAATGTTTTTTTCAGCCTTCCTGCGATTATAACCCTGAACTCTGATGGCCACAGTTAGCTGGGGTCAACAGCATCCATGGTCTTACCCACTGCATCCGTCCACTCTCCTTAAATGGAGCAGTATTAGGTTCAGAAATTGCAAATAAAATTTTCTTACTGGGAAAATTGGACTGATGCCTGTCCTGATATTGAAACGTCCCAGAGGGGAGGTGGGGTATGAGAGCTGGAACCAGGCATCTGACCCGAGGGGAGTGGTGGCCAAGCCCAGGAAAGAGGTCAAGTGGCTTCTGGCTAACAGTGTCAGTCAGTCCTGATTCACCCCCTCTGTTTATGTGCCAACAGGTAGGTTTGGATGTCCTCACCTGCCAACCTGGTGGGGTTGCTAGAGCAGCATCTGCTGTGGAAGGAGAGTGCGGATGTCCTAGCGGGAACTCATGAAATGGTCTGACCAGAGTCCCCCTGGCCAGACAGGTAGGAAGCCTTCTCTAGAATTATTTTGAAATTGATCTTTCTAGGACATGGATTGTGTCATCAAGATGCAAAATATTCTAGTAATTGTATGATTATTTTTTGACTAAATTGGTTATTTTTCTCATAAGTTCCCTTCACTAGATTGTCAGCAATGTGAGAGTAAAATCTAAACTTGGGGTTTCCTCATCTGCTCATGATCTTCGTATTGGGAACCGAATATAGTAAGAGTTTACTGGAAGTTTGGTTGAATTGAATTACTAACCATATCTACTTCTGTCCCTATATTGATATCTATAGCTATTCCAATATCTGTATCTATATCTAATTATATCTGAATCTACCTATATGTATATTAATATCAATATCAGTATCTATGTCAAATCAATATCTACCTCTATCTCTATCTACCCACATTAATGTCTGTATAATATCTATTTCAAATCTATATCAGTATCTATATCTATTTGTTTCTATCTATATCAATGTATCCATGTCAATATCTATATCATATCAGTATCTGTATCTGTATTTATATCAGTGTATCTGTATCTATCTATCATCTATACCTTTACTTACACATACAGCTGCACCTACACCCACACCTACACTCACACCCACACCTACATCTACCCTTGCACTTATATCTACAACCATATCTACATCTACATCTACACCTACACATACATCTACATCTATTCTTACATCTACATCTACGCCTACATGTACATCTACATACACAGCTACACCCACACCTACAGCTACACCCACATCTATACCTGCACCTTCATCTACATCTACACCTACTCCTACACCCACACCTACACTTCCACTCACACCTACATCTACACCCATACCTACACCTACACCTGCGCCTATATCTATACCTACACCCACACTTACATCTATACCTGCACCTACATCTACAGCTACACCTACTCCTACATCCACACCCACACCTACATCTATATCTTCATCTATACCCATACCTACACCCACATCTACACCTACATCTACCCTTGCACCTAAGCTACACCTACATCTACACTGACACATATGCCTGCACTTACATCTACATCTATACTTATACCTACATCTAAACCTACACCCACATCTACACCTACACCTATATCCACACCTACATCTAATCTACATCTACATCTACATATGCAGTATCTTTACAAACTTCATGTTCATAAAAGTTATGGCCAAGTAAAAAGATACTGATTTCTCTTTAACAACTGGGTTTTTAAGAGTTTTTTTCTTCCTTCTCAATATTCATTTCAAGAAAAATAGGATCCTTTAAAGGCATGGGATTTCTGAGACAAGAAAATAATAATCCTGCTCTTCCCAGCTGTCTGTGGTATTGAAGACCACGTTGTATCCACATATGTATTTTGGGTGGAATTATAGGGTGTGCTAGCATCTCACCTGTGGGTCGTGACCAGTTCTGCCTCCACCTGGGTGCCATCCATCGATGGGAGACCGCCGCTCTGACTGCCCCATGCTCTGCCTTTCCGTTGCGTTGTTAAAAAGTCTCTGTTGTATATGGAGGGCTGGAATTCTGGACCCCGGATTCACTACAGAGCTTCAAGATGCATTCAAAATCTGCAGGACAGCACCAAAAAGGAAAAGCAGAACTCAGGAAAACACTGAGACATTTTTAGAGTTTCCGTGGGAATTTTAGGTGGTGAAATTACTTATATCTGTCTACCTGGACACTCCCCAAGGAGGGTTCACTCCAATTCTTCCTCTCCTCCCCTCCCCGGAACTCAGGATCAATTCTGTGAACCCTTCACTGCTGGACACGGTGAACACGTGTGTACACATGATTGGCAGGGTCTGGACCTGGTGTTTTCTGGGACGAGGGGGCTGCAGAAGGCTGCAGAGTCCATCAGCATCAACCCGGGGCGCTCCCCCCCCACCTGTTTCAGGCTGAAAATCTCTTAAATTGAGTCATTGTCATTTTTCTAACTCTCAGTGAGGCCAGAAATCTCTAAAAACCTCATTTAAACTTTCCATTCTCGTTCTCAAGCAAATTTACAGCAGAGGTCAGTCCTCTTGCAAGATTGCTGGAGAGAATTCTTCATCAGAACGGAGATATTTTTCTCCATTGTTGAGCCAACTACCTTCCATCCATTTTTCCCGTCATCTCACTCATCTTATTATGACCTTCATGGGATAAAAGAAGTGCAGCTCTAACTCTTTTTTCTGCAAACGGCGCCTCCCTGTGTATGATGTGGTTAATATTGATTATAAATCGCAGTCAACTCAGCCAGCCCCGGTCATCTCCAGCATCCCTCCCCCGGCTCCTTTCCTGCCTTTCACCTGCTGTGAAATGCTGCTTTGGTTACTTCTTTTAAAATGGAATCACCACTTCTAATAGTGTTTATTGAGAGTCCAAAACCACCAAGATGACTTCGTGTCAGTGACCGCATCCAGAGGCAGAATCTGATGAGAACTCCCCGCCACTGACGGTGATTCCTGGTGATCTAATTTATCAGCAACTAGAGATAATCCCCTGCATGGGCTCTGGGTCCCCTTGGGTTACTGACTCAGAGGTCAGTTGAAGGAGAGCAAGGCTGGGGGTCACCTGCTCCTTTCTGATCTGTATTTTCTTGAGTACACAGTTGTAAGAAACATACAATTTTCATCTAGGACATAACATTCCTTTATGAGTTTGTGTCCAGATTTGCCAAATACTGGAGCGAATGAGAATATTGACAATTACTGGCCTCCTTTTCTTTTACAAGCTTTTCCAGTGATACAACTTTGGTTAGTGAGGTTTTTAACGTTCCTTTAAAAATCCCCATCACCGTTAGCTCTACTGAAGCTGATTTGATTGTAGGGACATTATTCCTGAGGCTAAGGACATAGACTCTTCCCCATCTAGCTGACTTTAGCATAAAAATAAAATTGAATCATAAGCAATGAAATTTTATCTATTCAACTCTCTCTATTCTCAACTAGAGTTAATAATAATGCTCAATTGTAGTCTTTCTCCCTAAGTAGCATGAAATATATGAAATTGAAATTAACACATCTCTAAGATGATTAGACCACAAATAGATTATTTATTTATTTATCTATCTATCTATCTATTTATTTATTTATAGCTGTGTTGGGTCTTCGTTTCTGTGCGAGGGCTTTCTCTAGTTGCGGCAAGCAGGGGCCACTTTTCATCGCGGTGCGCGGGCCTGTCACTATCGCGGCCTCTCTTGCTGCGGAGCACAGGCTCCAGACGCGCAGGCTCAGTAATTGTGGCTCACGGGCCCAGCTGCTCCGCGGCATGTGGGATCTTCCCAGACCAGGGCTCGAACCCGTGTCCCCTGCATTGGCAGGCAGATTCTCAACCACTGCGCCACCAGGGAAGCCCCACAAATAGATTTTATTAAATTTACTTGTACAGTGTCCTTTCTTTCTTAACTATATAGTGAACTTGCTTTTGCTTGTTATTAAATTAATGGTCATAGAGGGGAATGATTTATTTCAGTAAAAAACTACATGTAAGAAAAAGAATCTGAAAAAGAATGGATATAAGCATATTTATAACTGAATCACTTCGCTGTACACCTGAAACTAACAAAACATTGTAAGTCAACTAGACTGCAATAGAAAATAAAAATTAAATTAAAAAAGCAAAGGAAGGCAATGTGAAATAATAAGAAAAAGCAGTTTGCAACAATACCAATAGTGAGAATAAGGATAAATTGTTATAGATTGATCCTTTACTTTGGGCTAAGTTCTCTGCTAAGTGCTCCTGACGCAGACCGATTTGGGCTGGATAATCCTTATCTGAGCTGAGAAAGAGAGGGTTGTTTGGTTTGAAGAACCGAGGCCTGTCTGTCAGCACCTGCCAGAGATCCACAGGGTCACATGGGGTGTGGAGGACAAGGAAGGGGGTTCCAGCCCAGGCAGGAGCTTGCACAGGAAAAGGCATTTTCAGGGAGGGTGAGAGATCTCTGAAGGACAGTGTGGGGTTCAGATGGACAGAGTGTAAAAGCAAACGCAGGAAGGCTGGGCCATCTCAGCAGCCTCCAGTGTGGACCATGACCTCTGACTGGCCCCGGATGCTCAGGGTGAGGTCCCAGGAGGCCTGGTCTCCCTGACTCGGGGGCTTCCTGCAGGCTTGGGGAGGTGGGATCCAGTGCTCGTAGGACCGTGACTTGGGTGAGAGTTTAGCCGTCGAATTGCCTGTCCCAGCATCTCAGGCAGTGACTGGATTGAAGAGGTACCGAGAGACCAAGGGGCTGGAGCTGAGAGGGACGTGTGTGTTGGCCGACCAACCCCGAGCAGGGAAGGGGCCTGAGTGTGTTCCATCAAAGCCCACAGAGGGAAGATGAGAGACCAGGCGGGCAGCTCAGGTCCATGGAGTCTCTGACGGGAGGCTGTCACCATTCCCAAAGGTGAGTTTCCGGACATGCCCAGCGAGCACCGAGCCTCTGTGGGCAAGAACAGCAGTAACTGGTCAGGAGTTGCTTGCAAGCTTGGAATTTTGTGCTTTTCCATGATTTCCACATGGTGGGCGAGAGCAGGGCCTGTGGAAATGATCCGTCCCATCACTGTACACTGAAACAAACACAAAGCTGACAAACCTTTCTCATGGTACGAACTGTTTTCTCCTACAAGAGGCAAAGACACATCTCTGTTTGGGGATCTGCCAGGAACAACCCTTAAAGACTCAGTGCATTTCACAAAAGTTGAGGAGTTTCCAAAGACAAGATTTATGCTGGCCTCACAGGTAGGAGGGCCTCGCGCTCTGAGTGCTCTTTAGACAGGTTTCTGGGAAAGCATTTTGAACTTTGGGTAAAACTGTACAGATCATAGTAGTTTAGAGTCGGGAGTCACCTCTGGGGCCGTATGTTATGGTCACAGAGAAGTTCTGTGGCAGCCAAGGGGCAGTTCCCTCCTTGGGGCCGGTACCCAGCCCTCCTCGGATGCTGGCCACAGTAGGGGTCCGTCCACTCTCACCAGAACTGAAGGCTCTTTCCCGGGCAAAGTGCTGAGGCCTCTGCTGGGCCCAGAACCCTAGGGAGTCTGGGGACCCCTGCACCCTCAGGGACCCCAGACCGCTCAAAGCCCGAGTCCGTTGAAGGAGAGTGAAGGGCCATTTTCACGTCCTGGGATCCAATTTTCCCCATAGGAAATGAAGACTTCGCTTCCACGGGCTCTTGGGAACCCGTCTTACTCTCTCTGATCAGATTCCAAGGGGAAATCTCCTCTCAGAGAGCTGATGATCTGAATGTGTTTGTCAGTTCAGGTCTCTAAGGACAAGTAAAGCCCCAAGCAATGAAAAAGGTTAATGTTTTCACAAGTGCAGACTTATTTTGCCATATCCTACCCACATAAATTTAGTGGAGATTTAGTACATTTAGTACGTCAGAGAGGGGAGGTGCACGGTACAGAGGAGTCAGAGGCAGGTGCAAAGTCTAGCTCTGAATTTACCAGCTGTGTGACCTTAGGCAAGTTACTCACCCTCTCTGAGCTTCTGGTTTCTTCCCTGGTAGAACAGAGATAAGAATGGAATCTTAGAGGGTTAATGTGAGGAGTGATGGAGAGACTGCCTGTAAAATACACAGTATATTGCATGGCACTCAGTAACCTCCCAATGTATATTAACTGTTACCATGATGATGCCTTAAAATCATGATTTTTTACAGAAAAGGTAATTGGACTCTTTGCTCTTTTTAGGGAGAAAATTAGAGTCATTGAATACTGTGGAGTTTCTTAAGGGGTTTTAGATTCCAGAGGGAAAATGGAGAGAGGCGGGGATAGCTCCTGACTCAACACAGCAGGGCCTGCTTATCACTTAATTTTCTGCACGTGGAAAGTGGACACCTCTGCTGATCTCCACAGCCAGACAGGACGAGAAAGTTGTGAACTTGAAGTTCAAAATGAAGGCACGGTGTTATTTGAAGAGAACATAAAAATCATGTACCTTAAAAAGAATCATGAGGCAGACAGGGGGCTGATAAATGTGTATAAGCAAATGTCTACCATCCAAATGAGAGATTTTAAAATTAAGGATACATTAAACATGAGATTAAAGACATATTTCATTATTTCAGGTTAAAACTTGTCAAAAGAAGAATAATATCACCTTGTTAGAGACAAAAATGAGTTTAACTTTTTTTTTTTTTCAGTGAGAGGCTAAGATGTTATTATCAAAACTGAGCAGCTAATCTGGTCTCCTAACCAGGATGATCTGTCTATTGATCTTTTGATGGCTCAGTGAAGACCTTACACATTATATTTTAACAAATATATTAACATTTTTAGATGAGAAACATGGACTGATAATAAATAAGATAGATGGAAAAATGTGCATGCATTGTTTAACATTCTTTCTGTTAATTATGATCTTTAATAATACGTCCAGCTTCAACAAAAAATGGTTCATGCTATTGTCTGCATGGATTCCTTCAAATGCAAATTTTTCATGTAGTGAAACTTATATACATTGATTTACATCTTTGAAAATTACAATTCCAAACCGGTCGTGGTGTTTGATAATTACTGTGTCGCTCACCCACTATTGTGAACCGGAAGAGACTTTCGGTTCTACATGTGACCCGTTTCGTGTTATATTTCTTGAGATTTTGCAGACCTTTTCAATAAACATTCAGAACATCTTCAAACTAAAAAATGTGGAGAAATTTTCAGTAGCACTAAAATATCCCATCCTTTTTTCATGTCATGGTTCAGGAGTTTATTGCACATACACAATTATATTTGAATGAAGAGTGAAGTTTCTCCTTCTGTTTAAAGTAGAAAATTGATGTGATCAGTATTTTAAATTACACACTGTTTGAGAAACAAGTAAATCAGTGATTACTTCATTTGGTTTCTAAATAGCCCCAAATGTACTTGGTGACTACAAGTGGTAGAAAAGATTAAAGGGGATTATTTCTATGAAAGGGAAAGAGGCTATTTGTAATCATGTATTTTAACTTGTGTAGATATGAAAATATCTGATTACCCTAAATTTACCGAAGAAGAATTTCTTTGCTGTTTTTTTTCAAAGTGAATACTTAAAATATGTAGTCTGGCTGAAAAAGAGTATCTACAGGTAGATCTTGGAGACTGAGTATCATTATGAGAAAATTGCCCAGTAGAAAAATATATGTGGTAAATTATATGAAGCATTTTAGACTATACAGCTATATAAACTTTTGCCACGTGCGAGAAAGAATAATTTCTCATAAGCAGATTTTTCTGATCGCATTACTAACTTCTTATTGGTTTTCTTAATATGGCATCCAAGGTGGGGGAGGGATTCTGATTACATTTTAATGAGGAAATTTGAGTTGACCATTGGGTAAAGGTTATGATTAGGACAGACAGTGTATGAAAAAACACATACTTTTGAAATTATTGATAATGTAAGGAAAAAATAGTACAGTCTCTGGGAGTCCTGCTGCTGGAGAGTGAGGTGGTATCTTCTGGCTCTGGAGACCCCCGGGGGGGCTTAGTCCAGCTACCTTTGGCATCATGATGTAAGGTATTGATGTAGATGGATGAAACAGGTATGCAGAAATTAAAAGAAATTGTTATGTCAGGATCTGCTATTGCTTCCTTTCATATTCTCGTAATAGCTCCTTTTTACATGAGAATTCTGTTGAATGATGCCAAGACCCTGCGCTCTCTCCTTCCGTCACACTCCACTCAACAATGACCTAGGTCTTGTTGACTTCAATATCCATAAGGATGACCCTCTGCCTTCTTTTCCTTTATTTTCTTCCTTCAATAATCTAATTCTCCGTCCTCGAGTTGGCATTCCTGATAAAGGCATTATCCAACCATAGTCACCTCTGTCTTTCTAGAAGACCCTTCAGGGAGCCATGCTCCCCAAATCTACAATCCTGCTCCATCCTTCCCTCCACTGGAAAGCGAGTTCCAGGGGGCTGCCCTCCTGTCCCCATCAGACAGGGACACGTGACTTTTCCCCAGAGAGGGTTACCCTGACCACAGAATCTCTCCATCACCCCGTTGAATTCTACTCCCTTCTTTCTTTGCTTTTGTCCATTGGATGTGTGACAAAGCAAACTGCATCTCATCACAAATGTGTACCTGATGCTCTCCAGTTTTTTCACTATAATAGAAGAAACTTTGTCTCTTTATTCACTGCCCTGTCCTGGGCTTAAGACACCTCCCAGAGCGGGAATGCCTGATTCCATAAAGAACCCACACAGTACCCAGCATGTAGTAGGTGATTAACAATGTTTGTCCATGTTCCTATTTTTATTTCAAGAAAGCTGTCCATCTAGAAAAAAAAGTTGTTTCAGTTACATAGAAAAAACTTATTTCTTACAGAAAAATCCATAATGTTTTCATAGTGTAGCTCAGACCTCTGAGCTTTGTGCGAGGTGGAACATATGCATGAATTCACACTCAGCATCACTGTTCAAATGGGCAATTTCCCATAAAAGTGGAAACATCCATTTTCCCTATGTATAAATTGTGTAAATTTAACTCCATAAAGGGCAATTAAGCCACATGCCTAAGGCTACATATAATCAAATGAAAACAGAACCAGATATTGGTCATGAAGATCGTTGTGGACTGAACGTTTGTGTCTCCCATGAATTCAAGTGTTGAAACCCTAATCTCCAGTGTGATGGTATTTACAGGTGGGCCTTTGGGCCGTGATTAGGTCACGGAGGTGGAGCTCTCCTAAGAAGAGACACAAGAGAGCTTGTGTCCCCTCTCTGCTATGTGAGGACACAGTGAGAAGGTGGCCATCTAAACTCGGAAGAGGGTTCGCACCAGACACTGCCCATCCTGGCACCCTGATTCCAGACCTTCAGCTTCCAGGACAGTGAGAGATAAATGTTTCTGTTGTTTAAGCCACCTTGCCTGTGGTCATTTGTTAGGGCAGCCTGAGCAGCCTAAGACAAAGGTGTGCGTGTTCAGAATCCAGGGAGGGGCCACACGGCTTCCCAAGGTCTTCTCGTATTTTGATGAATGATCCTGGTTTAAGGTTAAGTGGAATTTACTCTAAGTGACTTTTCCAGGAAACACTAACATTCCTTATCTGATTTTTTCCCTTACCTCTTGGCTAATGAGGTAAACTAATGGCCTCATTAGTTATTACGAATTAAGAGACTCAAGCATATCTAATAAATGATGTAACTCACCTTACTTGTGCCCTCCAGCCAAGACCTTTATCTTGGCTCTGGAATTATACATTTAATTGTTGTCTATTTTGCATATTGCCTTGGATTTTTCACAGGCATTTCAAACGTCATGTGCTCAGAACTGAACTTTAGATCTACTCTGACCCAGTTCCTTCCCCACCCCCAGCTCTCCGCAGTGTTCCAAAAGGCATGTCTCTGCACGCAGTTATATAGGTTGGGACCAAGGGTCCTTCCTTTAAATGTCCCTTTGTCTGGGCCTGGCGTTCAGTCCATCTCTGAGTGTGACTTGTCAGCCGCAACTGTCTGCAGGGACTCAGCTCAGTTTCACCACCAGCCGCTTCCTCATCCTACCCGACAGCCATCTTGTTTTCCAGCTTTGACCTTGGCCATGATATTTTCTTTGTGGGAGGAGAAACGAACTTTTAGATCTTTTAAATACTAAATTTAGAGCTATCACTCCAGTACATCGCACCCTTCAGTTAATCCCCACTTCACTTTTAAAAGAGTGGAGAACTTTCCACGGCTGACCTGAGGGCTCTGGCCACACCCCTCTCCCCTCTGTGCTTTACCTTTTCCACCCTCTCAGTTTCCACTGTCCTTGAATTTCACCAGAGCTGTCTTCACTCAGTTTCTTAAAAATGTTAAATAACTCTCTAATAAAAGCATACCCCACACCATTTCTTCTGCCTGAGGTACTCTGCCCCCCAAGACTCCAGGTCTGAATTTAAACGTTATTTCTCCCACTCACCCAAGAGCTAGCTCGACCCTTGTCCCTGATGCTTTGTAAATATTACGTGTCCTTTACAGGATGTTTTCATAATGCTCCACTGTTTCCTTCATAATACTGATCACCTTCGTGAAGCTCTAACAATATGGGGACTTACGTGTAAGATGTCTGTGCATCCATGAGCCTGAAAGTGCCTGAATTTACTACTGTATGTATACCCAGCCCAATGCCTGCTAACAGAGGGCAGTTAACGGATGGATGGATGGATGGATAGATAGATGGATGGTTGGATGAATGGACGGACAGATGGATGGATGGACGGATGGATGGATGGATGGACGGGTGTATGGATGGATGGATGGATGGATGGACGGACGGATGGATGGATGGATGGGTGGATGGATGGGCAGATAGATGGATGGATGGATGGATGGACGAACGGACAGACTGATAGATGGATGGATGGGTGGATGGATGGACAGAGAAATCCTGAGGGGATTGTAGAACATTTAGAGAAAAAAAAAACAAAAAACATTTTAGATCATCCAAAGGAAATCAAACTTAACCAACTGGAAAACAAGAGACAGATAATGCACCTTGGCTCAATTCATCTAGATTTACTCTGTGTTTTTAACAATTATCTTTTTTATTTGGGCAAATAACAATTGCTTCTTGGAAGCTCAACAATATTCTTTTTTCAGGAAAAGCATAAGAAAACCCAAGGGCATAATGACTTAGAAAACACAATGTTCCTTTAACAAATAAATTTCTGCAGGTGCTGATTTGGGCTTGTAATATAAGCATTCAGGAGCTTCCACTCTCTGGCTGATTCTGGAGGAATGTGTTTATTGCAGAAAGCCGGTTTCCGTCTGTTCCAGTCTCGTGTGCGGTGAGAACACGGGAACCCTTCTCTTCTCCCGGGAGCTGTCACTTGAACATTATCACGTCAGCCGCAGTTCGGATCCTTATCGCCTACTTAGGCTTGCCATGTTTTCATCTCTTACTTAGACATTTTTTTTTCCCCTTGGATGATAGTAAAGGGCATCTTTAGGCATCCTTACCTCTCACACTGAATTGTGAATTTGTCGTGGTGGATTAGATTAATCAAAATGGCCTTAGAAGAAAAATCTCTATGCATGCCTCCCAAACTCAAATAATTTCTGTCACTTTTTATAGAGACACTACTTTCTGTAAGACTGTTCTCACATGCTGTTTTCATATATCTCATGAAGTTGAAGATGCCTTTATCTGAACACGTGGTGGCTTGAATATAAGCTACTGTTTAAATTTCTACCTAAGCAGTAAAGGGGGCGATTAGAAAAATACAGTCAGAAGTGGAAGCAGGGAAGGTTTAAAAAAATTGTTTTCATTAGAGCAAAATATTTAGAACACTCTGACTTCCTTCAAACCTTTTAAAATTATATAGTTGGGAAATTTAGTAAAAGTTTATTGGAATAATGGGTGACATTCTGAACCTAAAACACTAATATCAAAAGAGTTTACCAAGAATGTATACTAATAAATGAATATTGGAGTAGTTGCATTATTCTTTTGATCCTTACCTACTTCCTTTATAAAAAAAAAAAAAGAAAAAGAAAAAAAAAATTAACTAGTAGGATAATACATGAAAAACAACTTTAAAGATATTTCCTATTAGCCAAAAAAGATATTTCTATGTTCTGTGTCAAAACCTCACAGAACTTTATATTTACATTTTATTTCAGTATTTGAAAGTATTTTCTTTTTGTTTTGAAATAAAATAATCTCTTTTTCTACTTCAGATGCAATAGATATTTATTATAGACATGAGGAAAGTACTTATAGAAATAATATAAAATCACCCTAATCCTGCTGTACACCTATTCCCTCAAAAAATGGGATCAAAGAGTCATATATTTTATACTTTTTCACTTAAAATGGATATTGTTCTATGCTTAAAGTCTTTTTTAAAGACCTTGACATTTATACTCTACATTTTAATAAATAATTAGCTTGTTTCCACTTTCTTCTTTTTAATGTAAACAATGAGATGAACATCTTTGTAGCTATAGCTTTGAACACATGTTTAACTAGCTCCTTCTGAAAATTCCTGAAAATAAAATTGTTTGGATAAGAGTATCCATGTTTTTAAAGAAATATGCTATGCATAGCCAGATTGTACTCCAGAAAGGTTTCCCTAATATGTACATCTAACTATAATGAATGAGGGTTCCCTAATTTTCTCTCAACCTCATCACCAAAGAAAATTATAACCTCTAAAATCTCCGATGGTTTGATGGGAGAAAAAATGAAAATGAAATATTATTTAAAATGTTAGTACTTTTTCTTTCATGACATAATTGGCTATTTGGATGTCGTCTATTAGTTGTCTGCTTCTGTTATTTACCATTTTGCTTTTGCATTGTGGATGTTGACTAAAAGTAAGAACACTTTTAATGTTACACTTATTAACCCTTTCCTTCTGATGTGTCAATATCGCTAAAATCTAAGTGCATGAACCTTCAGCTATAGCCATGACAGAGAAGTTGTTATTAGACTTACTCTGTGGAAATAAACAGCCATAAAGGCAGAGAAACTTTATGAGACAACTGCGGTCAGTCATTAGGTGTCACCCCGTTCAGGACTACAGTATCTGAGAGAAGCTTTCTCTCTGAGGGCATCTTCCAAACTCTTGCTGAAAGTGACAGAACCCCAGGGTAAGGTAGTAGTCTCACAGGGTGGTGTGAACAGAGAATGCAGATGCGAAATAATGACTGATTTGTGGGGTGGGTTGCTAAAAATGAAAGCAACACAGAGAGGAACCCTTAAAAATCTGCTTAAGAGTTTTTTGTGGCCAACTCAAAAGCTGCACAAGTGCAGGTAAGATTCCAGAAGACCTGGCAGCAAATGGCTGCTGGGAGGCTGAGAGCTAAGCAGAGACCCAGTCCTGGAGAGATATTAGAATGCGCCTTCCAGGAGTGGAGAAACCACTGAAAACAACTTCAAAACAGACTATGGCTCAGGAGTTGAGCACCACGCCATAAGCAATCCTGAGTACCATGTCTTCAGGGTAAAGGCAAAACTAAAACAGACTCACTGTAATAAAGCCTGCAACTAAGCTTGGGGGATCAAGGTGATCTGTTGGTAATCTAACTGAAGACAAAAGAAAGTCTACTGTTCCCCTTAGGAAAAACCAAAGCAAACAAACAAAAATATGAGCATCTACAATGTTTCATCCACAGATTCTTGCACATGATCAGAAATCATTAGACAAAGGAACAGGAAAAGTATTTGATCATGAGCAGACAAAATAACTAATAGAAGCAGACCCAAGATGATCCAGATATTGGAGTAGACAGACTGACAAGGACTTCAAAATAGCTATAATTAACATTAAAGATGATAGAGAAAAATATGGAAAAATGGATGAAAAGGTGAGGAGTATCAAGAAGGAATTAAAATATATAAAGTGAGGCAGGTAGAATGGTCAAATATAGAATCTAAAATTAAAAGGACTCAGTGGTGAAGTTTAGCGACAGACTGGATACACAAGAAAATAGAATTTATGAACTCACAAAAGGGTCGACATTACATATCTGGAAATGGCAGAACATTTCCAGTTCTGCCATATGACTCAGTTACATATCTAAATGGAAACACTTAGAGATAAAAGAAACAAAAAGAAAACAGCCATGGGTGATGTACAACACGGACACACAGTCTACCATACATAGAACCAGACTGTGTGTGTGTGTGTGTGTGTGTGTTTGAGAGAGAGAGAGAGAGAGAGATGGAGACAGAGACAGAGATTTAACAAGCTGTGTATTGGTTTCTTTTTTGTCATTTTTTCCATCAGTTGTCTCTTTCTGAGAATATTTCTTTTGAATTATCTCTGCTCATGTGGCATCTGGGATAGGTTGGTGTCAGTGTAGTGTAGTATAGAGTGATCATTTCCTATCATCTTAAAATATATTCTTTTTTGGTACAATCTTAGCTGTGTGGGCCTCCCAGCAGATCCCTTGCCCACACTCATCGGGCTTTTTCTTTTATCTGCGGGAACATGCTTCTCAGACAACTCTCATTAGTAAACTTTCAGAGAAAATTTCCAAAATTGCTCCACATTTAATGTCAGACATAATTTAAATTAGTGAAGATGTCTCTTTGTAAGATAGAGACCAGGCTAGATTTTCACATTCCTGGCTTCCTGCTTCCCCACTTAACTCCTACTTTTCTTCCATTGGCTCATTCCAAGCTTTCTCCCTTTAGGTCTTCACCATAGATGATATCTGTGCCGTTTCTTCCTGAAAACGATATCCACTTTCTGTGTCAGCGGCTTCATAGCCTATTTCCTTAGAACAGAATAATTGGGTCAGATACAGCACAGACGGCCTTCCACATGCATAGGTTTTGCATCTGCATTTCAACCAACTGCGAATCAAAAATATTCAGGGAAAAAAATTCCATAAAGTTCCAAAAAGCAAAATTTGAATTTGCCCTCTGCAGGCAGCTATTTATATAACATTTGTATTGTATTTAAAACTATTTAGGTAGCATTTACATTGTATTAGACATTTTAAATAATCTAGAGATGATGTAAAAGATATGGGAGATATGCCTCTGTTTTATGCAAATACTAAGCCATTTTATATAAAAGACTTGAGAGTCTGCAGATTTTGGTATCTATAGGGGTCCTGAAACACATCTCTCATGGCATATCGAGGGACCACTGTAGTCATTTTGCTCAACTAGTGGTATTTTATGTTTACAATATGAAAGTACTGTGCTTTTGTCAAGAAAATGCTCCAGTTAACTTCCACATTAATCTTTCACCTACCAAGTTTTCTTTGAACAGTTCTTTGATAAGCCACTCTTAGTAAACACTTGTTAGTTTTGCTGCATATATTCTGCCAACTTTTCAGAATCAAAATGGTATGTGGTGGGAGGTAGTTATCTGCCTTCCACTACAAGGAGTCTTGGTGCGGGAGTGACGAATGCGCATTTTACCTAGCCGGGTGATAGCCCCCTGATCTGAGATCAGCCAATGAGATCCCCTCCGTGATGCTGCACCAGAGGAACCAGGGCTGAGGAAGAGCTGAGGGCTGCTCATCACATGGATGCAGGTGGTCCAGGCATTTATTGCTACGAGGCTGTGGCTGTAGTTCCTGCCTTCTAGTCCCATTGAACAGTGGTGAAATCTCTGAGCTAACTCCCCAATCTTTACTGTAAAGCCCCTTAGCTTATTTTGGACGTTTAGTCCCTGTTATTGGCAAATAAGAAACCCAAGAGATGAATCCCAAATGGTCCCCGTTGAGACAGTCAGAAACCTAGGAACTACCACTTACAGGACCACTTTCTTTTTTCTTTTTTTTTAAATTGAAGTACAGTTGATCTACAATGTTGTGCCAGTCTCTGTTGTACAGCAAAGTGACTCAGTTACACATATTGTAGATACATTCTTTTTTTAATATTCTTTTCTATTATGGTTTATAACAGGATTTTGAATATAGTTCCCTGTGCTCTACATTAGGACCTCGTTGTTTATCCATTCTAAATGTTTGTGCCATTTTCTTATAGTGAATATCATCTTAATTTGCAGTAAATTTTTGAAATCAATATTTGCGTGGCTTTTCTATGATTTGTCACATTAGAAATAAAACTTTAAATTAGGTTTGTTTTAACTTATTTGGTATTGATAAACCCCTTGATTAGTTGTACATGTATATTAACAAACATATAACTTAAGAAAAGGAGAGCAACTATATCTCACCATCTGTAACTTTGCCACATGTATATTAAACTCACCACTGTGTAATCTGTATATTGTTTTTCCTTTTTTTGAAACTGACCAATATTTGGCGTCTCTGTTGATCTGGTCCTTTTACTTTTTTTGTGCTTTCTCTAATATTTTAGAAAGTCTGCAACTGCAACTATGATTTTGAAACAAACAAGAAAATGAAGGAAAAAAACTTCCTCTAACTCATTTCCTTGGAAATCATCTTAGACTGGTAAAAAATTTCATTTATCTTAGAAATGTTTATTTGTTCTGCCATTTCCAGGTTGAACACTGTAAGTTTGCCTGGAAAGGGTGGAATTTTCAGGGGAAGAAGTTTGTGTGGGAATTCCCAGCTACATTTCTATTTTCCAAGCAGTGGCCCTTCTAATCTTTTGTTGCTGCTGTTCTGCTACTACAAATGTGTTTTTTGATTCCTTTTTATTAATTTTAGCATTTTGGGATGAATGGATCTAATCCTTTAGCCTGTAACCACCTTACAATCAAGAAAAGTTTTGTATACAGCAAATCATTGCTAAAAACCTAGGAATATGTTTCATACTAAACATTGCTGTGTTAGGCTTATCATTTATGCTAAAGGAATCCTTTGGATTAGAAATGAGTCTTGTACTCAGATAAGGAAATAAAAGGGAAATGCAGGACTTTATCACCGGGGGTCACACCAGCTCGTGGTCTTCCCGCTGTTAGAATGGAAACATGGCTGGAAATCAGTGTTGTTTCATTTAATTTTCCCACTAAATCAAATTTTATCAACAAGTGGTTTTCTTGTTCTGAATTTCATGGTTTCGCAATCTTTAGTGCCAGAATTATTTTTCTTTAAGTGTGTAGACATAGATGGTATTATTAATTTGTGAAATATTAAAGGTAATTTTAACCTTTTTTTAAAAAAGATTGTCTGGAAAGCCACAGTATTTCAACTTATTAGTATATTTTTAGTGCTTTGAAGCAATAATTGAATAAATGTGCATAGCAAACCTAAAAGTGTTAAGTTTCACAAAGCTTTCCTTTCAATGAACAGTTAACAAGAAGCCAGAACCTAACTCCACACTGAGAAGTTCATTGTATGTCTTTCTTGGACAATCAGTTAAATGCTTTCTTTCTGCCCTTGGATGAAACATCTAGTATACTCCAAAAATAAATTTAAAGAAATATTTACATCCCTTTGAGATTTTATGAGGCTGTGACCTGTGTTATAGACCAGCTAACCTGTGGCAGAACTGTCAGAAAAATTATCTTATCTGGTCACAATGGTTATTGAAATACAGCCATATAACCTTGTCATGTGAAACATTTCTGCCCTACTAAATCTCAATAGTAATTTACTCAGGGAGTACCTTAAAGTAAATACAAAATAAATGACATAAAAGAGAAAGATGACTGTACATAAACGAATAGTGGCTGGTGTCTTAAATATCTACAAAAAAGATATCACACCTGTCAAATCATTAAGTCATCCTGAACAAGTAATTAACTTAAGTTTACAGAACTGAAGGGCCCTGGATTCAACAGGGAGAATCCGTTCCATTTCTAATAATAATTGCAGTTTTGCCCTTGGGGACACTGACTTGTGTGATTCTTGCCAACATCACCTACTTTTTTTTTTTTTAACTGATTAATTTATTTATTTTATTATTTTTGGCTGTGTTGGGTCTTCGTTTCTGTGCGAGGGCTTTCTCTAGTTGCGGCGAGCGGGGGCCACTCTTCATCACGGTGCGCGGGCCTCTCACTATCACGGCCTCTCTTGTTGATGAGCACAGGCTCCAGACGCGCAGGCTCAGTAGTTGTGGCTCACGGGGCTAGTTGCTCTGCAACATGTGGGATCTTCCCAGACCAGGGCTCAAACCCGTGTCCCCTGCACTGGCAGGCAGATTCTCAACCACTGCGCCACCAGGGAAGCCCCCATCACCTACTTTTGATACACCATAATCTTGGTTGCTTCTGTAGCTTTCTTTTTGACAGATTTTGCTTTAGTGAATTTTCAACCCTAATCTTGTGATAACGGAAGGACGTTCTGGTGCCTGGGGCGAGGGGGAAAGAAGCCCCCTCTGTCTCCCAGGAAGGACAAGTCAAGCTGGAGACAGGGTCTGTAGTGGACAGAGTGACGTCCACCTCTGCATAGTCCACTCGACAGCCCACACATAGCTCATTATAGGGACTTCCTGACACCTCATGGCAGATACAGTCCCTCAATCCCACAGAGAAGGGTCCAGTTAGGAAACAAAATGCTGAAGTCATCACGCCTTCTGTTGAACCCTGTTGACTCAAGAGGAAAGCGGAGGATGTCTTACACAGGTCAGCCTTTGGGATAAGTTGCAAGGAAAAGCACAGGGTCTGAGTGAAGAAAGGGGGTATTGCAACACAAAAAGACAGCAAGAGTCAGACTATTTCCAATGAAATTATTACCTTAGGGACAACATATGAAAAAAATCTAGATTCTGATATTCAAAATTCATTTGTAACATTTTTATACACACTGTTTAAAGTACAAATCATTGAATTATTTATCTTAAAATATCAGTTTTTTGTTTTTTGTTTTTTATTGCTTAGAATACAACGTGAAGCTTACTGACTTAAAATGAGTGGTGAACATTTGGCTTTTTCATTTTTTGTTATTCCAACAAATAATAAGGGCCAACAGAATGAAACTATGAAGAGCTAAATTTTATTTTATAAGGAAAATACTCTTAAAATAAATATGTCTCCACCAAAATTGAATAAACTATACCTCAAAATCCTCATTTCTGGAAAGATTCCACTTTTAAATTGGGCTAAATAAATTTGTGACTACAATTCTATTTTCCACATGTAAAGAAAATAAATGATTTTTTGTAGTTGTTTAATTATGTTCCAACTTTAATAATTAGCTAAAGCTCTTCCCAAGGTTAAGGAAAAATCAATCAATTAAGAAAATTAGAAAAGTTTGTATTTTCTGATATGAAACTAATAGAAAATTGATAACTTTTAAATGTTGTCTAAAATTACAACTGATCACAGCCCTCCGTGTTCCTCAAGGGAGCCATAGAATTTCCCTTCCAAGTCCATGGCCATTTTTTAGCACTGTATCCTGATGGGATACTTGGTGAGAAGAAGAAAAACAAAGAGATAACAAAACTTCACCCATAGGAAATAAATGGAGATTTGGAGTAGGAAAGAGAAAAGAAGAAAGGAAAGGTGACTGGTACGGAAAGGCTCAGCATCACAGAAGGAGGTGGAGGCTCTCAAAGAAATGTCAACCCCAATGTGGGGTCACAATTAGATCGATACCCCTCCATCTCCAGACCCGAGTGACGTCGCAAGCTAAAGGAGGCACTGCAGGAGGGTATTCAGGAACAGCCTAGGTAAGAGGCTAGTGCAGCAGCATGGGGCAGAGAGGTGAGTCCAGGCAAGAGTGAAATTGAGGCTTCATCAAGGTCAGAAACCAGAGGAGATCTGTACAAATCTTGGGGCAGAAAGTGAATTTCCCATTAGACAGAGAGTAGGGAGTATGACTCAATTTGATGGGACTCCCTTAGGAGAAAATGGTTTCCACTGATGTCGGGATTGAAAAATGAATGTTTTCTGAGAAAATTTTTAATTTCAAATTTAAAAAGTTAAAATTAAGATCATCTAGACACAGTTGATGTAGAGGGAAATACTTGATCCCGTACAATTCAGTAAAATATTTAATTTAAACTTTTATACGGTCAGGTAGGCTTGCAAAATTTCTAAAACTGAGTGACTATCTTGATAATCTATCTTCTATCTTACACATAAAGCCAAGCATTTTTATACTCTCTCAGTACATCAAAGCTACCGTGTTGATTCTTTGTAACGATTTTGGGGAATAGACCAAGATTATTTCCAAATTTGAGATGAATAAAAATAAGGTATAAATGATGATGTGCAAACTTATTCCCCAAATTTAATGTGATGACAAGAAGGAATTCTGGATTTTCTTCATACGTAATTCAGTATGGTTTCCACCAAACCCATTAACTTAGGCGCTAGATTACACAACTTGAATTCCAAGTATGGTTTTCATTACTGTATTCTTGTTTATCAGCCATGGTTGTGCCAGAGCATTCTTGTTAATCAACTATTCTCTTACTCACATAGAGGGGTGGCAATGATTTTTAAAAGAATAACAGCACATATAAACACACTCAATAAAAAACACGCTACATCTATAACAGATTCAGTTTCTAACTTTACTGCAGAATTTATCTCTTCATTTTGATGACATGACTGAAAATCCAACTTGTAATCATAAAAGTCATTGTAGATGTATAGAAATAAAAGATTGTGTGTGTATGTGTAGAGTGTCAAAAAAAGAGAGAAATTTGTCTCTAATGTTCAAAAGCCATTTGTCCCTCCTCATCTTCTTCCCTGCCTGAGTCATAATTAATGATGCCATCTTCACTCTCCAGCTGTGGATACAATGCATACATCAATATCCTGAGGAAACCTCCATAAGTTTCTACACAAACAATATTTTCACAGATTTCTTAAGTCAGTTGAACAGCAGATTTAAGAAAATGATATTCCTTTGCCCAACCTTTCTTGAGGTTAACAAGAATACCAAACCAGCTTTTCTAGCAGGTGTATTGATGCTTGCAGTGATTTTGTATTTTTTCTACCGCCAGGTGATTATTTTTTATTAACGTATTTTATAATCTCTGTACTTAGAGAAATAAGATATCAGCTTGACTTTTGCAGCTGACAGAGTGGGACAGCTCCTTATCATGAGCTTTAATTCTGCCATCTACGAGTTTTGGTAAAGTGCGAGTGAAATGTGGAATATAATGTATAACAAGAATATAACAGCACACTGACTGAATTCATTAAAACTTACTTTCCATAGACCTCTCATACCTAGTGTTCCAACTATTGATACATTGTAGGGAAATTCTATTATTTTTAAATGTTTAAAGAAAATCAGAAGAGTTTGTTTAAAAATAAAAGTAACAGCAACTCAGCATGGATGGACCTAGAGATTATGATACTATGTGAAGTAAGCCAGACAAAGACAAAGATCATATGATATCGCTTATATGTGGAATCTAAAAAAAAAAAAAATGAACTTATTTACAAAACAGAAACAGACCCACAATTATAGAAAACAATCTTATGATTACCAAAGGGGAAAGTGGGGAGGGAGGGATAAATTAGGAGTATGGGATTAACAGATACACACCACTATATATAAAATAGATCAACAACAAGGATCTACTATATAGCACAGGGAACTATATTCAATATTTTGTAATAACCTATAAAGGAAAAGAATCTGAAAAAGGATATATATATAACTGAATCACTTAGCTGCATACCTGAAACTAACACAACATTGTAGATCAACTATAATTCAATTAAAAAAATAAAGGAACAGTAGATCATGTCATCAGTACTAGATCTTTTAACCAAGTAAATTGGTGCAGCCGCTATGGAGAACAGTATGGAGGTTCCTTTAAAAACTAAAAATAGAACTACCATATGATCCAGCAGTCCCACTCCTGGGCATATAGCCAGAGAAAACCATAATTCGAAAAGATACATGCACCCCAATGTTCATAGCAGCTCTATTTACAACAGCCAAGACATGGAATCAACATAAACGTTCAGCGACAGAGGAATGGATAAAGTAGTGGTACATATATACAATGGAATATTACTCAGCCATATTCATTTTTAATTCATAAAAAAGAATAAAATAGTGTCATTTGCAGCAACATGGATGGACCTAGAGATTGTCATACTGAGTGAAGTAAGTCAGACAGAGAAAAACAAATATCATATGATATCGCTTATATGTGGAATCTAAAAAAATAGATACAAATGAACTTATTTACAAAACAGAAACAGACTCACAGACATAGAAAACAAACTTATGGTTACCAAAGGAGAAGGGATGGGAGGGATAAGTTGGAAGATTGGAATTAACATATACACACTATTATATATAAAACAGATAACTAATAAGGTCTTACTGTATAGCACAGGAAATACTCTGTAATGACCTATATGGGAATAGATCTAAAAAGAGTGGATACATGTATATGCATAACTGATTCACTCTGCTGTACAGCAGAAACTAACACAATGTTGTAAATCAACTATGCTCCAATAAAAATTAATTTAAAAAATGGAAATAAACACTTGAAATGTAAAAAAATAAGCACAGAATGGTGACATTTAGCTACCCCAGAATCCTGCAATTACAAGCTCTCAGGATTACAGCAATGCCGTTTCTCAGACAGCGTTCAACATTGTGTTCACACGCTGCTTTTTATCAAAGGTTCCCACATGCTAACTCCGAAATCCAAATCACATCTTGGTGCAACAAGAGCCTGGCCCTTATCACCACCAGCTCCGCGGGCTGATGAGGGTGAGACACAGGAGGTTAAGTGCCTTTCCTGAGGCCATTTAATAAGCCGGATCATGCCTGGGGAGAGAGGCAACAACCTTGCTTCTGTATCCCTGGTCCTGCAGGTGGCCTGGCTCCTGGCAATCATTTCCAACCACACTGCACAGTAGCCTACAGTCACTTTGGTAGTGGGTGGATGCGTAAGTTAAAGCTGAACTCCTACGTGACATATTTTTACAGATGCATGGAAGTTCACTCTAAAGTAATAGACCCAATTCTGTGTGTGATTGAACACACATTTTTGTCAGCACCTTACATAGCTTACAAATTTTCAAAAAAAATTAAATACAATTAAGTATAATCAACATTCAAGCACTACTCAATTCACTGATATTTCTGAATTCACAGTGTTCTCAGAGAGCAAAGAAGGCATACCCACTCATGTTCACCAGCTGTTGACTTTATATAAAAATGTTAAATAAAAAAAGAGAAAAAAAAAGGAAAAAGGAAATTGTATATTTAATGAATGAACAGGTACAATTTACCCCTGGGAGGAGGTGGCTTTTTGTTGGGTGAATCTAAGTGACTCACTGGTGTTGATATTCATCAGATCTAGGAAACAAATTTAGCCCCATCAAGATGGTTTACCACTGGATGGTATGTACCAATCTTGACAGACCCTGAAATTTTAATGGACATAACAACCATCTATTTAAAGAGTTAATCTTTCTTTGTTTTTAATCACACTATTCTACATCTTTGGAAAGACTAAGTTGAAAATATGATTCATTTATGTTATTTGTGTTTACCAGCTGAAATCCATGAAATAAGTGAATTTGGGTTCAACAACAATCATCTATCACATCCATAGTTCCTGGTACAATTATGAGAATCCTGATTTATGTTTAATCTTTGTTTTAACTTATTGTGCCTGTGTTTTATGTGGAGGGTTTCAGTTATCTTTTGGATGAGTATTCATGGTACAGAATATAAATAAATAAATAAATAAATATCCAGAATATAAATAAATAAATAGATAAATAAATAATAACAATATAGTAATGGTTACATAACAACTATAGTAATGGTTACATAAAGCAGTCTTATATTGTTAATATGGTATGTTATACAGTCATTAAAAGGAGAGCTTAAATAGTTTTAATATCATGGTAATAGGATTATGATATAATATTAAATGAAAAAACCTACATGTAGTATTGTTCAAAATCCATTTTTGAAAATACATTTTATGTAAAAGGAGAGAGAAGACTATCCCTCAAAATGTTAACACTTCCTGAGTAGAGAGACTATAAGTAAAATTAGTATTTGTCTTATAATTGTTTTGGTATTTCTAACTTTCCAAGAATGAGTACTTATAATCGAAAAAATATTAATGTTCTAAGCACTGAACAAAATTAGTTTGATTTCCACTTACCCCTTGCTAATGAAATTACATGTGACACTTTTATGGAGCTTCATGTTTGCTCCAAAGGCATTCTTATTAAGTCAATTTTTTGTTTCTAAGAATATTGTAAAACAAAGGTAGATTTAAATATCTTTCATGTGATAATCAAACCGTATAAATGACTTAAGACCAATGCTTCTTAAGTTTAAAATAATACTAATATACCTTTTATTAAGACCAATTATTATGCTTTAGAGAAGCTTCATGACAATAAACTGTACTTTTTTCCCCAGCTTTATTGAGATATAATTGATGTATAACATCATGTGAGTTTGTGCAATGTGTTGGTCAATGATTTGGGGAAACAAAAACAGGTTATCACATCAAAAGGGTTATAACGGCTACACCATTAACCTCAGGTGGAGAAAGAGTCACAGTTACAATTTATTGCTGCCTGTAGAGGATATGTAGACATATTCCGATTTTGCAAGTATTTGTTGAGGAGGCAGGAAGAGGAGTATGATGTGATGAACACAACTTTTTTAAAATGTATTTTACTGAAGTGTAGTTGACTTACAACATTATATTAATTTCTGCTGTACAGCAAAGTGATTCAGTTATACTTATGTATATCCTTTTCATATTCTTTTCCATGATGGTTTATCGCAGGTTATGAATATAATTCCCTGTGCTACACAGTAGGACCTTGTTGTTTACCTATCCTATATATAATAATTTGCATCTGCTAGTTCCAAACTCCCAATCCATTCCTCCCCCACGTCCCCTTCCCCTTGGCAACCACAATTCTGTTCTTTATGTCTGTGAGTCTGTTTCTGTTTCGTAGATATGTTCATTGTGTCATATTTTAGATTCCACATATAAGCAATATTATATGATATTTGTCTTTGTCTGACTTACTTCACTTAGTATGATAATCTCTAGGTCTATCCATGTTGTCACAAATGGCATTATTTCATTCCTTTTTATGGCTGAGTTTTATTTCATTGTATAGATGTACCACTTCATCTTTCTCCATTCATCTGTCGATGGACACTTAGGCTGCTTCCATGTCTTGGCTATTGTGAATAGTGCTGCTATCAACATAAGGGTGCATGTATATTTTCAAATTAGTTTTTTCCGGTGCAATGCATATATCCTGAATGGGTTTTCCCTTTGGTGGGCGTATGGGCAGGATGTCAGTAGGAGGCACATAGTGCCCACATGTTGGGTAAATGGAGGCCAGTTTAACAAAATAACTGCACGAAGCTGTGGGTGGTGAGCAGGGGCCCAGAGGCATGTGGTGCTGGTGTCAGGGGGTGAGGGTCAGAGAGGGGTCCCCTGGGCTGGGAGCCCACCCTCTGCTGAGTGGATGGATATGGGAGATCACCACGGCTGCCCACAGGATGAGGAGCTGGGAACAGACCCCTGATCCCCCGCCACTCCCTGACTCCTCTGCTGACCCTGACCTGACCAGAAGCTGGTCCCTCCAGAGCGGATAGAGAGTGGGCAGAGTGGATCTGAAGGGCCAAGGGGAAGGTTCTAGCCCAACAAGAATGCAGGTGAGGACAAGCAAACTGAGCCAATAACAGTCACACACGCAGGAAAGTTTCTTCCTCAAGACATAGTCCAGTGAAGGCCAGCGGGAGGGAGGGCAGGCAGTGGCTACTTTGCATCTTGTGGCTCTGTCACCCTCAGGGCCCTAGGGGGTGGGTTTCTCTCCTCTGTGTTCAGCCAGAGAGAGTGTGAGAGTCTGCCGCCGAGCTTGGGGCAGGGCACACCCCACCCACCCACATTCCAGGAGGGCCTACTCAAGGCCACCTCACCGATATGAGGCTGGGGACGTACTGGAACTGTGTGTCCTGCAAGCAGAGCGTCTGCCTCAGGATGTGGGGAAGGCCGTGAAGCTTCGTTCCACACAAGGGGAGTAAGCAAAATCATACAGAAGAGTGATCACCTTTATTTGGGTGGGATAGGGAAGGCATGGGGACATTACGATGAATCTTAGTAGAACATGAGAAAGTCATCAGGGAAAACAACAAAGAAGTGGCTTAGACTAGAGCTCCCTAAATACTTTTGATCCCACTCCACCATCAGGAAAAATATCTTGGAACTCCCGTGTGTGTGTGTGTGTGTGTGTGTGTGTGTGTGTGTGCCTGTACCGCCATCTTATATATGGTATACAAGGTGCATGTATCTATGTATGTCTATGTAAAGAGGAAGTTGAACAGAAATAAAAATGCTTATGTTCCCTTTCCACTCTTGCTGATTGCAATTATTGGCAAAGGCAAAGAAAAAGATGAGGATGCAAGCACAGAAAGACGTGGAGCCTGTTTGCTGGAAGCAGCATTGGGGGCAGGATGGGGAGGCATTAGGAGGACCCTGTTATGGGCCCTCGGGCCTCATCCACCTACAGGCACCTCATGGCCACTGGTCTAGAGAGCCTTCCTTGTCTACTTCCGTAAGTTTGAAGGTTTCACCAGGAAAAGAGAGGAGGATGAGATTAACAACATGTGAGTGTTTGTATAATAATAATCTTATGTGAGTGTTTCATTCTCTGTGCCCTCACCTCCCAGGGTTGTTTTGAGGATAAGATGAGACGGTGCATAAGGGGAAGTGCCTGCCCTTAGTAGGCGTTGAGATGACTGACATTATTCTAAGTCCAGTTTGGCTGGAGCACAGAATACATGCTGAATATAATGGGAGAAAACCCAGAAAAGCCAGATTTTAAGAGGCTTTAATTTGGGGCCCCAAGAGGAGCCGAGAGGGGCTTGGGAGCAAGGCTAAACTTGCCATGGGGTGCCATGAAGAAGATTCTTCTGGGATGGGGCGGGTGGGGCTGAGTAGGGATAACAGGGAGGCAGGAAAGCTGGGTTCTAGCAGTGATACTCAGAGGGGAGGCTGGGAGGAAGGATCGTGTGAAGGAGTCTCTGCTCCCAGCGGGACTGGGCAGGGAGTGGGGAAAGTTGGAGTAGGGCAGGACTCTCATCCCGAGT
Organism: Balaenoptera ricei; assembly: GCF_028023285.1. NCBI lineage: Eukaryota > Metazoa > Chordata > Mammalia > Artiodactyla > Balaenopteridae > Balaenoptera > Balaenoptera ricei. The sequence goes on from NC_082641.1 coordinate 2,563,278, forward strand.
GACTGCTGGTTGACATGCATTTATCCAACATGGAGGTCAAGGAGACCTTTGGCCAAGAAGATAGTGAGTTTGGTTTGGGGCTCTGTCAAGCTCTGCTCTCATGAGACAGAATTTACTACTTACGTTCTCTCAACTGCACACCAAATCCACACCCTCTAGACTGTTCCTTGCAGAACGGCCCACACCCTAGAGACCTAACTTGACTGACCAAACCAACACTCCACCACAGATGAAGAACCCAGAAAGATTCAGAGTAGTCCCGTGGAATGTGCATTGCCCGGTGCTGTGGAATCCAACCCAAAATGATTTCCTTGTTTTCTCTCCATGTCCTTTACCTGAGATATAAGACTGAGATATAAGAAAGTTGAGGAGGACAAAATGCAATCAGCCTCGTTATATTCAAGCAAAAAAGGTCACATGTATCTCTCTAATGACACCATAGCAAACACTTTGAAGTCAGCATTTGATTAAATGTATTATTATCAAAAGAGAAGAGGTTCCCTCAGCAAGTAGGGTATTATACACACACCTGGGGCTTCTTTAATAATAGCCACGTGGACTGCTGAGGTCAGTAATACTACTTTCTCAGGTGGACTTATTAGTAATGTGGAGCCCTAGAAAAATGAGTTACTGACAGTTTAAAATAAAGGATTTACTTCCCCAGTGTGTCACGTGGATCCAAATTAGTATTCTGTGCTCCTCTTGGGTATGGAGAGATTCAGAGTCTTTCATGTCTAAAACCTCACGATCAAGGGCAGATCTTTTGCTAGCCCTAGAGTCAGGATGGAAAAGAGGCTTCACATATGGTTTCATCACTGAGTTTTACTGTAAGACCATGGGAAAAAGATTTTCACTGCCTTTTATTTCATTAAAACACACTGTCTTTTTTTTTTCCTTGACACTTTAAAAAATTAAAATGGAAATATTTTAGGATTCAAGCTGTCATTAGACCATATGTTTTATTTTTCCAGTGGGACAAAACATATTTAGAATTTTCGTCCCATCCCTAGATTGGATAGAGTTAAATAACTCTGGAAGAAAACAGTCATCTTGGAATTATTCACTTCATTCAAAATAAGCTTCCCATACATTTAGGTGCATGGAAATTTAGACTATGACTGCCATCCAAATTAAAGTTAAAAATTCTTCTGATCCTTCCAACATGGTTTTGTTCAGGAAAACACTACGCTGTGATCACTGTCATGACTCTCCCTGGTCCCCCAGAGTCCAGATGTCTTGAAAGGACCAACATCTAAAATGAGATGAATCCCATCCCCATGACTCAAGTCCTTTTCTTCAAAACTTTGACATCGTGAGAACAGACCCTCTGAAGTCTTCCTGGGCACACTCTTCTGGGTTGTCTTCAATGGACTGTGAATTTGGGGGTCTCAATATCATGATTGGATCTTTATAAAGTGCCTCTTTCCTGTGAAAACACTTAGCATTGAGCCTTGCATATATAAAGGGACTTGAATCTGAGCTGAACTTGTCCAAATTTGAATTAAATGGTGCAAATAGTATATGATATTTGCTAGCCCTACAGCATAAGTATTATAGCATGTAAGATTTACTAATCCATCTGTTTCCAAGTTCTCAGAAGGACTTAAAAAATTATGTATGAGGAATTACTAAGTAATTTAGGATTACAACACGTAACAAAGTATTTAGCTAATTTCACTGATTTTCCCCCTTACTATTGAACATATATGTATAATTAGCATGAACAAATATTTATTAAATATTCAAAATTTTTCTATTTTTGACTTTGACAATAGGGTAAAAGATATGAGATTGCATTCTATTCCCCAAGAAACTTCTATTCTAATTAGAGGAAAAAACATAAGTATGAAAAAGGTTCAAGTACAAAAACAAAGCTAAATGTCCATAATTTGTGACTGAAGTGAAAGTTATTTGTTTTGAACCTGTAATACAAATATTGGGGAGGAAGAAGGGTCTACCTTTTAGAGGTGAAAAGCTCATCAATGTGTTTTTCTAGATTAAACACTAGAAAATAAGAAATAGTTTAAATTGTATTATTTAATAGTTATTAATGTTATGAATTTATAATAAATCAATTAAAACATGTATACATTTAATGTGTAATACTATTACACAATAACATTAGTTTCAGCTAATAATAATAACAACAATAATAAAAATATTATTTATTAGTATGAAATACTAGCAAACAAAAATGTCTCCTTTGCCCTTTGCTCCCAGTAGCATTTTTTTCCTCCTTTGTGAATGAGCCAATCCTATTTGTGCCCTGGATCCCAGGTCCTCCCCTTGGTCAGGAACATTTTTCCAGCAGGTGTCCCTACATCACTCTTCTCTTACTCTTCTGGATTGTTCTAGCAGCAAGCAAACGTGCTGTTCCCAAGCCACATGGGGACCATATTTGTTTACTTTTAAAAAGAATTGCTGGTGCAAGTTATCTTCACTTTCTTACTTCAGGACATGCTATGTTGTGGGTGAAATGTTTAGGGGGTGCTGGATGACAGAGATTACAATCCACCCATCATCTACCCATCAATCATCTATCTATCTATCTTTCTGTCCATCCATCTATCCATCTATCCATCTATCCATCCATGCATCCATTCATCTATCTATCTATCTATCTATCTATCTATCTATCTATCTATCTATCCATCCATCTATCCATCCATGCATCCATCCATTCATCCATCCATCCATCCATCCTTCTATCTATCACCTATCTATCTATCTATCCATCCATCCATCTATCATCTAAATTTCTACCTCAAAATATTAAACCGTGATAGTATTTGGACATAATTATTTCCCATCTTCTCCACATATACACAATATATCTTATTATATAAGTAATTTGAGAATTTTGTTATTTTTGGAGAAATTAGAATATTAGAGATACTTTATATTTTCTGTGATTTCTCCCCCAAATACGGCTCATTCTACCTTTCCCCATATGTACCTACTACTGTGAATGTGTGCATATCTTTCCACATCACTTTTAATGCTTTTATATGCACATTCATGAAAAATTTAGAGTATTGATTTGTTTTTTTTTAAATATAAACAGTATTACACTATATTTATGGCTTAGCAGTTTGCTTTTTGTATACAATAATATGCTTTCAAGGATCTTCCCACATCCATAACTCATGCTTCTCATGTATTATTTTATCTAAGAATGTATTACCTCTATTTACCCTTCTTCTGTAGCTGCCTATTCATTCATTTTACATTTTCTGTTTTTTTTTTCAGATAGTACAGATGCTAGTATTTCTGTAATACAGCTAAAGAGGAATTGCTGGATTATAGGAAATGTGCAATTTTAATTTTAATCGAAACTGCCAGAATATTTCCAGCGTGGCATGATTAGCCCATTATGCTGCCGTATTTTCAGGGGGCGGACACGTGCAGAATGTCAGGGTGCACAGCATGCATATCTGTGCTCACAGTGTGCAGATGGTGGTGTTGGACTGTCCAGGTTGGGCTCAGGCTTGCTTCAGGGTCTTCACTTCTGGGTCCAGGATGCGGGAGTTGTGCCTGCCAGGGCACGCTCTTCTCCTGGACCGTTGTGATGGAGACAGAGGGTCAAGGGTAAGGTCCAACTGGTGTGTCACTCCAGCCTGTGTTCCACTGGCCAGACGAGACACATGGTCCATCCAACATCGGTGGGCAGAGCCCAGCTCTGTTTCCTGGCAACAGCACAGAGGAGAGATTCTACTCGGGGATGGGGACAAAGACCCCATGTGACCCCGGTGTCACATGGGTCCTCCCTGCAGCAGTGATGGGCACAACTTCTTCTGGCAATGCTCCGTCTTGTTGACTGAACCTCTTTTCCTAATATGAGGAGGGAAAATAAACGCATTGCCACTTTAATGTAGGTTCCTTTGCTTAATGGTGAGGCTGGGTTTCTTTTCATGTGTATAGTGGTTATTTGTATCTTATTTTTCTGCAAATTCCTTGTAAAGAGTACTTTGTCAATTACCCTGCAGTGTGTGGTCCCTTCCTGCTTGTGGGAGGTATTTTCTTAATTGATGTATATTGTAGATACTATTCTTCTGTTATATCTGAAGCATGTCTAATACCCGCAGTCTTTTACTTGACTTTAACTTTGATTAAGGTACCTTGTCACAGAGGAATTTTTAATTTTAAAATGATTATACTTCTTTAATCTGATGTTTATATTTTTCTTCTGTGACTTTAAGACTATGTGATTATGAAGATAACTGTTATGTGTTTACACTTTATTCAGATTTGCTCTCCTGATGTAGGAGTTAGTCACACATTTAGACTTATTTATGGTTTAAGACAGTCATGTAACTTTTAAAATGATAGGTGGCAAGTTGCCCCTCCATCCTTCACTGCTATTTATTATCTGGTCCTTCCTTTCCTTCGCTGCTTTAAAATGGTGATTCCTCAAGACCCCAGCTCGAGATGTGCTGGATTCTCTCCCATTTGCTCTTCTATCCCTTTCATGTGTCTGTTCTCCTGTGAAGTGTCACTGTTGTTATCTGTGTAGCTTGTTGATGTGGCTTGATAGCTGGTAGAACAAGTCACTCCTTCCCCTTCGTTTTAACATTTTAAATTGTGTCTGTGACTTCTGGTTTCTGCTTAGGAGACAGAAAGCTAGAAAGATGTTGCTCCCATCCACAAACAAGAACAAGCTAGATAATCTCCCAAAACATAATTTTAATGCTCCTGCAATAGAACTGAGGTTTTATGGCAACCAACTAACCTAAAATCTAAGGAAAGATCAGTGTTTCTGCAAAAGATTTTATATGAATAAAAGAGAAACAAGAAGTCAGATTCCTGGGACTTCCCTGGTGGTGCAGTGGTTAAGAATCTGCCTGCCAATGCAGGGGACAGGGGTTCGAGCCCTGGTCTGGGAAGATCTCACATACCATGGAGCAAATAAGCCCACGTGCCACAACTACTGAGCCCGCGAGCCACAACTACTGAGCCCACATACCACAACTACTGAAGCTCACATGCCTAGAGACTGTGCTCCACAACAAAGAGAAACCACCACAATAAGAAGCCTGCACACCGCAACGAAGAGTAACCCCTGCTCCCCGCAACTAGAGAAAGCCAGCGCACAGCAACAAAGACCAAGCATGGCCAAAAATAAATAAATAAATAAATAAATAAATAAATAAATAAATAAATAAATTTATAGGGAAAAAAGTCAGATTCCTATTTTAGAAAGAGCAGTGGTGTGTCCAGGTGTCTGGATTGCGGTTACAGTTGGGGACAGAGCCATGGAAATGAACATAGTGTCACTAGTTAGGAGCTAAATGTGGGGAAGGTACTTAGGGGTGCTCTTGGGGTCCTGTCTGTGCAGCAGAAGAGAAGGAAGCAAGACTGGGCAGGAAAGAAGCTGGGTTGCTGTGCAGCCCAGGGAAAGGTCTTAGAGGACACTTGCGAGGACCCTGGAGCTGAGACAGATGTTCAGAATTGTCCCTGTTGGGGGCAGGGGGCCACATCTTTAGAGCCAAGGCAGTCCCAAGGGAAACTGCCCATCCGAAATGTGAGACATTTCTCCCTTTAAACTCCTTCAAGGTATGCTTCCCGAAAGTTGCTTCTATAAAAACTGAACGTTTGTGTCTCTCCCAAATTCATATGTTGAAGCCCTAACTCCCAATGTGATGGTATTTGGAGGTGGGGCCTTGGTAGGTGGTGAGATCATGAGGGTGGGGCACCATGAATGGTATTAGTGCCCTTATAGCCGAGCTCCGAGAGCTCCCTTGCCCTGAGAGGCCACAGTGAGAAGATGCCGTCTATGAACCAGGGAGAGGTCCTCATCAGATGTGGAACCTGCCAGTACCTTCACCTCTTCTTTCAGCCTCCAGAACTGTGAGAATTACATACCTGCTGCTTACAAACCACACAGACTGTGCTGTTGCTGTTGAAGCAGCCCCAACAGAGAAAGACAGTTACATTTTGGTCTATGAAGGCCTTGTAAAGGAAGAACAACCACTTGGATAAAATGTACTGTTGGTGTCACCTAACGATGTAATTTGCTGCTGTAGGGAGACTGACAAGTGTGTTAATGGCTTATCTTGTGCTCGTGTGTGTCAAACAGTGATGGATCAGGTGTCAGCCTCATGTGTGTCTGGCTTCCTTCCTGCACGTCACTGTTCACCACTTCTCAGCAAACTTATCCTCCTGGGGTGAACTGCACAGTCTAGGTGTCCGTCATCTGTCTCAGGTGATGCCTCTCACATTGCTTTGGAGAAAAACCCAGAAGTGCTGCAGGAACTGCTGAGCCTGTGCCATCTGAGGGTGAAAAGTGAGCAAGAAGGACAAAGTGTAATTCTTTTAAAACTATTTCAGAGACACAAGTGATTGCTTGGTGTGAATGTTCCCTCCTACTCAAATTGTTGAAGGGACTGGCTTCGTGTTTAGAGCGAAGCAACTTCTGTTTTCCTTCCTGGTTCTTCCTTTTCTGAATGGCTTCTTATTTGTATATTAAAAAAAGATTTAAAATCCTAAGATGAGAAAGAGTCTAGCTGACAATAATTCAGAAATCCATGGAAGTTTGTGTCTGTAGATTTCCCACCTCTAACACCTGTAACCTGGGTGCACTATTTTATCTTTCAAAGATTCCTAGTCATCAGATGGTACCTGCACCTGCTCAAACAAACCCCAGGACTGAACCAGCATAGAACCTTCCCAGAAGGCTGAAGACCAAATCCAGGTCTGTGGGGAAACAAGAGGGAGAAGTAAATTACTATGGAGAACAGTATGGAGGTTCCTTAAAATACTAAAAATAGAACTAGCATATGACCCATAAATCCCACTACTGGGCATATGCCCTGAGAAAACCATAATTCAAAAAGAGTCATGTGCCACAATGTTCATTGCAGCACTATTTGCAATAGACAGGACATGGAAACAACCTAAGTGTCCATGAACAGATGAATGGATATATATACACAATGGAATATTACTCAGCCATAAAAAGAAATGAAATTGAGTTATTTGTAGTGAGGTGGATGGACCTAGAGTATGTCATACAGAGTGAAGTAAGTCAGAAAGAGAAAAACAAATACTGTATGCTAACACATATATAAGGAATCTTAAAAAAAAAAAAAAAATGGTTCTGATGAACCTAGGAGCAGGACAGGAATAAAGATGCAGATGTAGAGAATGGACTTGAGGACATAGGGAGGGGGAAGGGTGAGCTGGGAAGAAGTGAGAGAGTAGCATGGACATATATACACTACCAAATGTAAAATAGATAGCTAGTGGTAAACAGCCGCATAGCACAGGGAGATCAGCTCGGTGCTAGAGGGGTGGGGTAGGGAGGGTGGGAGGGAGATGCAAGAGGGAGGGGATATGGGGACATATGTATACATATAGCTGATTCACTTTGTTATACAGCAGAAACTAACACAACATTGTAAAACAATTATACTCCAATAAAGATGTTAAAAAAAAAGATAGCATAGCTACCTTGTTTGATACCCCTCAGTTGTTAGTTAAGGGAGCAGGGATTTGATTTGAAATCTGTTTGCTTACAAAGTTCATGTTTTTTTCCAGTTAAGATGCTTATCTGGGAAGTTGTACATTGTTTGGTAAAATTTGGATTCTGTAGTATCCCTACTCTTGCCATTACCTGTAGGTAGAATTTTGACTTTTGGATATTGTTCATTTTACTTTTGCTGTAAAATTTATAGTAAAAATTTAAATTAAAAAACAAAAACAAACAAACTAACAAACAAAAAGCTTACCTGTCATCTTTTATGTGTTTTTAGAATGGAATAATCTGTAGGATAATTTTTTCTTTTTGGTTTTAGTTGATAAGGGTATTAACAAGCCCATGATTAATTGAGCACCTACTACGTGTCAGGTGTTTTAACCCTGGAGTCCCTGACAGGTCACCAGGATGATACAGAAGGGAAGAGGAGAATGTCACAGACAGGAAGTGACACAAATGAGGGAAACAGAGATATTATAGTTTAATTCTGGTTCCTGGCCATAGTTATGCACCACAAGTCACGGAATTAGTATGTGCTGAGCCCCTGCTTCTGGGGAACCCAGGGGGAGGCTCCTGAGAGCCTCTGGTCACAACATTTTCATTGATCAATTAATACATGACCTTTTTGTATGCGTGTTTCTATTTGCATGTGCCTTATTTAACATGTATTGTTGGTTCATTCACACAAAAATGTTAAAACGTGGCACTGAATAGACAGCAGAGAAGACCCTTGATTAGAGTTTGGGGCTGAAACAAGTCAGAGTGTCTCCTGGTCCAACCTGGGAACGTGCCCTCAGGGCAGCTCAGAGGTGTACCTGCTCTGCACGGGCCCAGCTCTGCAAATGACCAAAAAGCCCTGCAAGGTTGATTTGGGCATTAAAAATCACTTTCAGTGAGTAGGTTAATTCCCAAATATAGAATCTGTGAATAATGAGGGTGGATTGCAGACTGGGGTCCAGGGATAAATTGTATTATAACCATGATCTGATCTCTCACATGTGCTTGAAATCAGGAGGGACTATACTAGAATTTAGGCAATATCTGCTTTATTTGCTTTCAAAATCGAGTTTAAATTAAACAGTCTTCGTAGTTGTACTTGGAATGTCTCTGCCCCGAGTTTCTGGCAAGTTTGGGAAGTTGTAGCTCCAGGAATAGTCAAGACCTGGATCAGGAGGGAGGGGAGGTGTGAGCTGGGCAGGATCCCTCCTGTCTGGACGCCACACAGATGTGCTCAGGAGACCCCATTGTCCCCAAAAGGCATCTCAGAACTGTGAGAAGTTTCAGGCATTCTCTCGTTCACCCTGCGCTTTTCCAAATGGATACAATGCAGATAAACAGAGGCATGCAGGTCCCTGTTCCCGTGTTTGTGCCTTTATCTCATCATTTTTCTCCACTTTGGACAATTCCCCAATTCATGTTCATTACTTTAAATAATGTTTTAAATCTCAAAAGTCCCCAAAGCAGTGCATTCTTTTCTGAATTCACTCTACATAGGATTTATTAAATACAAACTTTGACTTTTTGTATTCTACCAGAAGGAAAGCAATGACACTTCTTCTCTACATGTTAGCTCATCATTTTTAAGTTTCCATTGGATTCTGTTTCTTATCTTTTCAAACCAAAGTAATTGTAAAATTACCACCTTTTAAATTGATTAATAGGAACTGTTACATTGTGTAACATCAGGAAACGTTAAAAGTGATTACTTTGACAATATCAAATGTGAATTCAGCATTAAAGATGATTCTACAATTTTTTTCCATATTAAAATAAAATTTAAATCCTGGAACATCTGTGCCAAAAGAAATATAGTCGGAAACTCAGAATTAGTTTTCTTTCTTTCTTTTTTCAATTTTCACTTAGGCAGAAATATGCAACGATAATGGAAACAGAAAAAAAAATAGAAAGACTGCATTTTAAAAATGTATGAATGTATTTGACAAATACTTAAGCACTTAATACCTCTGATGATATAGAGAGAAATAATGCATGAACCCTCTTTTCTGAACACTCATATCCTCAAGGAAGAGAGACTTATAAATCTTAAAAATCATATATCTATTGGATACACATTTTAACAGAGAGAAAAAAAATAAATGTCATGGCAGCACCAGAAAGATAGATCAGCTGTACACAGTGATGTGAGTGGAAAGTTTATTACTTTAATTTTGGCTCAGGGCACAGACTCTTCTATGAATCCTGTGTTGTTAAAAACTTCCGTTACCCATAACTGCACGTGGCAAAATGATATTAATTATATTAATTGATAAAAATCAGTATAACTAAATTTGGTTTCTTGACACTTGTCTTTGTTTCCGTCTTTCTTGCATAACATACATCCCTTGACCTTGTACCTTTCATGGGACCCCGTGCACACGGGTCCCACACTTGCACGCTTGTCCACCATCCAGATAGAGTAACAGTCTAACTGCTATGGAGTAAGTCATTTTCTCAAATGACTTAAAGACTTAAGTTTTTAAGTCTTTAAGAAACTGAAGAAAACTTAAAGTTTTTCTTCATCCTTATACAAAATTGCTTACACATCAGTTCTTTGCACCTTGCTCTGTGTATGGAAACAATTTCAGTAGACGGGAGCTTGGGTTACAGCAGACACAGAAAATTACACGTATTGGAACAAGCCACCTTGGTTCCTATTGAAATTCCCCTAAATAAATGCTCCCTGGGAATCTGTTTCCTCGGCTACTCTGTCATCTGGGTTGTAAGAGCCTTGGCTCTTTAGGAACCTGAGCAGATATTGTGGCTGAGAGGACGGCTCGCTGTTCTCACATTGTTTCCTGTACTGGGATGGGGAGCACTTTCCCAAGCAAAGCTTGAGGCAACGCCAAGTATTTTCACCCCCTGCAGCTTCTGACAATGGGAACCGGTCCCGGCTCGCTCATAGAAACGGAGGGCTCTTCCTCGGTAGCTCACAGCATAATGCATCCAAAAGACGGCTTCAGGATAATAAATGGTCGGTGGTTGGAGCTCCCGGTGAATCCCAGGGAAGCCCTGAATGTACATAGATCACCCTGTGGGAGCGCGACTGGGAGAGTCTGGACATGAGCACATCACAGCCCGGCTAAACCAGAACCGTCTGTCCAGGGAATTCCAAACAGAACAGGGGATGATCAGCCAGTGTGTTTTGCTGTATGGCTCTTGTCCTGATATACAGAAGAGAGAAAATGGCAAAATGGGGCACTGGGTCCAAAGGGGTGCTTTCTTTGTCTTCCTCCAACTCTTAGAACAAAGCAATGACCTCCTTGACCCAAATGTGAAATGAACATGACTTTTGATGTTCGAGTTGAAGAAAAGCACGTAGGTCACATCATGTAAGTGTAAAATTCTAAGGAACGGTTCTAAGCTTAAGAAGTGCCCCATGCAGGACTCGTGAAATGGGTTAACTGTCTAACATCTTTTCTGAAGTTCATATTCTAGCCCAGTCTTCGGCGACGGTGAAGGTTAGTTGGTTTCCATTCAAGTTCAATGAAGTCTGCTTCTCATTTTCTATGTCCCCCTGCCTGGGTCCCAGGACAAACTGCCTCCAAACCCTGAAGAGAAGTGAGAGGACCAGGGGAGCTGGCATTTCCAGTTAAGGAGACAGTGTCCCAAACGAACTGGGACACACGGAGCCCCATGGGCACTGAGCAACTAGTTAATAATGTGGGGGTGGGTGGTGTTTGCAGGGGCCGCTCTCAGCAAGGGGTTGAGTCTGTGGTTAATTCACTGCACGCCGGGCAGACGGGGATGTGACTTGGCCAGAATCCTTTGGCCAAGAAATGTCCTATTAAGATGGAGTTCCTGACTCCCTGATTGTGATTTCCCATTTTAGTTGATTTTGTTCACACGGAAAGATCTCCCTTTAATCGCATCAGGGTTTCTCTTTTCTTTTAAAACACTCAGTTCTGTCTGGATTTTTACATTCTTTAAGGTTTTCGTGGTTATTTTTCCTTTTCTAATGCAGTATTCAGGGAAAGCTTGAAAGTGACTACATGTTTTCTTTACTACTTGCTTAGCACGGCCCCTCCCGGGTCATGTGACCTTTTAAAACTTCAGTGGTACTGATTTTTGAATGAAGTTATAAAGTTTTGTCCCAGAGGGAAAACTTACATGCTGAACATCATTTTATTTTATTTTTTTTCTCTACAGCATTTGTTTTTTTCTTACACCTTCATAGAGAAGTGTATTGGTGTTTACATTCAGTCTGGGTTTTAGAGAAAGTATATTAACTAAACTTTCCTGGGATCCATCAGACAGCAGCAAAGAAAGCTCCTGGCAGTTGTCCTTTAAAATTCACAGCCCTTCTGAGAAAATAATGACTGGCCATTTTTTTTCACTGGCTTTTTATTCAATAGTAAAGATTTCTCCTATTTTATCAAAGCGGAGAGAGAACAGCAGTACAGTCCTACTGATGGCACCCGTTGAGAAATTAGTCCATTAAATGTAAGTGTGGAGGCTTAGGACGCCCACTGGCAAAGGTGCTCCCCTTATGTTTGGCAGCTCAATGATGCATGTTGCGGCCATTGAGGTTTAACTCAATGGTGGAAAAAATTGAGGATTGATATTGGGGGCAAACACCAACATGGGCTCTGGAGGCCCTGCAGCAGTCAGGGTCCAGTGAGGGGGCAGAAACCACACAGAGACTGGAAAAGGAAAATGCAGTATCAAGAATTATTAGCTATACTAGAGTGTTGGCCTCAATGCTGGATTGGCTGGAAAGGGAAATAGAGAACTTTAAGAATAGAGAATGGAAGATATGGAGAGATATGGGGGTGGCCCCAGCTCTAGGGCTGAAGATGGAGCACGGGGTATTGGGTGAGTCTGGAAGAGGATGGGGTCCAGACCTGGTGGGAGAGTGTGTGGCTGTAGCTCGAGGAATTGGACAGGATGTTTGCTGAGTGGGATGTTTAGGGGGCTTAGCAGGACCCTGTAGGTGTCAGGGGAGCCATCGGCTGGGAGGTGCTGAGCCACAGAACTCCTGGCTGCCCACTGGGTGTCCACAGGATGCCCCCGAGAGGCTGGACACACCCACAGCAAGAGTCTGGTGTCTGCCGCTGGGCCGGGCAGAGCGAGAACACCCTGGAACTGGGGAGATAAGCCCCTTCCTCCTGCAATGTCCTTGCAGCACCTTCTACTAATAAAGTTAGCACTGTGCCAGAGGGAAAATGAGGAACGTTAGTAGGGCCTCCTCCATCGTTACTGAGCAAGCAATGAAGTGTGGGCTTGGACCGGAGACTGATGAATTGGTATCTGTCCACCCTCTATCACTGCTTCACTGTCTGGAAGAAGTGGAAGGTTTGCCAGGTAGCCCCTCTCCCCTGCACAATGGGAACTTGGACTTGGACCTCAGCTTTAAGACAAGCCCAAGTCCTGCACCTACGTGCCAAGGTCAGAATGAACTTTGTTGTAAAGTAGATTAATAGGCACACCTGTGTAAGAGTAATTTGTATATGTGCAATATGGGGCCATTTTGAGAAAAGTCTGTAAACATTTTACTTGATCAGTTATGAATGAATATTGGACCTTTTCTGTCATAGAGTTTTACATGTAAAGAAATTTGGGGGTTGGCTTTAGCACACAGCCACAGGTGGGTTACCCCAGAACACCAAGAAGTAATGTTAAGGCTGCACTCATGTGGCTGTAATTATAAAGACCAACACACTGATGGACAAGGGGATAGTAACCAAAATAAATCCCATTGTCTAGGACATGATGAAATTCTAGGAATGAAAGACAATAGATGAGTGAAATCCTCAAAAAAAATTGCTTCCTCAATGCATTTCAGGAAAGCATTTCAGGGCAATCATGTCCTCATGAAACATTAGTCCTTGCTTGCACCAAATTGGAGGGAAAAGACTCCCCGCGATATCCCAACTGAGTAACTAAAATCGAATTAAAATAACCAATGAAGACATTGAAAAAATGATAGGGAATATGAAGTTATAATCAATCTTTAAGTCACAAACATGTTATCTGAAGAGAAGCTCTAAAGCTTTCATCCCTAAAGCCTCTGATTAAAAACTTTAATATATAATTTTTGTTTGACTGTGACACACACAACATTACAGGCCTGGAAGCACTAATTGTAGGACCCATTTCAGGCTGAGTTACCCTCGGCAACGTGGATACCTTCGCCCATCTTTCTTCCCCCTCCTCATCTCCACTTCCGGGCCTCCCACCCCCTCCCAGCTGGTTACCCGGCAACCGTCACACTCAGAGTCCATGCCCAGCCCCGCACACTTCCTCAGGTGATGTGTCCTGGGGTGGGGGAGGCCAGGGAAGCATCTGACAGTGCTGATAATGGGCCGCTGATTTACTTACAATCACAAGAATTGAATTGTATTTAGATTCTATTCTCAGAAGTAAAGCTGGAAAATTTCAGACAACAGCAAAAAGCCAAGGGCTGGGTTCATTTTGGGAGGAGAGGATTTTTCAAGACATCTTTTATCGCAACTTAGAGGTTATGTCTTCACTTGGGAGACGGGTCTGTTCGGCAGTCTCCCATCCCCTGAAGCCGGAACAGAAGGCACAGCAGAAGATCAAGTCACTAGGGGTCGAGGGAGGTCACCTGGCCCTCCGCAGGAATCTTTCAGACAAAACCCCCTGCCTGGAGTTTGCTCTATGTTAGGGACCCACTGGTACCTTTAGTGCAATATTTCTGTTGCCTAAACTGAGTTGCAAGAAGAGTGATGGAGATTTGCCCACTAAGTGAACAGGAGAAAAACTTGAATTTTTACCTAAAACATTCCTAGCCTAGTGCTTCCCAAATATTTTGGATCTATAAACTCCTTCTGCAATAACATCTAATGAATCCCATTAGGAATTTTCTCTTTTATAAAAGCATTTCATCTGTTACATAATAAAGCAGTGATTTAATTTTTAAAATTTAATTTTAATTAAAAAAATATTTTAGTTCAGAATTTCATTAAAATTTTATTATAATTTTTATTTGCATGTAGTCTGTAGTAATGGTTAAAATTTAAAGACACATTTTCATGTTTCCCATTTAACAATTTTACATATATTGTTTATTTTAAATTAAATATTTATGCATTATTATCAATAATTTGGTTAAAAGTGACATCTCATTTAATTTGATATCAAATGATGTTAAGAAATAGATGAACTTTTCTTAATTCTTAATTTTGTTTTATTATAGTTTTCCATCAGAGTATATGAAATCCACTAAATCACAGAGGATTTTACTATTTTTGCAATGTATAAGAAAGATACAAATGAAAAAAAATTCAACAGAAGTTTGTTTATATGCAAGTGTTAGATATTGTGTTTACAAACCAAAGTATATCTAATTTCTTTTTTTAACATTTTATTAAAAATATTTTAAACCACTTTATTGAGAGGTATGAGTGACAGAAAAAAAAAACTGTACATATTTAATGTACACAACTTGATGAGTTTTGAGACAGTCTATACCTGTGAACCATCACCACGATCTGTACCATAAACCTATCCCACACCTTCAAAAGTTTCCTCCCAAACTTTTGTGTATGTATGTATTTATGTATGCATCTATCCATCTATTTATTTTTGTGGTAAGAGCACTTAACACATGACGTGTCCTCTTAGCAAATTTTAAGCATGTATACAATACAGTGTTATAACTGCAGACACTCAGTTGTATATTAGATCTCTAGGACTTATTCCTCTAGCATAACTGAAACTTTGTACCTTGACTAATACTTCCCCATTTTCCCCTCCTTCAGCCCCTGGTAACCACTCTCTGCTTCTATGAGTTTGACTGTTTTAGATTTTTCATGAAAGTGGAATCATACAATATTTGATATTCCTCCAAAGGATATGTACAAACGGCCAACAGTTATATGAAAAGGCTTGACGTCACTAATCATCAGGGAAATGCAAATCACCAGTTAAGATGGCTATTACAAAACAAAACAAAACAAAACCAAAACAAAGATAATATGTGTTGATGGGGATGTAGAGAAAAGGGAACACTTGTGCACTGTTGGTGAGAATGTAAATTGGTGCAGGCACTATGGAAAATAGTATGGAATTTCCTCAAAAAATTGAAAATGGAACTGCCATATGACCCAGCAATTCCACTTCTGGGTATATGTCTAAAGGAAATGAAATCAGTATGTCAAAGAGATATCTGCACCCCATGTTCATTGTAGTATTGTTCACAATAGCCAAGACATAAAAACAACTCAAATGTCCAATGATGGATGAATGGATACAGAAAATGTGGTATATACACAAAATGGAATGTTATTCAGCTTTAAAAAAAAAAAAGAAATCCTAGTATTTGAAACAACATAGAATTAACCTGGAGGACATTATGCTAAGTGAAATAAACCAGACACAAAAGATACTTTAAGTACAAATTATGGTATCAAAGAGATATAAAACTTGTTATTATATCCTGGTATATGAAGTCTCTGTATTTTGAGATTTGTATAATCAGTTGGCTCACTTTTAATAACTTCCATATTATTTTCCAATTATGATATACAGGAACTTCAGTCTGTTACTTGCAATTACTTCCCGTTGTACATTTCAGGTGTGATTAGAATTTTGTCTAGGTGAGCTAAGGAAGCAAATTGGACATAATAATCATTGTAATTTTTCTCACATTGTCTTTGAAATACTAAAATAATGTTGTTTGAATTTGCATTTGTAAAAGTCAATATTTTCATCTGACTGTGTTTTGGGTGTTTTTCTCACTCTGGTAAATGAAATGCAAATGCCCATCTTTTTTTTTTAGTTAAGGAAAGTTTTCTTCTAGATTATCATTTTAAGTTGGTTCTTTCATTCTGTTTTTTTAGTCTCTTTAGGAATAAATTTTATCAATATATTGATCTTTGTTTCTGCTCTTCACATGTCTTATTTCTCTTAGAAAATTTTAATCATTTTGCAAATGTATTCTACTCTCTGCAACTTGTCATTTATAACACTGATTCCCTTTCCCTTGGTGTTGATTAAGAGCTGTAATGATCTTAGTATTATCTTATCTCTCTAATTTTTATATTTCTTATTTTTTCTTTATTTCTTCTAGCTTCTTTAATCTCAGTACATTGTGTTATCCTGATACCTTTTATAGAATCCATGTGGGGTTTTTTTTGAAAATACAAATAATTTTAACAAATACCTATTTGTCTATATTCTAATTTTACAAAATATTTACAGCATATTTTACAAACTATGTTCTGTCCTCCTTTTTGGGGAAATTTTTTTCCTTGACTAGCAAGAGTTTCATTCATGTCAGGCATTTCTTCCTTGTGTGGATGGATTGTCTTGGGGCTTTTCTCTCCTCAACAAAGTGTCTTTCTATTTGTCATGTTAAAACTTAATTTATAGTTCTGTAGGATGGATACTTCCTTAACAGTTTATTATTTTTATGCTCTTGAGGAAAACTATAAAGCAGAAGGCATTGACAAGAGTAAAGAGGGGCGTGTTATAGTGATAAAATCTTCAACACAAAGCAAGTATGGCAATTCTAAATCTGTATACATCTTTATAATGTAACTTCAATATATGTGGACCAAAAAATGACAGAAATAAATGAAACAAAAGTAGAGAACTCCGTTATCACGGTTGAGGAGTTTGATATACTTTTCTTATGAGCAGACAAAAAATAAGAAAGTTTTAGAAGATATAAAATATATGAACAACTGAGGTATGCAAAATATCTTGAGAAGATATGATTTGAGCAAAATTATTAAGAAACTTTACATACTTGATGTGTGTGTATATACTGCAGTCAACAATGGTAGAGTATGCACCATATCTGAGCACAAATGAACATTTATAAAATTTGCCATATGCCGGTGTGTAATTCACTACTGATATAAAAATGTTTCCTTTGAGCCAGCACAGTAGAGAGGGGCTGGGGCACCCCAGCGTACCATTACTTTAGACTCAATATCTATCCATCTATCTCTCTGTCTCCATCCATCCATCCATCCATCCATCCATCTACCTGTCTAGCTACATAGGTATCTATCTTGATGTGGATATAATAATACACATATTATTTTGCTCTCGTCCATTTGGGAGATTGAGAATCAAATAAATAAACATGTTTATAACTAAATGGATTTGTTGACCTATTATAGGAGGGGCTAAACACAGTTTCAGCCTTAATCTCAACTTCTTTGACCAGCTGGTTCCCAAAGGGTCAACCTTTCAATGTTGGTTCTTGCTCAGTTTCTTTCAAGGATCCTCACACCCTTGTCATTTTTAGATTCAGATCATTGTTTGGTGATCTGTGGAAGTTTAAATAAAAGTTCAGAGAACATGTATATTTATACTCATGTTTAAAACTAGCAAATTGTGGTTTTCTTTTGGCCATGAAAAAAAATCAAATTCCCATGACAATGGCAGCAGAATTAAATCATATGGGATATTAAGGAAGCTCAGCCATGGTGAGCTTCAGTGTGGTGGGATTACTGTTGAAATATATTGTCCTTCACAATGAGCTTGTCTTTTATTTTTCCAGCTGCATTCAGAAACATCGTATCTGTGAAGTCTCCCAACAATTCTGGGAGAATGGCATTATTTTACCTGCTTTACCGATACATTTACATTTCACTGATGATGGCACTGTAGAAAAGATTTACAAAAATAACCGTAAATTCAATGTTCAAGGTAGAATACAGTGCTCTTTCCACTAAGAGGTATGAGCAAATTTAAGACCAAATATAAGGTCTTTACGTCTTAATTTCATTAAGTTGAATCAGCTTAGATTGTGTCTACAGTGCCATTTCCTTGGATAATTTGCCTCATCCAATAAGACATATTTACCAGCTACTGAAATGTGTTAAATGTAGTAATTAAAGTGAAAAATAATAACAATAACTGTTTCTTAATCATGGGTTCTGTGCCAAGTACTGGGCTAAATGTCTCATATAAATAGAGAGCTTCAGTGCTTTTTATCCGATGGCATGGATTCTCTTTTATAACCACTATGCGCTGGTCGGCACACTTTGAACTGCTGTATCAAGACTGGTTGGAGGTATTTAGTTGTTAAGAGATGAGCTAGTATCCCATCACCAGTGAACAGTTCTGCAGATAACTTGCTAACCACTGTGCCCTCTTCCTGTTACTGTGTCAAGGTCAAGTAATGCCAATGGTGGTTCACAAAAGATTCTGAAATGATCTTTGCTAGTGTCAATAACATATAGACGTTATTGCCCTTTCCTCATGGACATTTACAAATGATAACAATGTACAGTTTACAACAGCATTCCTCAAAGTGTTGTCCATGAAGTACCTGCATCAAAATTACTTGGGATTTGTGTTAAAAATCCAAAATTTGGGGCCTCATCTACTGAATCAGATTCTCTGGAAAAGGCACTGATGTTTTAACAGACATCTTGGGTCCTTCTTACCACACTAAAGTTTGATGGTCACTGCCTTAAATAAAACCTAGGACATTGCAAGGAAAATATGATTTGAAATGCAAAGTAATGCCTTTATGTGGAACAATAATCCTTTTTATGGATTATTTCATTTCCTAGTTAAAACAATAAAATTAGCTTAATGTTGCTTATGCTACTAAACATCAAATAGTGTATAAATATTCGAGTCAACTTAACATCTGAAGAGTTGAAATGAGAGCAGTCAAACACCACTGGAATAAAATAATTTCATAAAACTTCTAAAATATTAAGCACCTTTAAGGACCAGGTTCCAAAGGATGGAATGTGCTGTGTTATCAGAATGATGGTTGCGATGACGACGTAATACAGCTTGTAAGGAGTTTTTCCCGCACCCCTGTTTTGCTGAACTAATTAGCATCACAGTTGCACACCAACACACACATCCCTCCTCCCGTGACAATGGCCCTCACCAGCCAGACTGTGCTGGACTTGGCTTTCCTTTGTCTGGGAGTCTCAACTGGTCTTATTTGGCTGACCTGGGAAGGGACAAGTGTTTACTCACCTGGACTGAAGATGGTTAGTGGATGTCATCTATTTCCTAAGGATCTAAATTTAGAGTGATCAGTGGTGGGACAAATACTATACAGGCCATTGTTATAGGTTCCTGTTTCAGAATAATTAATGTCAATGATTGTCTTATTGGATCTCTATATATTAGCTCCTGATAATCAGTTTACATGGACACTGGCCATTGCTATCAATCAAAGCACTTCTGACCCTAAAATGGCTATAGCTTTATATCAACCTTAACCCCAACTCAGCCTGGGGCCACACCTCCTGGTGACTATTCCTGGAGAACTTTCTGTGAGTTCATGTATGTTTGGGTCAGTCTGATGAATGACAGTGAAAAATGTACCTGGAAGATTCTCATGGTTATGTAATTGCTTTCTTTTATGTGATAGAGTCATATAATTAGATAACAAACTTAATAAATATTTACTCATATATTGCCCACATAATCCCAAACAAGCATAAAAAATCATTCATTCTTTTCTGAGGGATCCAGTTTTAACTAGTGAACAAAATGTTCTTGTTTTGTATTCTATCTACAAAGCTTCCTTTCTCGTATTTTTCAAATTTCTAAAAACTAACTTCATTTCTACTGATACCTTTTCAAAAAATTTCAAGTTGCTTCCACTTCCCACGCCTCTGCCCAGCATTTGTAAGTGTAGTTAGTGTTTTCCACTGGACATGGAGAACCAAACACATTATGACCAAAAGAAAGAAAAAAAATTACTAGACACTTGAACCCTGGGGGTTCTGAAATTGATTGCTATAAATCTGTCATTTGACAGCTGTAAAAGTCAAGAGAAGGAAATGTCTTCAAAATAGACATAAGTCACCTTTGACCTCTTTTCTCTGAGTAGTTTCAAACTGAATTTTTCACCACTTTCAAAAATCTAGAGAGTGGAATTAGGCTCTGCAGCATAATTGTGGGAATGTCATTTATTGTATGAATAATAACATCATCATTTGCTTCATAGTCTTCAAAGAACCTCAGGAGCAGTTATTCAATGTTTAAAATATAATCACTTATTCTGTTTAAATTTAGAGGCACTTAAGCCATTTACTTGTGGTTTAGATTTATTTTATCAACAAATCACGTGCTGACTTCATCCTCAGATGTTAGAAAAGTGAGTCACGGCTACATACCTGCAAACTCTTGACTTTGTTTCTCTAGAACACACGCTTGATGAACTTATCATTAAGCGCTGGGCTTCCCTAGAACTAGGTGACATCTGGATTCTGGATCTAAGTCTGAAGTCCCTCCAAAACCTTTTTAGTTACATCAGGTAAAATTTCACATGTATAATTTCAAATCTCACCATCCTTCAAGGGATTGAACATAATGTTATGTTTCTTTATGGTGGTTTATGCTTTATTAAATATTAACACCAAACATTACCACTATAAAAACACTCTTACAGCCATGGGCATTTTCCCCAGTAATAAAATTTTACTTAGTTTTATTATTCCTTCTGTAGGGGCATCTCTGGGATCTCAGAGAAACTTCTGAACTGGAAACATAAGCAATCTGTAATAGCTAGGAAGGAATCAAGCTGTACAGGGCTAATAATGAAAAACTAAAAGCTGTATGAAATTTGAATTGAGTATGAATTACCTATGAAAAAAATCTTCATATAAATACAGGTACAGTGTCATTGTTCTTTCAAAAAGACCACTGTGTGCTGGATTTTTAATATAATAAACTTTATTATAATGTTTCTTTGATAAAGTAGCAGGCTATAACCCAGGCTTCCTACAACTGGGTCATGCTACATGCAGCAACTTCCTCCCCCCAACTGGTGATTAGTCTTCTTCATGACTTCAGATATTTGTCGTTCATTTTGGCCAGGATCTCATAATCAGGGTAACATTCTTTTTCTTTTTTAACCTTTTATTTTATATTGGAGTAGAGTTAGTTGATTAATAGTGTTGTGTTAGTTTCAGGTGTACAGCAAAGTGATTCAGTTATACATATACATGTATTTATTCTTTTTCAAATTATTTTCCCATTTAGGTTGTTACATAATATTGAGCAGAGTTCCCTGTACTATACAGTAGGTCCCTGTTGGTTATCCACTCCAAATTTAGCGGTGTATACATGTCAGTCCCAAACTCCCTAACAATCTCCCTCACCCCAGGGCCGCATTTGTTAAAAAGGCATTTTCATTGTCAAAAGTAGCATTCCGCACAATGAGAATTCTAGTACTCCATGGTGGTTAAAAGCCGTTGACAAAGATGACAAAACCAGTGACTGCCTGTCTGAACCAGAAAATCCTTCACAGAACGTCAATATTCATGACTCCTCTGGAAGAGTTTCATGGCCCCATAAACATCTCAGAGAAGCACTTTGAATTTTAAGTGGAATGAATTATTAAAGAGCAACTACCAACTTAATTTAACTTTTATCTGTACTTAGTAAAGGGAGGCCGTGGGAAATTTCATTCATGTGGGAAAACACTCTTCTCCAAAACCAGTCTCAGATGAAAAGGCAGGACGGCCCTGGTGCGTGTGGGGTGGGGGCAGTGTAGCTGAAACATAGTGAGACAGTCATTGCAGGTTTTTCTGACACCACATGCTGGATGGGGCCAATGTCCGGTATCCACAGACAGAGAGGGCTCGGAGGGCTATGCCACGTCCATGGGGACCCACTGCCCAGGCAGGGGGAGGGAGTGTACATGGGCAAGAGGATTGAAGAACATAAACTGATTTAAACCTTCATGGAGATGGTTTTAGAGAAGGAATCGGTGAGGATGAAGGATGGACGGGGCAATCATGGGAGCTGAAAAAGAAGCATCCTATACGACTTTTTAGAAACGTGAACTGGTCCAGCTGCCAGTAAAGACGACTTGGTGAGTGGCGATCGTGGGTGATGCAGATGGAGCTGCTGTGTCGTTTTATGAAGGCACGTGGAAAGAGGGCTCATCAAGCTCAGATGGAAGAGTGCTTAGTTCTTTGGTGGCCAAAGAGCTGCCTTGTGTAAGTGGGCTTTGTTCACAGCAGCCATTCGTCGGAGGCAGCTCAGCCCCACTAGAGCTGAATGCATGCAAGCCCTACTTCTACCTGACGTTGATCATGTTGGGAAATTCCCAATTTCACTAACAACTCTGTAGGTATTTCTCCCCCTGAAGATATATTATCTGTGAGGAGCGCATAACAGAGAAAGACATGTGAGAGTGAAGTGGGAAGGTGGATTGCCCAGTGTCGTGGATGGAATAGTGGCTCCCAAAAGATGTGTCCATATCCTAATCCCTGGTGCCTGTTAATTGACTTTAAAGAAAAAGAGTCTTTGTAGATGGACTTGATTTAAAGACCGAGTTAGAGAGATCGTCCTGGATTATCTGAATGGGCCCTGAATCCAAAGACAAGTGTCCTTAAAGAAACACACAGAAGACAGACACAGAGAATAAGGCCATGTGAGCATGGAGGCAGAGACTGGAGGGATTGGAAGGATGTGACAGAAGTCCAGGAAGAGGAGAAGCTGCAAGAGACACGAAAGGACTGTCCCCTAGAGTTTCTGGAGGGCGCACAGCCATGCCGACATCTTGATTTTGGACTTCTGGACTCCAGAACTGCTGTTTCAAGTCACCAGTTTATGGTAATTTGTTACAGTAGCCACAGGAAACTGGTACATCTGGAATCACAGGGCTTGACGGAGGGAACATGCTGTGGGTTAGGAGGAAATGATAGAGCCACCCAAGGAGCCCTCTGCCCATGTCCTTCCTGGCGTGCATCTTCCCTCCTCCCCATCATATTCAGAGTCTGGTGGTGCCAAAGCTGCCAGAGGGTCAGACAAAGCAGTCAAAGATTTTTCCCTAAATATAGACAACATGTTTGCTTAAATAACTGATTTCAGTATTGATTTGTTTTATAATTTGTATGTTTCATTATGTGTCCTAATTTGTATTGAACCCTTAGCAGAACACTTATTTTTAAGTTAGGTAATTAGGGAATTATTCATTTCCAGAAACTAAAAATCAATTTTTAACAAATATTCAGTAGGATTTTTCTCTCATTTCTAGTTGTAACAGTCAGAATATAAAAAGCTGAAAAAAAACCCAAAGCTTTAACTCCAGCGGAAAGGTGATGGGGAGAGAATTAACACTTAACTCAGTGACGCCAAAGGCGCACATCGGTATTTATTGAATAATTGGGTGGGTAAACAAGAAACTGTATTTTTTGTAATTTTAATATTGTTCTTACTTCTGGGTAAATAAATAGCATTTCTCTAAGAACTCTGTTTTCATGATGCCATAAACGATAGTTGTTTTTTATTTTGAAATTGCACCATTAAAATTAATTTCTTCACTATCAGATGAGCCACAATATTTTTCCAAAAACCAACCCATTCATTATTTTTTCCTGTTGGATGACTTTGTTCTTATACCTACCCTTTTTTTTTTAATGAAAGGCATTTTATTTTAATTATCGCAGCGTGTACATGTCAATCCCAAACTCCCAATCAGCCTCGTTCCCCCACCCTTCCCCCCCTATAACCGTAAGTTCATTCTCTAAGTCTGTGAGTCTGTTTCTCTTTTGCACATACGTTCAATTGTATCGCGTTTTTTTTTTTAGATTCCTCACATAAGCAATATCGTATGATATTTGTCTTTCTCTGCCTGACTTACCTCATTTGTATGATAATCTCTAGGTCCATCCATGTTGCTGCAAATGGCATTATTTCATTCTTTTTAATGGCTGAGTGATAGTCCATTGTATATATGTACCACATCTCCATCCATTCATCTGTCAATGGACGTTTAGGTTGTTTCCATGTCTTGGCTATTGTAAACAGTGCTGCAATGAACAGTCACAATCAGAAAATGGGCAGAAGACCTAAAGAGACATTTCTCCAAAGAAGACATACATATGACCAAGAGGCACATGAAAAGATGGTCAACATTGTTAATTATTAGAGAAATGCAAATCAAAACTACAATGAGATATCACCTCACACCAATCAGAATGACCATCATCAAAAAGTCTGCAAACAATAAATGCTGGAGAGGGTGTGGGGAGAAAGGAACCCTCCTACACTGTTGGTGGGAATGTAAACTAGTACAGCCACTATGGAGAACAGTATGGATGTTCCTTAAAAAAACATATACCTATCAACTATACTCCAATATAAAATAAAAAGTTAAAAAAAAAATATACCTACCTTTTATCATCTACTTTCCTTTCCTCACCTGTTCACCGACAGAAAGGTGGTAGGAAATTCTCTTTCAGTGCACCTTTCCACTTACAAATTTGCTATTTATTTTTTATTTGACTGTTTCTATTGCATTTATAGACTGTTTTGGAGTCTTTGTAATAGTTATTTCTAATTAAAAAACAGTATTTTGCAGATTTTACAACACTGGCAGAGGATGCTGAACTACCTGATTTCTGGTTATGATGCTTTCATTGACCATTCACAGGTCGAAAAAAGAGGCTCTTGGAAGCAGAAATACCTGTCACCCCCCGCAAGCATCAAGATGCGCCTCTTGGTGGTGTCAGCCTGTCTTGGCTGGAAACAAGTGTGGGGGCCAGCTCTGTATTCACGGGGCAGGCCTGCAGCCGGGTGCCTGGGTGATGCCAACAGGACGTAGAAAGGATGCAGGAGCTGCCAGCTTAGGAGGCTGCAATAGGAGGGAAACAAGTGGAGGTTTCTTTATGCAAATGACATGGTGCTGATAGAAACACACCCAGCATGCCCACCACGCTCTACAAGTTGCCTGAGTGCCAGGAGAGGCTTCTCAGTCACTGCAATTGTTCCTGTTTAACATGGCAGCCCTTAGCCAGGCATAATTAAGCCTTTTCTTGACAAATTATTTGTTCCAAGGCTTGACAAGTTGGGAACCAAAATGGTTTTGTGGCATTGTTTAGAGTCTGAACCAGACAATAATTTTTGGAAAATAGGAGTGAATACAGTAAAGGCTTTGAAAGCAAAAAGAGAATGGGACAACAATACCAAAAAAACAGTCTACAGTAGGTCAAAGTTTACGTCATGTTTGAGAAAAGAGATTAAATACCTTCTTGTTTTTGGTCATTGCTTTACTGATTTATTATAATTTTCATTATACTACATGGAAAATATTCATGGCAGAATGGTAGTCTCAGGTTATACAACCTAAAAATAATTTAATGCAAAGAACATACCTCACTAGGTAGAGGGCTTGAGAAATACGGTGACTTGATTTTTTAGTGCTTTTAGAGACTTTTGGAATAGTCAGACTTAATAGAGGTCTTGAGACACAAGAATTTTACTGAACATGGATTTTCACCAACTCTGTTCTCCTCTAACACCTGTTGGAAGACGCTGCCGTAAATCCCGTGGCCCAACAGAGCAACAGATTCCTATTTATAAAATGCAGACAACAGCGGATACCAGCCAAACAGTGTTGGATAGTTTTAAAGAAGTTTTGTTTAGATCTACATTATGGATTTCAAAATATTTGTCAAAACTACACCAAGAGGTTTTAACATTTCATTTACTTATCTAATTTTTGCAAGAAGCCTCCTGGACACACCAGGATCTTAGGCACCTTCTTGCTCTCAACCCTGATCACAGGCATCTTCTTAGACTTTCTGAGACCACCTTCATGGACCTATGAGCACTCAGCACACAGTTCAGGATCTGTATTCTGACCCCGTTATATAATTACTAGTCCCAAAAGTTGGGGCAAGGGTAGGAAGCAGACAACAGAAGACTTGTCAAGGGGGAGGAAGTGGGGCGTGAAGGAAAGAATCCCACCAATGACTCTGAAGTTCAGCTCTGAGAAAACGTTGGAACCATTCCTAGAGATGCAGATGCTCGGAGGCAGGGACAAGTTGGCAGGTGGGCAGCAGAATACAGCATCTAGCAGAAAGGCAGTGCAAAGCCTGAAGTCATCAACACCAGCTCTCTGTTACACAGTGCTGATTATTTTCTACAAGTTTTCTTGTATATATCACCTAGGCAGTTACATGAAAACATACAGGCTACTGTAAAAGGGGTTAAAATGCAAGTATTTGTGTCTTTCCAATCCCTCTCCCATACCTTCCTGCTCTAGCTTCTTGACCTCACATCCTAGCCCAAGTTACCTCCCATATTGGGAAAGCTAAGGAAACAAAAGGGAACCTTTCCACACTCTACGCAATGAGGAGCATTTCATCATACCTTACACAACATTAGAGACTGAGATTCTACTCAGTTTTGAGCCACCAATGCAAAATAATAATTCACTTTTAAAATTTTGAAAAACCAATACTGTGTTGGATCTGCTCCATCAGAAATGTCTCAGGAAGACAGCAGTGAACTGTGGTCACTCAGACCTGTATCCACTCAGACCACTGGGCCTTTTCCTTCTGGGGAACTGTGGTTTAGCTCATTTCCCTGGCCCTCGGTTTTCTAACCTGTAATGTACATAGTACACATATTCAACAAAAGACAAATGCCTGAGGAAGAAATGAGCTTTCCCATAATTCACACCATTTAGAATGAAAGCCCTCAGTGAATTAACTTCAGAGGCGGATTACAAGGGGGTGGGTTTGCCTCCTATGTCGTGAATCCCAAACTTGGAAAGACTTTTCTTTTTGCATTTTTATACAGAACCAATTTCTTTCCTTATTTTGGAAAGTATTTTACTGCCTAGTTGTAGTTTTAGAAATTTAGAAAAATGTAGATAAGTACTCGTAACTTTGAAGGATGATGAAATTGTACCGAGAGGGAAAAGTCAGCCTCATAATTATGTTCCTTTGGCATATAATGCCTTGTTTAATCCCAGTCCCAACCAATGTGACAGATTCCTTTTCTCTCCTTGGGTGGAATTTCACATGATGTGATACTGTCGTCTGCATTATGTAACAAGTCATGAGTTGGGTTGCATCGGGCTCACAGCTATATATTGAGGGATTGGTGAGTGTATCTTCGTGTCTTGACTATTTGGTGCGTGGGCAATGCGGCATCTCTCACACTGGCTGTTCCTCTCAGAGATCAGCCACCCAGCCAGCCCCGGCTCTGGACGGCAGCTCGATGCTCTCTGGACATGGCAACCTGTCTCCTTCCGAAGGCTGCTGTTGGGGGTTCCTGGAGAGAAGTCTGGCTCTGCTCTGGCTGGTTTAGAACAGACCCACCTTTCAGAGGACCCGTGGCTGGGGGGCAGAGCTGCTAAGCCCGCCCCACAGTCGACTTGCTGCATTCTCTGCCTGGGGAGGTGTGTCTGTATCCCAGTGTGTCTGCTGCTGCGACAGAGAACCCGAGTCCCAGGGGTCCCCCATTCATCTCTCAGCCCAGGGCAGGGGGGTGGGGCGGGGAGGCCCTGCCTCCCAGGTGAATTCCAGATGTGGCTCTTCCATCCTCTTGAATCGCAAAACCATCCACATCATGACTTTTTAGGCTAATCCAGGCTCTACAAAGTCCCACATGGCTAGTTCCTTAACGGTGTCTGTTTTCATGCCATTTACATCCCTTCTGCATATCCTGCAGATGAGTTTGCTCAATGCCCACATGCCAGGGATGAATGAAGGTGAAAGCCAGTCCGAAGAGCAGCAGATCCATGAATATTTCTTCCTGGGGAAACTTGTATCTCACATACTTTGCCTTTAGATGACAGCACTTAAACTCTGTTTTGTTTAAGTCTTGCATCGTGTCTTGACCGGAGGAGGAGAAATCTCTGCTCCAAGTTGAGCTGGGGTCCCTGGCATTAAAGAAGACACTGAAACAAAGATCAATTTCATTCCTGGGTAATAACCAAGGCTTGATATTGAAGCAAACAAACCCTGAACCTGGTTGTTTCTTTGATGTGGACAAGGAGGTCACCTCAAAAATGTGTTCATTATGATATCCACGCTCTATATCTTTATATTATGAAATAATTTGATCTTCAGTGGTGTCTATTAATCAGAAAATCAGATACAGCAGAACAGCATGACATTTTTTTAGTTTGTCTTTGACTTTTCTTTCCAGGTGGAAAAACATGGATGGTAGCAGTCTGATGTGTCGTGAAGGTTTATTTTGTTAACAAACACATGTGAGGGCCCCCTCAGGATGCCCTGAGAACTCTGTCTCCTTGTTAATTGCCCAGAGCCTGCTGACCGCTCCCCTTCCCTGGGTGGAAGAGGGGTGCTGATGGGTTGGCTTTAAATGCAAGGAACCTTGGGATCCATGAAACCTTGAGAGCCAGGGCGGCCCAGCCTGAGCGTCCCTGTGTGCCCGGCTGCTCACAGCCTGGGGGCAAGCAATTCTCCTGCCTTGAGAAAGCGAGTTTTGCTGTCAGCACTTTCTCAGAGAAAATGCACTTCTGTTTCAAGTGGAAAGAGAGAAGTTTCTATGGAAGAGAAAAGTCTCTATGGAAGAGACGTGCCTGTGTGTGTGTGTTTAGAGCAAAGACCTAGAAGAGTCACTAGATCTTCAGCTTTTGAGTTGGTGACAAACACAGCAGATTTAAAACAGGTGAAATTGCAGGCCTTCCATCCAATGACAGGCAACCCTTCCTGCAGCATTTTCATCCTTTCCATTCATAGATGGATGTGAACAAATTTTTAAGACGGTCTCTTATGTGTTGACTCTTGGCCAGCGAAAGCCTCAAAGCCCTGGAAGAAAGGGTAAGAATGAGAAGCCAATCCCTGGAGACCCAATGGACAAAAAATAAAGAAAAGAAATAAAGAAAAAGGAAATCCAAGCTCCGTGTGTGAGGATTATAATAAGGACAGAATGTTTCTTTTTTAAAAGGCAGCTCAGAGGAGTGAAAAAGATTTGCAGGGGAAAGAAAACACGGGATCCCTTAATGGATGGACAGGAATGAACTGGGAAAGAAAACAGTAGCTCTGCTTGATCCTTTCGGAAGAAGAACAGATGGGGGGCTCAGGATTCCTGGAATGCGGCGTGATTACCAACTGCAGACACAGCTCCAAGCGCCAAAGTTTTCCCACTAAAACTTGCAAACTTATCTCTGCATACATTCGGACGATTTTAATTCAGCCTTGCAACTGGGGAACAGGGCTACCCGGGGAGAATTAGGTGGTAAAGCTTCTCCATTTTGATTTTAACCATTTCCCTGCCCTTTCCGTACCCCCTTCCCCTCAGAAACCAAAAGCTCATTCTGTTCTGGCCTTTCAAGATGCCTCATCTATTTCACAGGCCTCACTCCCCAGAGAAAGGAGCTCAGGCAATGGGCCGTCCTGGAAGGAAATGTTGTATCGAATATAACCTTTTTAATTCCTTTTCTTCCCTTTTATTCACTGAGTTTACCTGGTAAGCTCACCACAAAGACTAGCCCGGGTTCAATGAGCCGCCCCTTGGATGGATGGTTTATGTCTACACAGGGTCTCCTGTGCCTTTATCAGAAGGTTCATGTGGTCAGAACGTCCCCTGCAAGGCTAGACTCATTCCTGTGGGCACCTTAATCCCACTGAATGAATCCCTTTTCTGCTCTTACTGGCTGGAGGGCATTGTACTTTTGTATCTCAGAATCTTAATACAGGTGTACCTGGGTTGTTTTGCACATCACTGGTCCTTGAGGAAAAGGAAATTCGTCGCTGGTTAGTTGTCCTGGGGGGTCTAGAAGGCATTTAAGACCTGCTGCTGTTATGGGATGGGACTCAGCAGCTTCCGGTCTGCAGTAATGAAAGGGTTTTACTTAAATAAACCCTGTGGCCCCTGAACCAAGGTGGCTTCTGAAGGCAGGGGTTTGGGAGACCAAGTGGCCGTGACAGAGACCAGCAGGGTGGGCATGAGGGCATGGGAAGTGGGCTGGCTACTTAGGGTTGTGCTGGGGGCTGAAAGAAGGTGTCATGAGCTCAGCCTCTCACATTCATTTGGCTCACATTTGATGGCTCAAAGCACCATCAGGAACTTTCTATGTCTGTGCTAACAGCTCCCTCCTTATCAGGCTGCCTCAAGGCTGAGGAACCCAAAACCAAGCTCAAAGGCTGAACCTGTGGGTTGACAAATGACTAGGTGTGTGGAGTTCACAGCCTTTCCAGGATCTTGTGTGAACTGTGGGGCTTTGACCAACACAGAATGGTGCCCAGAGCGTTGGAATGGGGAAATTTGAGAGGGTTAAGATGACAGATTATGCTGAATCTTCACCCTTTCAGCTGGTTCCAGTTTCTAACTTGCAAATTATAATTAATTATAAACCGCAGACCCCGGTCCTGCGGCCTTCATCAGAAAACAGCATTTATCTAAGACTCTTAGGCATCTGACAGACACCTGGAGCCCACAATGTCCACTGCTGCTGGCTCTGGATGAAACTCACCCCAGTGATGCACCCTCTAATTGGTGAACTACCTCCCCCCTCTGCTCCTCAAAGGTGGTCCCACTGGGTGGTTACTCCCTCACCAAGCTTCCTTCCAAACTGCAGCCTCTGTGGGACATCTAACTGTGGAGTCTCTATCATAGGTCAGCAGCCTAGCTGCAGAAGAGTTTGGGAAAGCATGTTCCCACCTCTACTCTGGGGAGGCAAATGCATGATGTGAGAAACTCCCCAAATATAAGATGGTGGCTCAAAAGATGCTGGGTAGCCCTCAAGCAAGGTGGGTGCCCACCAGCACAGGCTGTGGTCTTTTTGATTGGTTGCACCTACTTGACCAGATTGGACTTGACTTTCAAAGGCCTGGCTTTCATCCTTCATAATTAGTAACAGCGACTCTGCAGGCAGATGTGTGAGGTGCCTTGTGGTGTCTGGAGGGGTGGCCCAGACAGAGCCTGTGCTGAAGACTGGATGTTTCCAAGAGGTGAGCATGAGGTATACGTGTACCTGGGCCGCGTAGCTGGTGTGGGGTGTAGGGGTGTCCAGGTGAGAAGGGCTGGGCTTCGGTAATGGATGCCAGCTTTGGGAACTTGGAAATTGTTTTCTTTAATTTGAACCCTATAACTGTCTTGTGAGGTAGGCAAAGGCAGGCATTTCAGGGTGCACCTGCCAGCACCCTACAGGGCTCTGAACAGTGCTTCCCAGGGTGGTGTGATCGCTCCTACTGGGCCCATGGGTCACAAGGCTGCAGGCTCAGGTGACAAATAACTTCCCCCTTAAAGTGAGCCTGAGGCTCAGGACTGTTTAATGTCCTAGTAAAAGACACATGACCCCGTCACACACTCAAGCCTTGCAAAGCAGACACACTGGTTATATCTGTTCTTAAACAAACGTGTTGACCTACAGTTGACGTATGCATATTTCACTGAAACCCATTTTTATTAAAGCATGAGTAGAATAAAATTTAGTGTAAATAGGTCACTGGATGAAAACTTTATGTCCAAAAAAATCATAAGAACTAAGATAGTAAAACATAGATTTCTACATAGATTCAGTTTTGAAATGTGTGTCCTTATGACAAGTACACTGTAATGATTGAAATATTTTTTTTGTTTTTTCTGATGATCCTCAAAATACAGACATGATTATTTTCAGTTTCTGGAAAAAACAAAACAAAACAAAACAAAACAAAACAAAAAAACACTATATAAATAAGGTTCCAGAGCCTATATTTTTTAAACTTCTATCATGATACTTTTGCTAAGGTAATAGAAGAGATATAAATATTAATAGAGTCCATTATATTTTCACAATGTTTAATTGTGTTTAGGAACTGCTAAAACATTCAGTTTTCTTTATGGAAGATATCTGATTCCTGGGTTTTAGGAGGATATCTTTCTTCCCTCCCTCCCTCCCTGCCTCCCTCTCTCCCTCTTTCCCTCCTTTCCCCCCTCCCTCCCTCCCTCCCTCGCTTTCTTCCTTCCTATGTGTTGACAAGGGAAGTGTAACAGATACTGAGTATAAGATTGTAAATACAATCTACTCTCCTGCCTTCAAGGAACATGCTCTAATTGGAGAGAAAGACAGTGTGATGCAAACTGCAGTAGAGGTAAGATAAAAATTAACAGACTGTCAATAAATATGACCGAATAATGCAGTAGAATCTGATTAAACCAGGGTGGAGGCGGGCGGTAAGGGTGTGGTTGGAAACAGGGGTTTCTGTATCACCCTTCAAACCTCTGGCAGGCACAGCATCGGTTAACACATGCTGCAGGGTCTGTGCTGTGGCTTGGTACCGTCCTGCGGGGAGGGTTTCATCCCTGAGGCCCCAGGTGGGACAGCTCACCTTGGATGTAGATGCTCTTACTACTACTGATCTACTCGCCTCCGACCATTCCCATTCTCTGTCTGCTTTATGTGAAACTCTTTGTAACAAACAATGTTCACCACTGAAAGTCATTTTTTGACAGAGCATCTTCTAAACTCGCAGGCAGATGTATGAATGGACTACAGGTAGACAAACGTGCAGGATATACATCTCTGGGTTTGGCCCCGGACAGTCGGTGCTGGTGACTTCAATGGCCTCTTGGTGACCATGCCGTGCTCTGATGTCCACGCGGCTGGCGTTGATTGGGGCTGCGCACCTCCACGAGGTGGTCGAAGGAATGTGTATAACCTGCAGACAGCCTCCCGTAAACCCTGCAGCATGAAACAATTTTGGGAAAAATATGACTCCCAGGGCTTCTGCTGGGCTTGTGTTTCTCCCTCCAGACACTCTTCCAAAGGGTCCCCAGAGCCGGAGTCACTGTGGCAACAGCTCGACTGTGTCATTTCTTGTTTCCCCCTCTTTGTTGCTGCTGTAAATTAAACTCTGCTGGAGAATGAAGCATTTCGTATTATATTAATGCCTGTCAGTTCTTTACTGAGCATGATAAAACGCCAACCCTTTAATTAACTTTTAAAATGTAACAAACACTAGAAACTGTTCTAGGATCTTAATAAGAGCACACTGCAATGTTCCTTCCTCTTTAAATTCAGTCTGTGCTGCTCCTGTGTTATATATTATCTATCTATCACCATATAATTGTCTTGGTGGAACATTCTATTTTGGGAACATTGTTTGAATAATAACTTGAACTCTACTCATCCAGATTTTCCTGTCATTTCTGTAGCATATATGATTTTGACGGAAATTTAGATATCTCAAAAAAAATGTCTCGGAATGTCAGGGTACTAATCAAGAACACAGCAGATTCAAGCTAAAAGCAATTTGGTCGCAAAACAAGGAATCAATAAATTTGGAATGTCTTTGCATGATTTCAGCTCTGGGTGTAACAATTAACTGCCATATGCTACTGGGTTTTTATAATTATAATATATTATGTGATACTGTATTTTTTTCATTAACTCACCTCCTAATAGTAATACAGATTTATATCCTGCTCTTTAGTATGTAATGTACATGAAAGTAATAAAACTGCATTTAAATACACATTTCATAACTGAGGATTATCACACCATTACTCCTAATTAGGAAGTGTTGTACCCGTGGGTGAAGATGTATGTGAGCTCGCCCTGGTCTGCTTTCAAAGAATTCAAAGCCCAGCCCAATAAACCCTGGATGAATTTTCCAGGTTGAAAATAATAACATTGTTCTTCTGTTAATGAAAAATAATAACAGTAACTCAAAGAACCACTGATTTCCCAATTACATTTGGAAAAGCATAGCCACGATTCCCCCAGGGAGCACAGAAAAGTTTGTTCCCTCACTGCCCACGTGTCCATTTGTTCTGAGAATATGGTTTACACTCAGGACAGGTCCTGTGTCCCAGGGGAGGCCCATGGGGGCTGATCCCAGAGGCAGCGGTGAGTGTGGTCTGATGGGAGGAGATGGAGTTGTAGGCTCCCCAGTTTTGATTCCTTGACTTCCTGTGCTTCCAGAGGAGAAATGGGAACTTTTTGGATGGTGGGGACACCAGTACAGTGACAGGAATCCGAGGTGAGGGAGGGCCTAGCAGTGGAACCTGACTTCCCGATTGGGGCATAAGGGTAGTTGAGATATTTTTGCTTCTCAAAAGAAAGTTCTCAGCATGTATCTGTGAAGCCACCCTTTTGACTGAGTCCTGACTTGCAGGGTAGCCTTTTGTTTTTCACTTTTTATCATGAACTGTGCCAACTGCATGTGTGTGTGTGTGTGTGTGTGTGTGTGTGTGTGTGTGTGTGTGTTTTACACTGATCACATCATGGAGTTATCATAAAATCTTACTTCATCATATCAAATGAAAATATGCTCCCACATGAAACATGAAATTGACTGAACCAAGCATGGGTCCAGAGTTCCAAGACCCTGGGTTTTAATTCTGATTTAAGCATAATTTGGTCTCCAGTCTGTGGATGAAAAGTGTCACCTGCCATATCAGTCAACAAAGGATGCTGCGGCCATCAAGCCATCAGCCTTGGCAGCAGCCCTGGACTGTCCACCCTGAGGGATTCAGGATGGAGAAGAGCAGGATGCTGGCCCCAGATAGCTAAGGCACACATCAAAGGAATGATTTCAATAAGCCCAGACTCTTGCATCTTCCCATACATAGAAAAGCGCTAAACTCATTAATTTGAGATGTCTGGTTTTCTTTAATTAACAGTAATCTTTTGATCTTCCAACTACCTGGTTTTTGTTGCAAAAATTCCTATACACCCTGGCTTCACCCTTACCTCTTCGGAACAGTCCCTCAGAGCCATCTGAGAGGCTGTCTTCCGGGCTTAGGTCTTCAGAGAATCTGCTGAATAAAACATAATTCTCAAATTTTAGGTTGTGCAATTTTTTTTTTTTCAGTCAACAAGTGTAAATGCAACTTTGTAATCCCAATAGTTTTAACATTTAAAGTGCTGGAAAAGCCCCTTTCAGCTATTAATATTGTTTATCAATACATGTGTATTGAAAAAATAAATGATTCTTCAACCAGAGAGAAGATGAACAGACTTTCTTAAACGTTCAGATATAATTTAAAAAAGAAAAACAGAAACTCAATTTACAACCTCACGTAGCATAAAAACAGTGCAGCTAATTGGATAGCCAGCGAAGTATATTTTAAAATGAAACCTTTCTCTCACTCACACTCTTTAGCACTCAGATAATCTAAGTAACGTTTTGAAAAAGCTCCTGCCTGTCCAAGAAGTCCCTTCAATTCTGGAAAGACCTCTCTTTTGTCTCATAAGGGAGTTTCCCTGTGTCTGTCATCACCCTTAGCAGGGTCATCACCGCGTCACCAGAATCACCAAGTGGTGTGCGTGATGCCCCGTGTGGATGGCGGTGGGTACAAATGGTCTTGAAGGAACATCACAAATGTTTATGGAAAGAAAGCACTTTCTGAATGAATTTTTCACGTCGTAGCCCTCATATCTTAATCACATTGTTTGTAGCTTTGTATCACATATAATGGAATTTTATGCCCTTGGATGACTTCTTAAGCTGAATGTGCAGAGTACAATTTTACATTTTCCTTCTGGTGCCAGGAAACTATTCAAATATCAGTTCTATGGTAACCCTGTCTGGACCCCAGATACAGACAGAGACTGTTCAACTCACATCAAAGACTCTGCTTGTTCTTTTTTTTTTTTAATTCTTATGTTGCCTTCTGATTTTTTTCTTCCCTATCCATCACTCGGAAGAAGTCATTTCTGCAGCATCACTGTTCCTTTCCATAACAACGCTTCTCGTGTTACCCTTAATTTGCTGTTTCTGATCTTCTGTTCAGTGGAAAGGAGCTAACTGAGTTTATTTGACTTGTGTGTGAAAACAGTACACACATGTCCCTGCTTGGGAAAACAGTCTGGCGGTTCCTGAAAAGTAAAACATAAGGTTACCCTATGACCGAGCAATTCCACTCCTAGCTATCGACCCAAGGGAAATGAAAACACACGTCCACGCAGAAAATGGGGCATGAGCGTTCATAGCAACCTTATCTGTCACAGCCAAAATTTGGAAGCAACCCAAATGTCCGCCCACTGAGGAATGGATAAAGAAAATGAGTGTGGTACATCCTTACCATGGAATATTATTCAACTGCAAAAAGGAATGAAACACTGACACCTGCTACGGAGTGGATGAACCTTGAGAACCTCATGCAAAATGAAATGATCCAGTCACAAGAGACCACACGTTCTATGATTCCATTTATATGAAACGTCCAGAGGCAAATCCATAGAGACAGAAGGTAGATTAGTGGTTGCCTGGGGCTGGGGATGAGGGGCAGTGTGAGGCGTAAGGGTGTGATAGGTAAAGTCACAGGGTTTCTCTTTGAATTGAGAACAATCGCCTATGGTGTTGGTTGCAGCAGTCTGAATATGCTAAAAGCCATTGATTTTCACAGTAGTGAACTGTGCAGTGTGTAAATTATATACAATAAAACTGTTACCGAAACAGAACAAAGTAGTGCACACGGCCGGGTGTAGGGCTGAGAAACATCATAATCCACTGAGAGGCCTGGCTTCCTTGCCACTTACTTTCTAACTTTATTTTCTGGCTACTGCGTTATTTCCTGGAGAGTGAGTTCTACCACTTTTTGAAAGTTAATTAATTTTAGGCAAAGAAGCTTTCCAGTATTTGTGGACACATATTTTAGTCCAGCAGATAGGAACCCTTGACACTGGGTTGTCAAGATGCCAAATCAAGGGTGAGTGTGTCTGGGGGACACAGGAAAGGGGACGCTTTCCAGGCCTGGCTGAGACAGGGCTGAGGGAGGGGAAGACAGTGGCCCAGCAGCCTCCCGACCAGCTCTGCCCCCGGGTCATGGTCCCTTGGCCCGGTCGCAGGAGGCCCTCCACTGCCCGGCTTCCTGACCCCACCCTTCCAGTGCCACTGGAGAAACGGGTGCAAGGCAGGCGGGGAGTGTCTGGAGACTGGAGGCCTGAACCAGGGGGTCTAATGTCATACCACAGGCCCAGAAAAGTTCAAGCTTGAGTTTCAGTAATGCACAGATCCTGCTGACTCCACAGCGATGCATTAACCAGTAAAGATAAGGTCCATGAAAAAGGAAAGCAGTGCTGTGGCTCATGAGCCCCAAACCAGGGAAAGGACGTCCTGGTCAGCGTGGCCAGTGGTCCTGCCCGCAGAGGGGCTGAGACTAGGTGTAAACACCATGCCTCAGGACCGCTCTGGCCCCAGCTTGAAATAAAAGGAATTCTCCTGGGGCTCTGGCCCAACACTGAGAACAGATAAGGCCAGACAAACAGAAGGTCAGAGGTGGACAGACTCCAAGGTCGTGAATTTGTTCTTCTGGTCATGACAAGAAGCAGATTCAAAAAGTACATAAAAGACAGGTTAAAAGTTGATCAATGTTCTTTCGGCTGGCATGAGATGTTACATTTATGTCACTTTTTTAAAAGAAGGGAAACAAAAGATAAATAAGGAGATTATTGGGCTAAAATGTCCAGAAGTAAGTGCACCCTTGGCTATGGGGCTGGGCATTTTCTCATCAGGCAGCCCCACAAAGGTGCTGGTGCCCTGGGAGCTGGAACAGGGGCTCTGGCATTACTTGTATAATTTTAAGACAACAGTGAGTGTAAAGACGGCCGTCACAGGATAATTTATAGCAGCATCAGCAGGCAGGAAAAGAAAACCCTCTGCGATTTCCTCTGAGACAAGAAGAATTTAAATTAAAAAGATTCTGTATAAATACAGAGACGGAGATGGAGATGAAGGTGAATAAGAAAAGGAGGAGGAGGAAGAAAAAGAAGAAGGAGGATGAGGAGATACTGATGGGAAAGAAGAGCAGAACCGCATGATGCTAAAATACAATATTTAAAAAAACAAAAACAAAAACCCCAAACCGCAGGCACCTCCAGGTATTTAAGTGTGATGCTGGGACGGATCGTCTCATTTTCTCCCTTCCTTCTGGCAGTTTCTCAGTCCGCTGTAGATTGAAGAAAATAGGAATAAGCATCTTTCGACCACAAACAGATGTGCTTGATAAAGAAAATGTCAGCAAAAATACTAAAGCAACGTGTCACAGCAGCTTCTGACAGATAGAGGGAAAAGGTAAAAAATGTTCTATCATGTCCGACAAGGTGTTCTTTTTGAGATTTAAAGATCACTGTGCAACTTTAAACATGTTTGTCACTTTGGCTGTGGCTGGAGCTACGTGGAGCTTCACAAGAACTTTATCAGCTCGGCCGAGGGTGGGAAAGAAAGCAGCCCGCGCCCATTTATCTCAGCTCGCTTCCCTTCAAAGCCAACAAATAAATTACAGTGTACATTTGATACAAATTGATTTCTTAACTCAAATAACAATGCTGTCCTCCCGGTCAGGCCATGTGTCACTCATTCGTGAGCCTGAGTGAAAGCCTCAATCTGCGGGTGTGACAGAAATAGGCCTGACACGGCACCGGGGGGACGCTAATCACCCGGGCGCCTGCCTTTGTGGGCCCCGCGATAAGCGAGTGGCCGCCCCGTCGTGCGCTGGGCCCATCAGCGTTTATTCCGCAGCCGCCGGGGCCTTGGGAGCTGCCATCCTATTTCATGTAGGAAAATAAGATCGGGCCATGAGGGCGGGGCCGGGGAGCCCAAGTGAAAGGAGACTCATTGAGCATCTCCAGCTGATCTTATCAGCCGCTGGAGAAATGACATATTGGCAGGGCCTGCAGATGTGCTCAGCGCTGAGCAGGTTAATAGGTTGGGAGGTGGGCCACCCACTAATTGGATTTGCCCAGGCTTGATAAACAGTGGCGGGCCCCCTGCCAGAGACACAGACACAGGGTGACTTTTTCTTTGTTTAAATGGAAGTCAGGAGAGGAAACAGTAAGGCTGCCCTTTTGAAGCCGAGGTGGCTTCCTCAAATTCCATCCCCACGGGCCAGAAGTCGCCCTCGGAGACAGAGATGGTCCAGTTCTGATTCTCGTCAAAGCCTGTTTAACGTGGCCGGCCCCTGGCAGGAGGTACACATCAAAACCTGAGAGCCCAGAGAGCGGCTGGAGGTGGGGAGGGAGCGAGGGGGCTGCATCCCTGGCCCGGAATCTGCAGGTCTCTAGGACTGAGCTCTCAGTGAATGTCCTCCTGATGGTGCGAAGAAAGTGGTCCCTTTCTCCTGTTAAGGAGAAAATCACACAAATAATGCCCTGAATGGACTGGAGGCATAGAGAGGGGTGTTCTTTTTGTTAATCAATCTTCACATTCATAGGACATTCCTCAACTTTGGAGTTATGAGGATGGGATGGAATCTCACCCCCTCCCTATAATCCCCACATATGAGGGCACTTGTGGTTTTCAATATTTACCACTATTTAACCTTGAACTAGAAAATATGGAGATCTTCAAATGTTAAGATTACATCTAGTCCAATCACTGATAATTTGATCCAAGATATATTATTTCAGTCATGTTTAACGTATTGGAATTGTGTGGTGAGTTTTGATTGTGTTATGTATTTATTATTTATTTATTTTACTTTGC
Organism: Balaenoptera ricei; assembly: GCF_028023285.1. Classification (NCBI taxonomy): domain Eukaryota; kingdom Metazoa; phylum Chordata; class Mammalia; order Artiodactyla; family Balaenopteridae; genus Balaenoptera; species Balaenoptera ricei. The sequence continues at coordinate 2,602,836 of NC_082641.1, forward strand.
TTATCGTCTTTAAATTATTTTACAACCCATCTTCAGCATTCAAAATCTCTAGTCTAGCAACCTAGCCCATGCAGTCTTGGGCTCTAATACTATACTATCCTCAAGAGAGAAACAGTCCATAAGCAAATGTCCAGGTGACAAACGTATAAACTTTCCAATATCTTTTTCTAGGGACCTTGAAAATGCCCTGCATTATAGATGTTCCACTTAGTCAATTAATACAAAACCAAACAAAGTTCGGTAAGATTTTCCTAGTGGGTACATCAGAGAATGTGTATGATTAAAATCATACGCAATGTCTGTTTTTTGCTGCCCAGCAATATTTATCCAGGGAGGGTGGCAATCACAGTGTTGGATTGGAGCCTCAGAGGAGAAAATAAAAGGAGTTAAAGATTCTTCCTCCAAGGGCTCGCTGTAGAATTGATTTTGAAGATCCTGTTTGGAAATCTAGGGGGCCTCACCCCACACTTCCTTCTTGCGGTTGAGTCGGTGTCAGTTGGTAGGCACTTACAGGAATCAGGTAGGTTAAAAAATCTGCGCTGTTTCTGGTACAGTTGACTCGGAGGATGACGCTGAGCCCCGAGGCTGCAAGGTCATCACGTTCCTCCCATCTTGCATCGTCCACATCCTAGGGTCAGAGTCAGGGTAGCAGAGGAGAGCTGGCCCTCTTCCGGCCTCTCTGGAGGCAGCAGGGAGCTGAGTGGGGAAGAGGTCCCGTGTGCATCAGGCTGGTCTCCAGAATGAGTCATGAATGAACCGGGATACTCAGTCACTCAACTTCTAGGGGAAGAGCTGGGAACGTGGGGAGAGGTCTTCTCTGTACGACTCCTCTGGGCAGGGCTGGAGAAACAGGGGGCTGAGTCTCCCTAGTGCCCAGCCATGTCCTAGGATGCTTACACAGGGTTACCCTGACATTAGGACAGGCAGAATCCCACATGCTTAACAGAGCTCCAGATTTCACAGCCTCCATCAGGTTTCCCAAAGTTAACTGCATTACAAATAATGCTTTTTGGTCTTTTGAGATAGTAACTCTATCAATTTATTTAGCCAGAAACATTTGTTCACTGACTGTTACGTGCCTCAGAGTACATCAATGAACAGGCAGAGACCCCAAGGCTTAAGGAGCTTAAGTCACAGCCGAGGGAGACCATTGACATCAACTATAAACTTAATTTAAGCGTAGATAAAACAGCGTGTGGGCAGGCTATGAGTTCCATGTGTTAAAACAACTAGGACTGGGTCAGAGTGATGCGGAGTTTGGGAAGGCTGTGCCCTTTTGAGGAGAGTGGTCAGGGTGAGGGTGGCTCTCCCTAGAAGGGGCCTTGGCCTGGAGATTGGGAGGTGGGCTCTAGCTGGGAGAGGAGTAACCGAGGCAGAGGCAGGGGGATGAGCTGGGGGATGAGCAAGGAGACCTCTGTGTTAAGCCCAGGGGAGCAGGATAAGGAGAAAAGATACGGCCGAGAGTCCAGGACTTCCATGTGAAGTGACATGGGAGCCATTGTGAGTTTTCCAGAAGAGGAGTGACACCTTCTTGCACTTTGAGCTCCCCTTCAGCTGCTTGGTTGCAAATGGATGGTAGGGATGAGGCTGGAGGCAAGGAGGCCATTGGGAGGCTGTGTCTTCAGTCTTGAGCAGTGGTTTGACTAGGGATGGATGGAGGGGAAAGCGGTTTCGCTGAACTGTTGGATGTGGGCATGAAAGCAAAAGAGTGGTCTCGATCTCGGCCTGAGGGATGCTCAGACTGGAGGGGCTAAGAAGGGAAAATCATCAAGAGAAGCGGGTTTGGTGGGAACGACTGAGAATGCCATTATTCTAAAATGTTTCTTGGTTCTCATTAAAAGTCTTTGTAGATGCTTGGAATGCAGGAGACAGGCTGGGCCAGATGATGGATCTGGGAAATGTCATCCTCTGAAGGGTGTGGAAAGCCTCAGCGCCAAGAAGGTCACTAAGGGATGAAATTGAGACCAGAGGAGAAGGTTCAATGCTCAGAGTCCCTGGGAGGTGGACGGGTCAGGGCTGGAAGGGCAGTGGGCTGCAGGGTCTCTGTGGTGGGAGGTGAATCAAGTGTGTGATGGGCAACGAGATGCTCTCACTGGCCAAGGACAAGGAGGCTGTGGAATTGACAGATGGACCTAGCAACAGGGGAGTGTCAGGGCCTTGTCTGGAGCACGTGGGCGGCGGGAAAGCCCGTCTAGGGCTGGCTGCACGGGGATGCAGACAGAGCAGAGACAGCGCTGCCAGGGGTAGCCGGGCTGGGGAGGCAAGAGAAGGGCATTTGTTATTTTGCTTTTATTTGGAAGACATGACAGCAAGAGCTGAAGGAAGTGATTCAGCAAAGGGGGTCCCTCGGGACCACATGGTGAGAATGGCTGAGCTGCCCCCACTGTGCTCCCAGTTATATGAGTGTCTACACTTGGCCTTGGAGGGAAGGAGGGGACACCGAGAACAAACCCTTGTCCCCAGCGCCCTTTGTTCCTTAATGAGAACTGTCGGTGTGTGACTAAGATCCCAGGCAGACGCAGAAGGTTAAGGAGCCCATGGGTCCCGGCATCTTTGCCACAGACAGACCACTAAGCAGGCACCAAGAGGGGAGAAGGCAGAGGGGAGAGGGCAGAGGGGAGAGGGCAGAAGGGGGAGGGCAGAGGGGAGAAGGCAGCGGGGAGAGGGCAGAGGGGAGAGGGCAGAGGGAGAAGGCAGAGGGGAGAGGGCAGAGGGGAGAGGGCAGAAGGGGGAGGGCAGAGGGGAGAAGGCAGCGGGGAGAGGGCAGAGGGGAGAAGGCAGAGGGGAGAGGGCAGAGGGGAGAGGGCAGAGGGGAGAGGGCAGAGGGGAGAGGGCGGAGGCCGGTGGCGAAGGTCCTCTTCCACTTGGTGCTTCCGTGTAGCATCCATGATATAAATGATCCTTACAAGATGGTAACTTGCACCTCAAATTCATTGTCAGTTCAACATGCAGATGTAGAAACCTGAATACTGTTTTATCTTTTTCTTTTGCATCAGTGATTTTCAAAGACTTTGACTGGGCCATCCTCTCTTAAAGAGAAGAATAAGAAGGCTAAGACATGAGCTCCTCAAAGCGCAGCTGCTCTGGCTGCAGGTTGGGGCAGGAGGCTGGCAGTGGGCACCCCTCTCTCTCGGCTGAGAAGCCCCCGAGGCTGAAGCTCCCTGGTCCGGATCATCCCAGTTCACGTTGAGCAACCATATCGGTTAACACTCACCGAGCCCTGGGCATCTTAGCTCGCTTAATGTTCACCGTATAGGAGCTGTGGACCCCCGGGTGCATAGCTGTGCAGGCATCTTTCTTGATTGTCACCAGCGCTCACAGCCTGCAGGCAGCACTAGACCCTGTGCCCATGCTGGTGGGTGGTAAGTGTCATGGCACCCACCACAAAGGTGCAGTGTTTCCCAAGAGAGGAGCACCAGAGGGGGCACAGACTCTGGGGGAGCTCGAGCCTGGAGGGCTGGCAGGCTTCACAGACCCATGGACCCGCCTGGACCCTGGGGAGGGGTGGGATTGGGAAGGCAGAGAACAGATGAAAGGGGCTCCAGGCTTGGGTTGTCCCCCAGATGGAGGCTGGATGGAGCAACAGGAAGTTTGTCTGGAGCTCAGAGAGACCAAACAACCTGGTGCTTAGAAGACCCGGCTGGAGGGATGGTAAGTAGCCAGACTCCAGAATCTATCAGAGCAGTCACGATGCTGTGTGGCACATAGATGTCTCCCCTCTGCCACCCGGACCACACCCTCACCCAGGAAGACACCCCTGATCCCCTCTGTGGGCACAGAAAGCTTAGTTACAGCACGGAGAGTCCTCTCCCCAACCATGTGCTTCCCCGGGGGAGAGGGGCACAGCCTGCTTGTTTAGAGGTGGTCCACTGGTGGTGCTGCCATAACAAAGTACCACAAACCAGGCGGCTGAAATAACAGAAAGTTACTGTCTCACAGTCTGGAGGCTGGATGTCTGAGACCAAGGTGTCAGCAGGGCTGGTTCCTTCTGAGGCTGAGGGAGGGTCTGCTCCAGGCCACTCTCCTAGATTCTGGTGGCCGCTGACGATCCTTGGTGTTCCTTGGCCTGTAGCTGCATCACACCCCCCATCTCTGCTTCATGTTCACCTGGTGTCCTCCCCATGGACCACTTTTCTCATAAAAACATCAGTGCTATTGGATTAGGGGCCACCCTACTCTAGTGTGACCCCATCTTAACTAATGACTCCTAAAACAACCCTATTTCCAAATCAGGTCACACACTGGGAGCTAGGAAGTCACCTTCCAGAGTTTTGGAGGACATGATTCAACCCATTATAGTCAGTCAGAGCTGCATGCCCTCCCCCAAATAATCTATGGGTTGGATCAGCCCTCTTGCCCCATGGATCAAAGAGCAATACTTGCTAATACCTGGAGAGCAGTTGCCTCACTACAGATGTTGCTAGAAGCACCTGACACATTTTTAACTCTTTGATCATGAGACCCATCCCTTAGAGAGGGATGGGTCTCACCTTCCAGATGTGCAAATGAAGCAGAAGCTCAGAGAGTTTAAGTGAGTTACTCAAGGTCACACAGCAAGGAGTTCAAATGCAGGCAGAGGCTACACAATCACCCTGCCTTTAGGACAAAAGAGCGATCTTAAAGACCCTGCTCCCTCCTGCTGGGGAAGGCTTTCCTCTACTTGCTGTACTATATGTATGCACGCGTGGATTTAACACTATAGAGTTGCTTTGAGGCTAGTACGTTTTTATATACCAAAACAGGGGCTTCCCTGGTGGCGCAGTGGTTGAGAATCTGCCTGCCAATGCAGGGGACACGGGTTCAAGCCCTGGTCTGGGAAGATCCCACATGCCACGGAGCAACTGGGCCCGTGAGCCGCAACTACTGAGCCTGCGCGTCTGGAGCCTGTGCTCCGCAACAAGAGAGGCCGCGATAGTGAGAGGCCCGCGCACCGCGATGAAGAGTGGCCCCCGCTTGCCACAACTAGAGAAAGCCCTCGCACAGAAACGAAGACCCAACACAGCCAAAAATAAATAAATAAAAATAAATTTATATACAAAAACAAATCTTGGTGGAAAATCCGTATGTGTGTCTGTGTGTTTAAGAGCATTTGTCTAATTACCTACTAGAGACGTTTTGTCCCCAAAGCAATCATGGTGCAGAGTTTTCTGCTTATTCCGGGTGTCTGCTGCAGAAATGGAAAATATTAAATCAAGCCTTGCTCTCTGGGAAAAAAATAAAGTCTACTGAATAAAAGTCAATATTATAAAAAGTGTTCTGCAGCAGAAAGGAGTACGTTCCGTCAGGATAAATAAAGAGAAGAAAACGATTTAAACCAAACTTTGCTTCAAATTAAAATGCAGGTTTATTTTTAAAGGAAGAAAAATCACCTCTCACTATAAGTGTGTGTCTGGGGCACAAACCTCTGATAGAAAATAGGCTCTGCCTTAAAATATTTTGTGTGTAGTGATTTCTTCCTTTAACGTTTTGAGAGTGTTATTATCTTTGGATACATATCAACACATTGTAGATGCAAAAGGGAGCGGCCTGTGGATACCAGAGAGAATTTTCAATAACATAATTACAGTGTCGTAGCCAACAAACCCGTCCTTCCTCTTGAATCGCACTCAGTGTGCGGAGACTTTCAAAGCATTTTGTGAAATCTGCCTTAGTCTGCTCAGGCTGCCGTAACAATATGCTGTTGAGTAAGTGGCTTAAATCACAAAAAATTGTTTTCATATATTCTGGAGGCAGGAAGTCCAAGATCAAGGTCCCCAGCAGTTTTGATTCTTGGTTAGGGAGGACTCTCTTCCTGGCTTGAAGACAGCCACCTTTTCACTGTGTCTTCACATGTCAGAGAGAGAGAGGGAGGGAGGGAGAGGGAGAAAGAGATAGATGGAGATGGGGAGAGGGAGAGAGATGGAGAAAAACAGAGATGGGGCTCAGTATAGGGATGGGGAGGGGGAGAGGGGGAGAGACTGAGGGAGAGCGCTCTTTATCTCTTCTTTTTTTTTTTTTTTTTTTAATTTATTTATTTTTATTTTTGGCTGCACACAGGCTTTCTCTAGTTGCGGCCAGCAGGGGATACTCTTCGTTGCGGTGCATGGGCTTCTTATTGCAGTGGCTTCTCTTGTTGCAGAGCACGGGCTCTAGGCACGCAGGCTTCAGTAGTTGTGGCTCACGGGCTCTAGAGCGCAGGCTCAGTAGCTGTGGTGCACGGGCTTTGTTGCTCCACGGCATGTGGGATCTTCCCAGACCAGGGCTCGAACCCGTGTCCCCTGCATTGGCAGGCAGATTCTTAACCACTGCGTCACCAGGGAAGCCCACTTTATCTCTTCTTATAAAGAACCTAATCCTATTGGATCAGGGTCCCACGTTTATGATCTCCTTTAACCTTCATTACATTCTTACTGCAAATACAGTCACACGGGGGATTAGTGCTTCAACACATGCATTTTGTGGGGATGCATTTCAGTCCATAACAGCATACATGTAATGTTTATGGGATGTGTGTATCCACATGTGAAGGCTGGGACCATTTCTGGTTAGGGTGTTTCTTCTGGGAAAATCACTTTAAAGGATAAACATCAAGAACGTGGTATTTTTACTTTTTAAAAAATAATTACCATTACTGGTTGCCTATGAACTCACCACGTTTGCCAACTTGTGAGATGATTCAAACCCATAGAAAAGATTTCTCTGAGATCAATTTGTGATCATAGAAGCTTGGTGCTAAGAACGAAGCAATATATAAGTTGTCAGCATACTAGGGTTTATCCTGTGAGGGATAGTCTTTATTTTCTCCCCTTGAAAAAGAGACACACCTGTTATAGCAATATTCTGGGTCAAATAATTAAAATGATTTGTTTCAAATGTATAAAGGATCAGAGGTCTGGCCAGGCAATATTCTGACCCCTGACACTGCCAAATCTTGTCTCCATGGAAGTAAAATAAAGTCATGGGTTGAAGGCAGAGCTGCTTCCTATTCTCAGCACAGCCAGACCCAGGGTCAGAGGGAAAGCTGCATCTCTCAGTCCCGCTCAGGTCACAGCCTGTGTCAGGGCCTGATTGAGACCCACCTGGATCACTTATCGTTCCCTGTGATCGAAAGTTTGGGATTAACAGATACACACTACTATACACAAAATAGACAACCAACAAGGCTCTGCTGTATAGCACAGGGGAACTCTACTTAATATTTTGTAATGACCTGTAAGGGGAAAGAATCTGAAAAAGAATAGCTATATATGTGTGGATAACTGAATCATTTTGCTGTACACCCGAAACTAACACAACATTGTAAATCAACTCTATAAAAATAAAGAAAGTAAATTTTTAGAAAAAGATCTAAAAGAGAAGAATTTTTAAAACATTTTAAAGAGCGGAGCGCCTGAGAACGGGCCCCTTCTCTAGTCCTGGACTGAGAGTGACCAGCAGGGTGTCCTCTCCCAGGGCCGCTGACTCCCGAGGAGGAGACACTCAGACATAGAGGGGCGTCTGTCTGAGGCCAGGACAGGGGTCCGTGAGAAGGACGCAGACTAGTGGTGTCCCCTCTCCCTCCGCGGCAGCCTGGGGGCAGCGGAGGTGTGCACCGCCCTTCGGAGCTTGCAGAGGACGTCCGTGCTGCCTGTCACTGCAAGCCCAGAGATGCTGACCATCTTTGTCTGGTGAGGGATTGGCCTGGTGGCCCAGACTCCACCCTCAGTGCACTTCCCTCCCCCAGAGCAGCCTGCCCCTACGTCAGGACAACAACCCCATCACAGGGGTCCTGGACCTACACGTACAGATGCAGGGTTAGGCTTGCCCGCCAACTCAACAAGGGGCCAGAGGAAGACAGAAAGCGCATTCTTACAATACATGATGGTGAACAACACAGTGCTGTGCCGGATTCATAAAGATCAACCCGTCCTAAAACAATCGACCGAAAGACCCAGAAACGTTAGCTTCAGAGGCAGGACCTGTGGGCTGGCAGGAGGTGCTCTTTCACGAGACGCGTCCAGCAGTGGTGGGGTCCCCGTGGCAGAAGGATCCATCCCAGCTCAGCAAGCTGGCCCACAAACCCTTTATGGCCTGCCCCCCACCTTTTCACCCTTGTTTCTGGATAATTCCTCACTGCCTCTGAGCTTCTGCCCAGCTCCTGCTTCTAAGCCTGCCTGGGATGACTGCCTCTTGGGAGTCTTCTAGGACCTTCTAGATGGGAGAAGTTTCCCACCACTTGGGTCCATGAGCTGAATTTTCCTCTAATCCTTTTAATCCAGCTTTACTGATATTGACTTTAAAAAACAACAGAAGTGTCTCTCTGGTACAAAACTATAACTGTGTATGTGTCAAGGTGATTTTAAGTATCCATTGTTGTGTAACAAACCACCCCCAAAGCTAGTAGATTTAAACAGCAATTAATCATTCTTCAACTGGGTTGTTCTTTGTTCCAGGGTCACTCTGAGGCCCTTCCAGCCTGGAGATTCGGGGGACCCGGTCCCCTGTCTTCAGCTGCCTCTCCCCCCATGACCTGGAACAGCTTATCAGTCTGCCTTGGATGTCTCCCGTAAGCCCCAAGATGTCACCTCTGCCACGTGATCTTGGGCGAAGGAAATCACAAGATCAGCCCACAGTAGGGGAATCCACTCCACTTTTAATTGGGGGGTGGGCTGCACATGCAGTCTGAGGGGGCTGCTGGGGGCTGTTTGAGGCCTCGATTGCAGATCCCGTTTCCTTCTGGCTCACAACTGTTCTCTCAGCAGCTGATGAAGCGCTGCTCACAGAACAGTCAACATCAATCGACTAAATGGAAGAGAATGTACAAGGCTGTGGTCCCTGCAAGGGCTTGGAGCACGTGTGATGGCATGAGAGCCAGGCTCCAGGCCTCAGTGTCCCCCCAGAATTCACTAACCCCCAATGTGATGGTGGTCAGGAGCTGGGGCTTTTGGGAGCTGATTAGCTCATGAGGGTGGGGCCCTTGTGAATGGGATTAGAGCCTTTACGGGAAGAGGCCAGAGAGCTCCCTTAACGCCTTTCCACCAACTGAGGGTATACGAGCAGACAGCCGTCTGCAACCTGGAAGCCAACCCTCCCCAGAACCCAGCCAAGCTGGCACCACGATGTTGGTTGTCCAGCCTCCAGAGCCGTGAGACATAAATGTCTGCTGTTGATAAGCCCCTGGGTCTCTGGTGCTTTGTTACAGCAGCCTGAATGGACTACAGCAAGGAGGGCCTTGCCTTGGGAGAGTAGCCCAGAGGGAACCCTCTGATCCCTCACGTTTTAATCCTCTAACCTTCTCTGCGGCTGAGCTGCCATCCCTGACGTGCATAAATCACACGCCACTGAATGTGATAGAGAAGAAGGTCTTGACACAGACCTGTTAGTCTATCTCGAACTTCTTGGCTTTGAACTCTACTTCTTTGGTGGGGAGAACCGATGGGCATGTGAGCCTGCACAAGTTCACTTCAGGACACTGACCACCACAATGTCCACTGCAGGAGGGTCTGGGATGGGTCAGGGTCAGTGCCTCCAGAGGTGGTATTAAGGATAATCCTTAGTTTTTTGTCTTTGATTAACATCATTAATTCCCATGGATATATTTGAATGTGTTTGGATAACCACATTTCTGAAATCTTAGAATTTTGCATGCACAGCTTTTAAAGTCAGTTGGGTAACCTCGCAAATTAAACTTCAGCTGCCTACGTATTTGCGGCAGGGGCTCTGGCAGTGGAATCTCAGTGAGCGAGGACCCTGCTCCCCGTTCATCCCCTCGTGCACATGCTGTGCTGCGTCCAGATACCCCTTCCTCCTGGGACTCACCAGCCATCTTCTCACCTCCATCCCCTCCACATGCCCTCCCTGCTGCTGGACACATGTCCCCTCAATTCGGAGTCTGGCTTTCTCTTCTCAGCCTTCAGGCAGTATCGTCATGACCACTTCCCCCCAAACAAAGCAGGACTTCTGGTAAGGAGACGCCGCTCCTGCGTGGGTGTTAGTTTCCTGTGGCTGCTGTAGTGATGGCCACACTCTTACTGACTTAAGGCAACACGCATTTTTCTTCCTGCACTTCTGGAGTTAGGGTCTCACTGGGCAACACGCATTTTTCCTCCTGCACTTCTGGAGTTAGGGTCTCACTGGGCAACACGCATTTTTCCTCCTACACTTCTGGAGTTAGGGTCTCACTGGGCAACACGCATTTTTCCTCCTACACTTCTGGAGTTAGGGTCTCACTGGGCAACACGCATTTTTCTTCCTGCACTTCTGGAGTTAGGGTCTCACTGGGCAACACACATTTTTCCTCCTACACTTCTGGAGTTAGGGTCTCACTGAGCTAAAGTCAAGGTGTCTGCAGGGCTGTGTTCCTTTATGAAAATTCTAGGGGTGGGTCTTCCCTGGTGGTCCAGTGGCTAAGACTCTGTCCTTCCAATGCAGGGGGCATGGGTTCAATCCCTGGTCGGGGAACTAAGATCCCACATACCCCAAGGCATGACCAAAAAAAAAATTATGAAAGTTCTGGGGGAGAATCTGTTACCTTGTCTTTTCCAGCTTCCAGGGACTGCCTGAGTTCCTCGGCTCATGGCCTCGTCCTATACCTTCAAAGCCAGCAGTGTTGCATCTTTCTATACCTGTCTTCCTGAGTCACGGTTCCCTCTGGCTGACTCTTCTTCCTCCCTCTCCCACTTTTAAGGATACTTGTGATTATCCACCTGGGTCATCCAGAGCAATCTCCCCATGTTAAAGTCAGCTAATTAGCAAATTCATTTCCACCTACAACTTTAATTTTCCTGTGTCGTGTATCCTACCATCTTCACAGGGTTTTGTTTGTGTGTCTGTCTTGGGGGGAGGAGGGGCTTATTCTGCTTAACATCATGTTTATTGCACATGGTTGCTGCTCTTTGACTTGTGTGTGTCTCTGTCTAGATGTGCTCTGTCCAGGACAACAGCCATCAATACAAGATCCATTAGTCATTAAATTTAAATTAACTAAAATGAAATAAAAATAAAAATTTAGTTCCTCTGTTGCGCCAGGCAGAGTTCAAGTGCTCTATGGCCACCTGGGTTTTGGCCACCAATTGAATAGTGTGGGTACAGAATACCTGTGCTATCGCATAAAGCTCTGTTGGGTGACACAAGAGACTGTCCACCCCTGAAGACAAGGGCAGTGTGTAGGTGCCCAGTGCTCGGCTTGCACTAGCATCATACTGGCAGCCAATCAATATTCACTGAATGAATGAATGAGTGAATGATACATGCATTGCTAAAGCAGAAGGGGATGTGTTACCTTCGGCCTCTTGTTTCGAGGCAACAAGCATGTGTACAGACATCTACAGTGGCCTGCGTCCCATAACCTCAATGTCTAGGGAGAAAGGGAATCAGATTTCATTTGAAAATTATTTTAACTGACTTCAGCTATAGGTTGAAAAAAGGCAATTAATGGTCCAAATGGCGAAAGCAACCTGAGATAGACAAAATTTGCCATTTATCAATTTCTAATGGGCTAAAAGTTGCCTGAATTATTTTTCTCAAAATTAGATTTTTCTAAATCTAATTAAGATTTTTTTTGTCTCTTGTGTCTTTGAAACTCTGCCATGCCTCTGTTTTGGAGCACTCGGAGGTGTGTGTGTGTGTGTGTGTGTGTGTGTGTGTGTGTGCACGTTGGTGGTGGGGGAAGGTGAGGCAGATAATTTAAGCCTAAAGGATTTAATTTAAGAGGTTCCATTTTCCAGGCGTAGGAAATGCGTCTGGCATCAAAGTGAATTCTTTCACTGGACACTTGACTTCGTGCTAATTCATGGTGTGGAGCAGACTTCAGACGACAGGCACGTGCAGTCCAGTGACAGTCCTCGGCTGCGCAGCGACACTGTCCCCTGGCTTCAGCAGCTTGTGAGGAAACAGAACGGGGTGACACGGGAGGGGAGGCGGGACACTGCAGAGAGGAGGGGTGGGACGGCCAGGTGCCCAGGGAGGCTGCCCGGAGCAGGCCTGGGGGCAAACTGGATGCTTTATTCCAAAGATAATCACCTCTACATCAATACAGCGTCTCTGTGCCCTTTTACATAATTGTGAGATAACAGAAAGATATATCTATTTGGTTTCTGCCCCTGGTTCCCGGCACAGAGCTTCTAAAACCCTAGTAATTTCCTAAGTGATATGAGTGCCTTTTGTTCTGTTGAGGCGACTCTGGGTGGGCTCCTGGCTGGAGGCTGGTCACCAGAAAGACAAAGCCGTGATTGGAAGCTTAGAATTTTCATCCCTGCGTCGCACCCTCCAGAGAGTGGAGAGGGCTGGAAATGGAGTGAATGGTGGACCACGCCTCCGCGAGGAAGCCTCTGCGACACCCCAGGAGTACGGAGTTCTCTGAGCTCCCAGGTGGGAGAGCACGGTCATGTACCCAGAGGGGGTGCACCCCAGCTCCGAGTAAGGGGTTCTCTGAGCTCCCAGGTGGGAGAGCACGGTCATGCACCCAGAGGGGACGCACCCCAGCTCCGAGTAAGGGGTTCTCTGAGCTCCCAGGTGGGAGAGCACGGTCATGTACCCGGAGGGGGTGCACCCCAGCTCCACGCGGACAGATGCTCCCGCCCTTGGGACCCTCCCAGACCTGGCTCTGTGCATCTCCTCACCTGACTGCTCACCTGTGTCCTTTCACATATCCTTTAATAAAGTGGTGAACGTAAAGAAGTGTTTCCCTGAGTTCTCTGAGCCGCTGTAGCAAATTAATGTACCCTGAGGAGGGGGTGGTGAGACCACCGATTTGTAGCTGAATTGGGCAGAATTTGGGGTAACCTGGGGACCGACCACTTGCCATTGGCATCTGAAGTGGGCTGTGGTCTTGTGGGACTGAGCCCTTAACCTGTGGGATCTGATGCTGTTTCCAGGTAGACAGTGCTCCAACTGAGTTAGACTGTAGGACACCCAGCTGGTCTTGTAGGACTGCTTGGAGTTGGGGAAAAAACTTACATATCTGGTGTCAGAAGTGTTTTGAGTGCGATAGTGGGCTTGAGAGTAAAGGAGGGACCTGGGAAAGAAGACTTTCTCTACAATAATGTATACAGTATGCTACGTTAACCATTCATGAAGGAAAAGAGAATATTTTTAAATGGTTTTTAATACAAATATAACTACCCCCTGCCCTTTTTTGTCCATTCCAGTGGCAGCCAGAGAAGAAACAGAAAAAAATTCCTGCTTTTTCCTGCCAGCACATTTATCCTTACTGCGGTTCTCAGAGAATGTTAATTAGGGAAAATACCATAGATGTCCCCCAAAGATAAACGTCCACACTTCTTTTTAACCATTATTTTCTCAGGACATGATATTCTGTGATACTCTTTGAAAAGCATGATATTGTTTTTGTTGAAAAGTTCTCTCTTCTCAACTTTCTGAGGAAAATAAACAAGTGCACACTCGTAGACTGGCCCCATTTTTTCAGGCAAAACAAACGGTGTGTCTTCTCTTCCCACAATGAGGCTCGTTTGCAGCTGCCTCTGCAGGCACTCTGTGGCCAAGAGAAACAAAGCAGGTTCTCCAAGAAGTAAAATTAATTATCTCTATTTGCTACATATACAATATTTTACGCATTAAGGACACCATTAATATATACAAACACTCAATGTTGTACAGTATTTGATTAAATTCACTTATCTTGCCCTTTCACTTTATTATTACATTACAGAATAAAAAGCACTACTAACATATCTTGTGTCAGATAATTGCATTTCTTTTCTTTGTTTTTTTTTTTCCTCCTCTCAGAAATATAGTTCACTCAGAGAATATCCAAAAAAGATAATTCATATTCAGATTCAACTAAAATTAATCAAGTACTTACCATGTACCAGACAAGGCATTGGGAACATTTATATACATTACCTCATTAATGAGGAAATTATTATCAAACCCTGGTTTTGCACTAAAGCACAGAGTTGTGAGGCCGCTTCCCTTACGTGACACCAGAGATAAAGAGATTCTAATTCCAAAATAAGGATGTTGTTTATACCCAATGCCTCTCCTTCACAAATTGCTGGAAGAGAGTTGGGAATTTGAAAAACTGTAGGGAAAATATTATTACTTATAACTCAACAACAAAAAACAACCCAGTTAAAAATGGGCAAAGGGCTTGAATTAACATTCCTCTAAACATATACACATGGCCAACAAGTGGAAAGATTCTCAACATTACTAATTATTAAGGAATTGGAAATCAAAACCACAATGAGATAATTAGGATGGCTATTATTCAAAAAAAAATCTAAGTGTTGGTGAGAATGTGGAGAAATTGGAACCCTTGTGCACTGCTCATGGGAATGCAAAATGGTGCAGCCGCTGTGGGAAAAGTCGTGGCAATTCCTCAAAAAAAATTAATGTATAATTACCATATGATGCCATAATGTCACTTTTGGACATATATGCAAAAGCACTGAAATCAGGAACACGAACAGACATTTGTACATCCACGTTCTTGGTGCCATATTTCACAATAACCAAAAGGTAGAACCAACCCAAGTGTCCATCAACAGGTGATGGATACACACAATGTGGTACATGCATATGGTAGAACATTATCCAGTCTTGAAAAGAAAAGAGGTTCTGACACACACTGTAATATGCACGAACCTTGAGGACCTTATGCTGAGCAAAACAAGCTGGTCCTAAAAAGACAAATTATTTTTCCACTTCTATGAACTCTATCAAATCCATAGAGACAGAAGGTCGAATGGTGGCTGCCCGGGACTGGGGGAGGGGAACGGGGGAAGGTATTATTTAATGGGGACAGAGTTTCAGTTTGGGAAAATAAAAAGTTCTGGAGATGGATGGTGATGACAGTTGTACAACAATGTGAATGTATTTAATGACACAAAACTGTACACTTAAAAATGGATAAAATGGTAAATGGTACATGATGTATATTTTACCACAATAAAAATGTATTACTCATGTGAAAACGACTA